>NC_090337.1:38966336-39308582 GCF_035084215.1 Heptranchias perlo
TTCATCTTACCATTTTACCAATAAATACATAAAAAGGTTTGAACTACACATTCATATATGAATATTGTGATCACATGCCCAATGACTAATCAGAAATGCAATTAATCACATCTGGATTCCCAATTAGCCACATATGGTAAGATAGAATACTGAGTTGCCATCTAAAAATAAGGATTGAGGGGTAAACATATACCCAACTAGTTATTTCAGTATCTCTCAAACCTCATGATAATAGTGGCTAATGTATTGGACAATGCTGGACTAGACCTATTATCATGAGGTTTGTGGGGTACTGAAGTAGCTAGTTGGATATATCTTTGCCTCTCAATCCTAATTTTTAGATGGCAACTCGGTATTCTACCTCACCATATGTGCTTCTTCAGAGATATCCAGTACAGGGCTCCAATTAAACATTGTCTTTGGCCCCCGCCATAAACTCTGTTCCCTTGCTATCGATTCCATCCGTCTCCCTGGCCACGGTCTCAGACTGAACCAACCTCGGTGTCCTATTTGATGCTGAGTTGAGTTTTCGATCCCAAACCATCTCAATCATAAAGACCGCCCACTTCCGTAACATTGCCTATCTGCACCCCTGCCCCAGCCCATCTGCTGCTGAAACAGATGCTGCTCATCTATGCTTTTGTTACCTCCAAACTCGACTATCCAATGCTCACTTGGCTGATCTCCCATCTTCCATCCTCCATAAACTTGAGCTCATCCAAAACTCTGCTGACTGTATCCTAACCTGATCACCCATTCCCCCTGTGCTCACTGACCTACATTGGCACCCGGTCAACCAACTCCGTGATTTTAAAATTCTCATACTCGTGTTCAAATCCCTCTATGGCCTCACCCTCCCTATCTCTGTAACCTCTTTCAGTCCTACACCCCACCAAGAATTCTGCATTCCTCCAATTTTGGCCTCTTGTGCATCCTCAACTCTCTTCGCCCCATCATTTGCGGCTATGCCCTCAGCCATCGAGCAGGACTTCTTCACTGCACAGGACCTCCAACCAACGCTATACACCAGATACATCGATGACATTTTCTTCCTATGGACCCATGGCGAAGAATCACTGAAGAGACTACACGATAACATCAACAAGTTCCATCCCACCATCAAGCTCACCATGGACTACTCCTCGGTTTCTTTCTTGGACACACGAATCTCCATCAAAGACGGGCACCTCAGCACCTCACTCTACCGCAAGCCCATGGACAACCTCACGATGCTCCACTTTTCCAGCTCCCACCCTAACCACGTCAAAGAGGCAATCCCCTATGGACAGGCCCTGCGAATACACAGGATCTGCTCAGACGAGGAGGAACGCGATGGACACCTACAGACGCTGAAAGACGCCCTCGTAAGAACGGGATATGACGCTCGACTCGTCGATCGACAGTTCCAACGGGCCATAGCGAAAAATCGCATAGACCTCCTCAGAAGACTAACACGGGACGCAACCAACAGAGTACCCTTCGTCGTCCAGTACTTCCCCGGAGCGGAGAAACTACGCCATGTTCTCCGCAGCCTTCAACATGTCATCGATGACGATGAACACCTCGCTAAGGCCATCCCCACACCTCCACTACTCGCCTTCAAACAGCCACCCAACCTCAAACAGACCATCGTTCGCAGCAAATTACCCAGCTTTCAGGAGAACAGCGTCCACGACACCACACAACCCTGCCACGGCAACCTCTGCAAGACATGCCAGATCATCAACACAGACACCACCATCACACGAGAGGACACCACCCACCAGGTGCATGGTTCATACTCCTGTGACTCGGCCAACGTTGTCTACCTCATACGTTTCAGGAAAGGATGCCCCGGAGCATGGTACGTTGGCGAGACCATGCAGACACTGCGACAACGGATGAACGGACACCGCGCAACAATCGCCAAACAGGAGGGTTCCCTCCCAGTCGGGGAACACTTCAGCAGTCAAGGACATTCAGCCACCGATCTTCGAGTAAGCGTACTCCAAGGCGGCCTTCGAGACACACGACAACGCAAAATTGTCGAACAGAAATTGATAGCCAAGTTCCGCACCCATGAGGACGGCCTCAACCGGGATCTTGGGTTCATGTCACGCTACACGTAACCCCACCAGCGAAAAAAAGTTATCTGTTTTTAACACAACGGGTCATTCTCTGTCTTTCTCTTCCTTTCGGATGTTTCTCTCTCTCTCTCTCTGTCTGTCTTTTGTTCTGGCCGTTTGTGTATTCGGTGGTCCTGTCGGTAACATCACTCTGTCTGAACACTTTGATTGCCTTGACAACGGGCAGTTGGAAAGATTATCTGTAATCACCAGGTATTGTTCTCTGACTATAAATGTGGTAACGTTCCATGGAATCCCACACTCGCTCACCTGATGAAGGAGAAAGCCTCCGAAAGCTTGTGATTTTCAAATAAAACAGTTGGACTATAACCTGGTGGTGTAAGATTCCTTACATTTTTCAGCCATATAGGCCCTAAGCTCTGCAATTCCCTCCCTAAACCTCTCCACTTCTCTCTCCTTTTAAGACCGTCCTTTAAAACTACCTCTTTAACCAAGCTTTTAGTCACCCACCCTAATATCTCCTCCCTTGGCGCGGTGTCAATTTTTCTTTGATTATGCCCCCTGTGAAGTGGCTTGGGATGTTTTCCTACATTAAAAACACTATATTTTGTTGTTGTACTTTGCTTCCAAGGAAATACTATATGGCAGCAAAATTCACTTCCCTAGCTTCCTGGATATTTGTTAAGCTGCACAGTACCTTACCGAGACCAGTATAAATTTTCTTGTCATTTTTCAAGATTTTTAGCTATTTTTCTATAAAAAATGTTTGGAAAAGAGTTACATTTAAATGTTAGGTTTCCAAAGCAAAGTGTATCCATATTTTTTTTAAAACGCTGAGATGAAAGGTGGTTAAAGTGCCAATGGTCTAAGCATTGAAGTTGTTTCCCCAAACCTGTAAACAATAATCAAATGGTTAGTAATCAATAAACACCTCACACCCACTTTGTTGAGATCCCAGACGCAAGGCGGGGTGTGGCCTGGCTTAGAGCTTCCCCTCAAATTGTGAGCATAGGGAGATAAAAACAAAGACAAAAACACTCCTGATAGGATTTTAAAGAGAAAGTTGCTAGAGCAAACTTTTACCTCGACTCAGTAGGTTAGAATGCAGGAGTGTAGTTAGAAGATACTTTAAGTGAAGCAAGATGATCTACTGATGTACAGAAATGTAGCATGTTCATAATTTTGTATTACACAAAGACAAATTAATTGAACTAAGTGAGTCTGATCATAACTATCTCTATATGTTCACTTGCTGTGAAATAAAGCAGCTTAATAATTTTGTATCTAGTCTTGTGTTGCCAAGTGTTTTCTCTGTCTGCCTTTGAAAGGTTTAGAGAGGCACTCGTAGGGGCACACGCTAAAGACACAAATATCTAGTTCAGATCACAAGGGGTTACCATCATTACACCTCTGGATTATGCTATCATATAGTTAGCTTTCGGGCAATGTGGGTACATTCCCAATGTAAGACATTCATACCACTAACAGGAGTGACTAATACTACTGTATCAGAGAGAATATCTCAGGCTAGACCCAAATATGTAACAGTGCCCTAGCTCTGCCTTAACTCATCTTGAATATAGTGTGGTCATCTGCTTTTTAAATTTTTTGCGGGGAGATAGTATTACTAATGCTAGTTCTCTCATGGAATATACAAATTCCTCCTCAATTGTTGTACTTCTGTGTACTGTAAAACATCTGTTTTGATTATATAAAGGAATTCTCATATTCTGTTTCCGTAGCTCCTTTTTTCTGTTAATTGAAGGGTCTATTTTCCTCAGTCTCAGCTCCTCTTACACCTGGCTATTGTAAATCCTGAGATTAATTACCTTTTTGCTTATCTGTGTAAAACAATCCTACACTGTAATGTTGCAACACCATTAATTAACTAATCTCCTTGTTTTAGCAGTATGGTTCAGAATTCTGGCCATAGGCAAAGGATACTGCCAGGTGCTTCACTACTGTGAGATTATATTCCCCTAAAGAAGGGGTAAAACTCACCCAATCCTATTTATTCTTTTCTGCGACTGGGCTGTGGTTGGTGACTTGTTCTTTTGGCTGAACCCTTCCCTAAAATGAACTTTTGATTCACCCTTTATAGTCCATTATTCTTCTTAAAATCTTAGAAATTTACAACATAGAAGGAAGCTATTCAGCCCATCACGCCTATGCCAGCTCTCTGAAAGAGTTTTCCACTTAGTCTAAATCTCCTGTCCTTTCCCTATACCTTTTTATCTTTTTCTTAAATATTTATCCACTTTCCTCTAGGGATTCTAGTTTCACTACTGCTTTGGGTAGGGCACTCAACATTCTCGCAACCCTCTGTATAAAAAAAAAATCTCCTAACCTCGCCCTTTGTTCTTTCAATGATGATTACAAATTTAAGCCCTTTAACTACCAGCTCACTAACCAGTGGACATAGTATTTCCTGATTTTATAAAACCTTTTATAATTTTAAACATTTTTAAATCTCTTTTTAATCTTCTTCTAATGAAAAGAGCCCCAGTTCCTCTAGTCTCTCCTATTTAAAGCCTCTCAGGCCTGTTATCACCATAGTGAATCTCTTCTGCACCCTCTCACTAGCCTTAACATCCTTCCTGAAACAAGGTGCCAAAACTGAACTTAATATTCTAACTGTGGCCTAACCAATGATTTGTGTAGGTTTAGTATTACCTCTTTGGTATTTTTTTGTACTGGATGCCCCTATTTATAAAACCTAGGATCCCACATGCCTATACACAGCTTTGTTAACTTGTCCTCCCACTTTTAAAGATTTATGTATCTGAATCTTTAAGTCTCTCTACTCCTTTTAAAGTTATACCAGTTAGTGTATATGTCCTCTATTTATTCCTTCTCCTAAGATGTATCACCTCACATTTATCTGCATTAAATTTATTCTGAAATCTACCTTCCCAGTGTATTAACTTTTTTTATGTCCTCCAGAAGTTGCTTGCAGTTCTTTTAACAATTAACCATGCTCCTATTTTTGTCATCTGCAAATTCTCATATACCCAATTCCAGATCCTTCATATATACTGAAGGATTTTTGGACTTTATCCTGGTTTAATTACCTGCTAAAGGAGTGGAGTTTGGTTAAAAGAACTATTAAACTGACTGTTCAAGAGGGCATACTGGGAAGCTTGACTGAACTCAAAGTGTTATGCAGACTGGAAGGTTACAGATAAAGAAGACCTTAAGAGAATGGGAAACCATCGTAAACACCAAATGCTGTTTGGTAGGGACAATGGAAAATGACTAACAGGTTATGATTGTCAGCAAGAATGGTATAAGAGACAGTCCACAAGACCGACCAGTGCTCAGTGCATGAGTCAGACCAGAAGAATCTCTTACTACGCAGGATGTCGGTGGAGAATTAACCTTTCAGTGTTCACTAAGCAGAAGAATCGGCCATTCTGACTTTCAAATTGTATCACTGGTCTAAAGGTTGTACGCATCTCTATCTGTAAACCTGTAGCTGTTTTAATGTTAATAAAACCATTAGTTAGAAAAGTTTAAAATCTTAGTTAATCTCATCTCTGATTACCCTAAAGAGTTGAGAGTAAAAACAAATACCCTACAATACCATGAGTTACTATGGTATATGATCTTTGACTATAATGATGGTCTTACTTATTCTAGATGTATACAGCAGAGCACAGATACTGGGGTTAATGGTCATCCTGTTCTGAAACATGCCTTGATTCTTCCTCTCCATGTCATCTTGGTCATTTCTTCCTTCCATCATTGATAGTTGTGAGTTGCTAAGGGTATCAACTCCTTAACTTAATTTCATTTTGTTCCGTCCAGGGATATAACATATGTGTAATCAGTAATGCAGCAGAAATACAATGTCATACCAATTCTATGATAAAAGTAATAATAGATTTACTTGCATTATGATTGCTTGTATTCTGGTTTATTTAATCCACTGCATTTTAAAAATAAAATTACATATGCCAAAAAGCTTACTTTGCATATATGATTGATAAGTACTTTGGACAGAATTCAAGGTGAAAATATAGTTCAGGTTCAACACGTTTCTTAAATCACTTGAGCTATGCTAGGATTCACTTTAGTGTGCTAGGGTATCCTCTCAGTTCTGCTAATAAGGACATTCTCCACCACCTCACTTGCAGTCTAAGGACAAAAGACCTGAATTGATGCATTACATAAGTTTGACTCAATTAAATGCAGACCATTTAGAAAACAATTCCATCTGTTGTGACTATTGTTGTCCAAGGCATTCGCGACATGGGTTATTCTGGAATCACATCGTTTTGTGGTGCTTCATAACTAGGATACCTAGAAATTAATTCCTGGGATATATCCTACAGTTTGAAAAATATAGTCATATCTACCATGTTATTTCCTATCCTCCAAAGAAGATGTTATTGAAAAAATGTGACTAATTGGTAGAAATAATTGGGCACAGGTATATGTGGCAGCATTAATTGTGAATAATTTGTCCAGTGGTTTCACAGGACCTGTAATATGAAAGAGTAAAATCTTGTGGGTGATTAACCCAAACAAGGCAGCTCTGACAGTAAAAGAAACTGCAAAAGCTTGTAATGTATTGCTAGGCATTCTATTTTTAAAAAAAAAACTATGCATGCATATCAAATCTATCAACAAACTAAGGAAGAATCAACCTTTCTGCACATCACTGAAAACCAATACATTGGAAAGCCAATGTGATAAATTCATCCATGCATAAAAAAATTGCATTTTCTTTGTGAAATTCATTCAAATGTTGAGTTTTTCATCATGATTGTTTATCTACTGAAATATCACATCCTGGCCATTCAGGGAAGTTGATTTATGGAGCTAGACTTTCGTTTTCAGCAAGGTTTAAGAAATCGCCACAGTGGCCTGGCACCAATGCAAGATGTGGAGATGCCGGTGATGGACTGGAGTTGACAATTATAGAATCATAGAAGTTACAACATGGAAACAGGCCCTTCGGCCCAACATGTCCATGTCGCCCAGTTTATACCACTAATCTAGTCCCAATTGCCTGCACTTGGCCCATATCCCTCTATACCCATCTTACCCATGTAACTGTCCAAATGCTTTTTAAAAGACAAAATTGTACCCGCCTCTACTACTGCCTCTGGCAGCTCGTTCCAGACACTCACCACCCTTTGAGTGAAAAAATTGCCCCTCTGGACCCTTTTGTATCTCTCCCCTCTCACCTTAAATCTATGCCCCCTCGTTATAGACTCCCCTACCTTTGGGAAAAGATTTTGACTATCGACCTTATCTATGCCCCTCATTATTTTATAGACTTCTATAAGATCACCCCTTAACCTCCTACTCTCCAGGGAAAAAAGTCCCAGTCTGTCTAACCTCTCCCTGTAAGTCAAACCATCAAGTCCCGGTAGCATCCTAGTAAATCTTTTCTGCACTCTTTCTAGTTTAATAATATCCTTTCTATAATAGGGTGACCAGAACTGTACACAGTATTCCAAGTGTGGCCTTACTAATGCCCTGTACAACTTCAACAAGACATCCCAACTCCTGCATTCAATGTTCTGACCAATGAAACCAAGCATGCCGAATGCCTTCTTCACCACCCTATCCACCTGTGACTCCACTTTCAAGAAGCTATGAATCTGTACTCCTAGATCTCTTTGTTCGATAACTCTCCCCAACGCCCTGGCCCGATTCGATCTACCAAAATGCATCACCTCACATTTATCTAAATTAAACTCCATCTGCCATTCATCGGCCCACTGGCCCAATTGATCAAGATCCCGTTGCAATCCTAGATAACCTTCTTCACTGTCCACAATGCCACCAATCTTGGTGTCATCTGCAAACTTACTAACCATGCCTCCTAAATTCTCATCCAAATCATTAATATAAATAACAAATAACAGCGGACCCAGCACCGATCCCTGAGGCACACCGCTGGACACAGGCATCCAGTTTGAAAAACAACCCTCTACAACCACCCTCTGTCTTCTGTCGTCAAGCCAATTTTGTATCCAATTGGCTACCTCACCTTGGATTCCATGTGAGGTAGCCAATTACTGGACTATAACTTGGTGTTGTAAACAATTTTACAACACCAAGTTATAGTCCAGCAATTTTATTTTAAATTCACAAGCTTTCGGAGGCTTCCTCCTTCGTCAGGTGAACGATGTGAAAATGAAATCCTCGAAATGAAATCGCATTTATAATTCACAGAACAATGCTTGGTGATTACAGACAGTTTTTTCAACTGCCCGTTGCCAAGGCAATCAGTGTGCAGACAGACAGGTGTTACCTGCCAGGTCTCAGAATATACAAATCACCAAAAAAAACAACAAACAAAAAAAAACAGATAGAGAGGTAGAAACATAGAAAAGACAGCAACTGACCCGTTATATTAAAAACAGATAACATTTGTTCGCTGGTGGGGTAACGTGTAGCGTGACATGAACCCAAGATCCCGGTTGAGGCCGTCCTCATGGGTGCGGAACTTGGCTATCAATTTCTGCTCGACAATTTTGCGTTGTCGTGTGTCTCGAAGGCCGCCTTGGAGTACGCT
Organism: Heptranchias perlo; assembly: GCF_035084215.1. NCBI lineage: Eukaryota > Metazoa > Chordata > Chondrichthyes > Hexanchiformes > Hexanchidae > Heptranchias > Heptranchias perlo. The sequence continues at coordinate 38,974,935 of NC_090337.1, forward strand.
TACCCGAAGGTCGGTGGATGAATGTCCATGACTGCTGAAGTGTTCCCCGACTGGGAGGGAACCCTCCTGTTTGGCGATTGTTGCGCGGTGTCCATTCATCCGTTGTCGCAGCGTCTGCATGGTCTCGCCAATGTACCATGCTCTGGGGCATCCTTTCCTGCAACGTATGAGGTAGACAATGTTGGCCGAGTCACAGGAGTATGAACCATGCACCTGGTGGGTGGTGTCCTCTCGTGTGATGGTGGTATCTGTGTCGATGATCTGGCATGTCTTGCAGAGGTTACCGTGGCAGGATTGTGTGGTGTCGTGGACGCTGTTCTCTTGAAAGCTGAGTAATTTGCTGCGAACGATGGTCTGTTTGAGGTTGGGTGGCTGTTTAAAGGCGAGTAGTGGAGGTGTGGGGATGGCCATAGCGAGGTGTTTGTCCTCATTGATGACATGTTGAAGGCTGCGGAGAACATGGCGTAGTTTCTCCGCTCCGGGGAAGTACTGGACGACAAAGGGTACTCTGTTGGTTGCGTCCCGTGTTAGTCTCCTGAGGAGGTCTATGCGATTTTTTGCTGTGGCCCGTCGGAACTGTCGATCGATGAGTCGAGCGTCATATCCCGTTCTTACTAGGGCGTCTTTCAGCGTCTGTAGGTGTCCATCGTGTTCCTCCTCGTCTGAGCAGACCCTGTGTATTCGCAGGGCCTGTCCATAGGGGATGGCCTCTTTGACGTGGTTAGGGTGGAAGCTGGAAAAGTGGAGCATCGTGAGGTTGTCCGTGGGCTTGCGGTAGAGTGAGGTGCTGAGGTGCCCGTCTTTGATGGAGATTCGTGTGTCCAAGAAAGAAACTGATTCTGAGGAGTAGTCCATGGTGAGCTTGATGGTGGGATGGAACTTGTTGATGTTATCGTGTAGTCTCTTTAGTGATTCCTTGCCGTCAATGCCAGATTCATCAGCCGCACTCAGAAGACAGTCCAGAATGTCACCCGAGCACAACGCAACGCCATCAACGCTCTCAAGACCAACCGCAACATCGTCATCAAACCAGCGGACAAAGGAGGAGCCATAGTCATACAGAACAGAACGGACTATTGCAAAGAAGCATACCGACAACTGGACAACCAGGAACACTACAGACGGTTACCCGCAGATCCGACCAAAGAACACACCCACCAGCTCAACAAACTGATCAAGACCTTTGATCCAGACCTTCAAAGCATCCTACGCACTCTCATCCCACGTACTCCCTGCGTGGGAGACTTCTACTGCCTCCCAAAGATACACAAAGCCAACACACCCGGACGTCCTATCGTATCAGGCAACGGAACCCTGTGTGAGAACCTCTCTGGATACATCGAGGGCATCCTGAAACCCATCGTACAGGGAACCCCCAGCTTCTGTCGCGACACTACAGACTTCCTACAAAAACTCAGTACCCACGGACCAGTTGAACCAGGAACACTTCTCACCACGATGGACGTCTCGGCACTATACACCAGTATCCCCCACGACGACGGCATTGCTGCGACAGCATCAATACTCAACACCAACAACAGCCAATCTCCGGACGCTATCCTACAACTCATCCGCTTCATCCTGGATCACAATGTCTTCACCTTCGATAACCAGTTCTTTACCCAAACACACGGAACAGCCATGGGGACCAAATTCGCACCCCAATACGCCAACATTTTCATGCACAAGTTCGAGCAGGACTTCTTCACTGCACAAGACCTCCAACCAACACTATACACCAGATACATCGACGACATTTTCTTTCTATGGACCCACGGCAAGGAATCACTAAAGAGACTACACGATAACATCAACAAGTTCCATCCCACCATCAAGCTCACCATGGACTACTCCTCAGAATCAGTTTCTTTCTTGGACACACGAATCTCCATCAAAGACGGGCACCTCAGCACCTCACTCTACCGCAAGCCCACGGACAACCTCACGATGCTCCACTTTTCCAGCTTCCACCCTAACCACGTCAAAGAGGCCATCCCCTATGGACAGGCCCTGCGAATACACAGGGTCTGCTCAGACGAGGAGGAACGCGATGGACACCTACAGACGCTGAAAGACGCCCTAGTAAGAACGGGATATGACGCTCGACTCATCGATCGACAGTTCCGACGGGCCACAGCAAAAAATCGCATAGACCTCCTCAGGAGACTAACACGGGACGCAACCAACAGAGTACCCTTTGTCGTCCAGTACTTCCCCGGAGCGGAGAAACTACGCCATGTTCTCCGCAGCCTTCAACATGTCATCAATGAGGACAAACACCTCGCTATGGCCATCCCCACACCTCCACTACTCGCCTTTAAACAGCCACCCAACCTCAAACAGACCATCGTTCGCAGCAATTACTCAGCTTTCAAGAGAACAGCGTCCACGACACCACACAACCCTGCCACGGTAACCTCTGCAAGACATGCCAGATCATCGACACAGATACCACCATCACACGAGAGGACACCACCCACCAGGTGCATGGTTCATACTCCTGTGACTCGGCCAACGTTGTCTACCTCATACGTTGCAGGAAAGGATGCCCCAGAGCATGGTACATTGGCGAGACCATGCAGACACTGCGACAACGGATGAACGGACACCGTGCAACAATCGCCAAACAGGAGGGTTCCCTCCCAGTCGGGGAACACTTCAGCAGTCAAGGACATTCAGCCACCGACCTTCGGGTAAGCGTACTCCAAGGCGGCCTTCGAGACACACAACGCAAAATCGTCGAGCAGAAATTGATAGCCAAGTTCCGCACCCATGAGGACGGCCTCAACCGGGATCTTGGGTTCATGTCACGCTACACGTTACCCCACCAGCGAACAAATGTTATCTGTTTTTAATATAACGGGTCAGTTGCTGTCTTTTCTAAGTTTCTACCTCTCTATCTGTTTTTTTTTGTTTGTTGTTTTTTTTGGTGATTTGTATATTCTGAGACCTGGCAGGTAACACCTGTCTGTCTGCACACTGATTGCCTTGGCAACGGGCAGTTGAAAAAACTGTCTGTAATCACCAAGCATTGTTCTGTGAATTATAAATGCGATTTCATTTCGAGGATTTCATTTTCACATCATTCACCTGACGAAGGAGGAAGCCTCCGAAAGCTTGTGAATTTAAAATAAAATTGCTGGACTATAACTTGGTGTTGTAAAATTGTTACCAATGCAAGAAGCTATTTCAGCTTCGGAACCATGCCATGTGGCAAGTAATAGGAAGGAGAGTTTCCAACTGTCAACATAGCTGCAGCGTGGTTTCTCCCTTTTTTTCAACACAATAATCTATTCAGCTTTCTGCTTTTTTAAAAAAGAAACCTGTATTCTTCATCTGGTTTTCTTCATCTTGTCAATATTTAGGCTAACTTTAGAAATACTAAGCTTTTATCATATACCTGAAAAGCAAAATAAGTATTTTAAATGTACGTGTTGTTAAATACAAGTAGTGCGAAATTAGAACACTTTCCCCTGTTAACATCAGGCATTTGCCATATCTTGGCAGGGACAAATACAATTCCCAGCTTCCATTATGCTCCAGCACACCAGTGTGTCCTTTCCGTTTTGTGCTTTTCGGCGTGAGAACAAAATTTCCGAAATCTACGTTGTGGACATACATCCTGTCCATCGATATCCTCATTGGAGCATACAGGCTTGATCATCCTCGCAATCTTTGACGACTTTTAGAAAGAAGACTTTACTTCAAACTCGCCCCCTCCCCCTCTTTTATTGTATCAAACAGGATTTTTTTTTGTTTTACACACATGCAGTCCTTTAAATAAGATACGTTCGGAACTAAACTATAAGATGACGATCTGCTTGTGAAGCCTTGAAATGTTTTGGGCTCCTAATGCTTATCGAACGTCTCCAACTTAACAGTAGTGTTACCATGAGATTGCTGACTGATGGTCTAACCATCTACCAAGGAAAGGCTTTGGGAAGTGTAATCCGCCAATCGTAATGGTGAGGGTGGGAATGCTACCAATCCGTGTGGGAGGGGGTGGGATTTCCTGTTTGATGTGAGGCTGTAGCGGAGTGGAGGTGACACGTAAGACGGGAGATTGGGAAAGAGGCCTGGAACTTTTCTGCCGTGTGGAGTTAAACGCAAATAGTACTTTGTTGTTACAAAGCTGTATTTTTGTACACGGTTTGCTGCAGTCTTACAGACTATAAAGCGGTGCACGGTTTATGGCAACATTTATTTCATTCCTAAAATTGGATCGGAGACTTTTTGTTGGGCTTTGCAACTTGTAACCTGGAAAGGATTTTCAGCGTCAGAAACAGCTAAAGTTGCAGTAATGTCTCTCTGCAACTGACTGCTTCACCCTAATATGCTGTTGTTTCATTGAAAATAAACATTGAATTGAATTGTGTGGGGGGGAAAAAACGGAATTCTTCTGTTTGGAGCCTCAAAGTACAAGTTTTGGAGGAAAGAAAAGGGAATATGGGAAGTAATATGTGTTCCAGGAGACAGAAAAAGATTTTTCAAACTTTGTTCTTTCTTACAATAGTTTTTGGGTTTCTTTATGGTTTGTTGCTATACTATGAGATGCATAATCAGTTAAAGAAGGCTGAAACTCTGGCGTTGAAGTACCAGCAGCACCAAGAGGCTTTATCTGCACAATTGCAAGGTAAAGTGTTAAAGCTTCAGCGTCTTTCGTGGTGTGTGTGTTGATGTCTGCACGCGTCCGTACTCCCAAACTTACACTCCAGCATCTTTGTTGCTGAAAGTATGAATATTTTAGCTCAAATTAGTAAATATTTAAGGCCAATGAATAACGTCTATAAATTCCACAAACCTTTTTTTAAATGAAAAAAAAAGCTAATGTTGCTGCAACCGGTGTTAACATTTGGTCGGTGGGTTTGTATATCACCACACTCTGGATGCGCGGCCGGCATTCCTCAGATTGCCAGGACAGAACCAATTTTCTTTTACTATTGTACCGGGAAACCGCGGTGATATTTTTGTGTCCGATTAATTTCCAGTCTCATCTTGATCTGTACAGGGAGCCTGCATTTCTTGTTTTATTTGAAACTGTGTTTGTTCGGATGAGCAACAACAAAAAAGGACATCACGGCGCAGAGTTTGAGTTTGTGGAGAGTAAATATTTGGCAGTGCAAAAGGGCGTGACGAAAGTGAGACATAAATGAAGTAGTAGCGGACGGGCGGTGCTGACTTGTTACGTTAGGCTGGTGTGTTGCTGGAACCGTTCATTTCAATTTATGTTGAGTACGTGATATTAAACCTGACATTGCCACCAGCTCGGAAATGGAGATGTGAGTGTAGGAAACATGACATTTTTGTCAATGCACGGAATTATAGGAATTGTTTCCCCTGTTTCTTTCATCTGCTGCATGTTGAAGCGTAAGATACTTTTCGGATCTATGCTCTTATTGTGTTAAAATGATCGAAGCACATGGAGTTGCCGTCACTGCAAAATAAACGATTCCAACCGTGGCTGGAAAAAGTGCTCACGGAGGATATTTCTCCTCAGCTTCCCTCTCAATGTTTTTCAAACTATTGTCCTTTAAAAGAACCCATTCGTCCAGCAGACTCAGTCTACCATTTTCTACTGCAGCATCACTAACAGCAAGATTTCTGTAGTACTATAGACTTTTGCATTCAGGTACGAGGGTTTTGAGGGAGCATTCACTTCAAAGTGGTGGTGTGACTCGAGATCACCCTGGAGTGTGAGGCCCTCATCGGGAGGTCGTTTCGCGCTGGCTTGAGTTTAAACAAAATACAGCTCAACTGCTAAGGGACTGTAACGATGTGATCTATAAAGTCAGTTAATGTAATTCAAAATACAGGAGATCTCAAAAGTCACCAGGGTGGGTGCCAATTTTTTTCAATGCAGGAAACCTCAGTACTGTACAGTGGGAATCGCCCGTTTGGTTCTGGGCCAATTTATAGTGAAAAGGAGTAATTCTCTAGATAATTTAAAACTGTAATATTCCGTTTGGTCTATGGAGCTTCACCTTTTTCTCTAGTTTTCGCTAATAGTTTGCCAAACCACAAAGCATCTCCATTCTGTGGGCATTGTTGATATATTCACAGTCTCAACCAGTGCTATTTCACACCCATAAAAGTAATTACATAAAGTGGAAAACATCACTTAACTGTCCATACATTTTTATCAATGAAAGCAGGTTAGATTAGATGATGGTACCATAGTGTAGTGGTTATGTTACTCGACTAGTAATCCAGAGGCCTGGACTAAGAATCTCAGAGATGTGTGTTCAAATCCCATCAAGGCAGTTTGAGAATTGAATTCAGTTTAAAAAAAAATCTGAAATAAAATTACTGGCCTGGAGTTTCCGCATGTTTTCCTCCCAGATATCAGCGCATTCAGGGAGGAATTGATTTAAATAGCGCAGAAGATCACAGAATTTAAAAAGTGCATTACAGCAATAACCACTTACGCTGAGTTTACGTGATCTTTTATGCTGGTTCAAAAGTCAGTTTGCCCGAAGGAGTCCCCGCCCACGAAACTGACCACGCCCCCAGATCAGCATGGCGAGCTTCCACCGATTGCACTCGGTCGAGGATGTTTATTACATTGTGCCCAGAATTTTGGGTGTACAGGCATCCATGGTCACATTAATCCATCATTAAGGTCTGTTTCTTGTACTCATGCTACAATTACTTTAAATGCGTTCAAATTCAGTCAGATGATCTGCCTTTAGTGTACTGCCTGTGATCAGCAGTCAATTGAAACCACTAATTGGCCGGTTTCTTCAACTGAGCATTTATTTTAACACATTTTCAGTTTAAATTAGTTTAATTCAGTAATCTTGAGGCTCCATTGGCCATGTTCTAGTCAATTGATTACGTTCGATAACGCTGCTTGATTGTGCTGATTGATTGGAGATTTTACGTTTGGGCTTCTGCAAATTAACTTGCGCAGAAACTTGGGCGTAACTTCACCTTGGCAAAACCAGCACAGTGTCCAGCGCATTCTGGGCACATTTTCCAGATAGTGCCCCTAGCAGAAACTCCAGGCCACTATATCTGTAAAAAAGTGACCACAAATCTATTGGATTGTTGGAAAAACCCAACTGGTTCACTATTGTCCTTATCTGGTCTGGCCTACATGTGACTCCAGTCAAACACCAACGTGGTTGACTCTTAACTGCCCTCTGAAGTAGCCTAGAAAACCACTCCGTTGTATCAAAACTCACGGACTGCAAGAGGCTGCCCATCGTCACCTTCTCAGGGCAACTAGGGATGGGCAGTAATTGCCAGCCTTGCCAGAGGGGTCCACATCCTGAGAATGAAAATAAAATGTTGCATTCTGACTTCTTCCCCATGGTAATGAACAGTGGTGCTGGTGAGTTTTGAATCCTCTACACTTCTTGTAGAATGTACACCAACTATCATAAAGCATGTTTTATTATTGCTTGGTCTTAACAGTTTTTTTCAGTATTTCAAAAACAGTTGATTAAAACATTCATTGACAGTTTACCAAAATAGAGAACAGACTTCTTATTTTCATTGTTAAAGTTAAAAACATTTTACAAGGCATGATACATTGTATTTTTTGATCTTGAAAATGAAATGCTCGCCTATGGGAAAAGATTGTTTGGAATACCATGACTTTGACTTTTGTTCCCCCAAAAATGGAGAATATCAGGTGATTGATATTTACATTTCAATGAAGATCAACTATTGGGACATTGAACTTTGAAAGCTGATGTTTTTACAAAAGGAGAATGGAACAGATTAAAACTAAATAATGATAGAGTCAAAACTTTGACAATTATAGAATCTGTGAATCATGTTTTTGGTGTTTTTTAAGGAATATAACATCTGGGACAATTAATTCCTATAAATGAAAGTCTGAGATACCAAACAGCTTTAAAGATTTCACCGAACACACCTGCAGTGTCTTGATCTTGGCAGGAATTCACTTTTATTACATAATCTAAGCTGTAAAATGAATTTGAAAGCGTACATTTACCACTTAACCATTAATAGGCACCAGCTGCTTTAGAGGAGATATTGGGCCGGAACTTGCTCTGACCAGCGTGGCAAGGCTGCCCGCACATCCTGCGGACAAACACTACGAAAAATCTCACCTCGTGGTCTCCGATGTCCACTTGCTCCCTCTTCAGTTTTCTTTACGTTCAGCGCTGTGAATTCAATGCAGGTTCATTTGGATCCGATAGAGACTGTGGGAATGGAAGCCACGCCCACGGAATCTGTCAAGATGAGAAGTCATGCCCACAAGCATGTAAACAGAAATCATTCCTTTACAGTTAGCAATCGTTCCTTTCTGCATGTTAGTTCAAATAAAAAATTAACATTTTATTATAAAAAGCCAAGCAAATGATTTAATGAAACTTACAGAAGTTGAAAGTAAAATAAAATTAATTTTTAATTTTTTTTAATTATCAAAAAATACTAAAATAAGAGTTAAATGATATTCCACACTTTTAAAATTTAATTTTTTGTTGTTTCGCAGTCATTAACAGTCATCGTGCTTTTAAAAAGTAGTGTAGAGCTGGTATTTTCCAGCGTACCTTTTGGTGGCGTAAGTATCTTCGTTCCAGCTGGGCAGATGGGTAAGTTTAAAAATGTTTAATGATTTTATTGATTATAGCTGTAGCATAAAGTATGGCCCTTTAATTTGGACCTTTCAAACTGCCAATGAACCAATGGGAGCAAGTTCACGATTTCCTGGTTTCAGTGCGCATTCGTGAACTTGCTTTCTGGATTCGCCAGCAGAGAGAGGGGACACCATTGATGAACGGTGTCCTCGGGTGAACAATTTATGCCCCCCTGTTTCATCTTGAGGATAGGCTGTTAATAGCTCCAGCTACTGGAAACATTGGGAAATTGGAGCTCTGTGAATTTGATGTATTTTTATTTTACTCATAAGATTACAGGATGGTTGTTGACATAACAGAATTCTCTCTCTGTTTTAACCAGTTGCAAAAAAATGTTTTTGTTATTTTCCACTTCGCACTTTTTGGTACGTTTTGGATTTCTTTTATTGTAAAGTTAAATTTTAAAATCTAAAAACGCATTGCATATCCCATTAAGCCTGCATCAATCACAGATTGTGTACATTCTGGCAGTTTTTTAGTAATAATCAAGATGCAACTTATTACGTTCTCTTTTGTGCACTGCACATGCTACTACAACACAGATAATAGCTTGGTTGAGGACTTTGTAATGCAGCTCTGGATATATCCCATCTAACTAGTTAAGTTGTGGGAAGATAAAGATCTGTGCTTAGTCTGGAAAAAGTCCATTTGCTAGCTTATTACTTTTGGGAGTTGAAAGCAAAACAACTCATTATCTTGCAAATTTCATAATTTTATTTATCCTTGTATCTCCAGTCCCGCATTGTTACTGAATGTTTCTTCTGCATTTGGACCATTATATCATGTTGCAGTTCTTCCATATTTAACTCACTACCTACTTTTTGTACGGAAGTGATATTTATTCGATTTCTTTCCTTCTGGTTAAAGCTGAAGTAACCAGGTTTTGTGAATGAAAAGATAATTTGGCTATTTGTAATTTAAAAAAATAAATTTTCCCCTCATTCCTCTGGTGGAAATTATAGACAAAGGCCTAGATTTTCTGCAGGAGCTGAATTGGGGCAAATATTTGTCCTTGTGGTACTTCTGCTTGCCACAAAGCGGTACCTCTTAACACCAGCCAATCTTCTGGTCTTGGGATCAGTACCATATTTTAGGTGGGGTTCCTGGCCTACAGTGGTGAGTGTGCTAGGAACAGGGTTAGTGTTTAGCTGCGGCCGGCCTTTTGTTGAGGCCAACTGCATGTTGTGGTGCTGGCAGCCTCTCAGCTGCTGGTAAAATGGGCAATTCTTTTGTGAAAATTTAAAACCTACCTCCTGTGGCATGTGCAATCCATCGCTCTGCAAGCATTTGCACAGACTTTGTCAATGATTTAAAAATTGAAAGGCCTCCTTCCGCCACCGTAGCAATACTGGACACTAGGGCCCAATGAGCATATCTTGCATCCAGCCTCGCTAAGGTGCAAATAACAGAAAGTAAAGATTTTGAAATTTGTCCTCTTCAAATAATTTTGAAAAATTTTGAGCAGAAATTGCTGGAATATTCCATCAGCACAGCTAACGGAATGGTACTGATGTAGCCTAGGAAAGTAGATACACTGCACATACTCAGACTACAGAAACCAAATTCGGCTCACAAACTAACAATTCTAGCCCCGACCCAGGCCCTTGGGAGAGGCCAAGGTCTTCAAGTAGAAAGTTTAATGAAGGCATGATGAAATGCAAAAGACAATTAAATTAATAAACATAATCATGTTATTGTGAAATATGAACTTTTTGATTTTTAAAATTTTTATTCACTCTTTATTTTAGACATTTGAAATTTCAGTTACTGAGAAAATATGTTGGCGCAAGAAACATTTCAGAAAGTGTTGTGTGGGATTTGTGGGAACCTGGTGGTCAAGTTGCATAAACACTGCGTTGTAGTCTCACTTGAAAATAGCAGCTATTGTCTGTATCATAGGCTGTGACAGGGAAGCTTAACACCTTTAACATTGAGAATACCTAACACAGCACCACCTACAGGAGTAATAGGTACTGTAGGTACTTTCCAGGAGTGTTCAATGAAATGTGTGCCCACATACTGAATTTAATATATAACATATAATAGATACTCAATATTGCAGGAATGTAAGTTACCTTCCTTCTTCACCAACCCCCGCCCCCCCATCTTCTGAAAGTCAAGCTTTTTCGGCAATTGATCAGCCTTGGAATTTTGGAATTAGTCAAAATGAATGACATTAACAAAATGACAGTTATGGAGATTATTCATTGCTTACATAGCATCAACTGTGGAACTCAAAATTTGGCTATTTTAAACTTAAACTTTTAAAAAATGTTAATAAATGCTGTTCCCCCACAAAGCACAGTCCGACCATTTAATGGACTTGTGGCTGAAATGTGGACTTCTGATTGAAACTGTGCTCATATTTTTGAATCAAAAGTCATCAACAGTAATCAGGGGATAGAGCACAGTCTGGGTTCCACAAACATCGGACTAACAACAAGAAAAGAATAAAAAGAACTTGCATTTATATAGCGTCTTTCATAACCTCAGGATATCCCAAAATGCTTCACAGCATATGAATTATTTTGAATTGTAGTCCCTGTTGTAACGTCGAGAAACATTTGTGCACAGCAAGGTCCCACAATCAGCAATGAGATTAATGACCAATTAAACTTTTAGTGGTGTTGGCTGAGGGATAAATATTGGATAGGACACTAGGAAAGCCCCCTGCTCTTTATCAAACAAATGAACTAATTAGAAAAATGTAAAAGCTATCCTAACATCAGCTTTTTATAATATTGTGATGGGTGTATATATACATTTAAAGGAGCTGTTTGTCTTTATATATCATTAGGTGTAGGATTACAGGTGCTGTGATTCTTCTGCCAACAATCTGAAAGAAAGAAAGAACTTGTGTTTGTGCCTATCACATTCTCAGAATGTCCCAAAGCACCTCAAGGCCAATGAAGCACTTTTGAAATGTTGTCACTGTTGTAATGTAGGCAGATGCAACAGCCAATTTGAGCATTGCAAGGTCCCACTAACAGCAATGAGATAAATTACCAGATAATCTATTTTTAGTGGCATTAGTTGAGGATAAATGTTAGCTAGGACACCAGGAGAATTCCCCCGCTCTTCAAATAGTGCTGTGGATCTTTTATATCCACCTGAGAAGATGAGGGAACTTGGTTTAACATCTCATCTGAAAGTTGGCACCTCCGATAATGCAGCACTCCTTCAGTACTGCACTGAAGTTTTAGCTTAGATTATGTGCTCAAGTCTCTGCAGTGGGGCTCAAACCCACAGCCTTCTGACTTAGAGATGACAGTCTTACCACTAAGCCAAAGCTGACACTTTTTGTACAAATAAATATTTATCTGACATAAATATCTATATATATATGAATCTGTTTATTGTGTATAAAGTGAAAGGATAAGATGGGAAAGTGCACTAAAATACTTGCTGATATTTTCTTCTGTGTGTTAGATTTCACATTCGTAAAAGTTTCAGAGGAAAATATTGGTGAGCATTCTTTCACTTCAGGGACATTTGAATTTAAGTCAAACTGATGGCAAGAAAATCCTATTTCTTCCTCCATTGGTTCAGCAGGATATGTATTTTATGGTGTGGTACTGAGTTGTACAGACCAGAAGGGTCACAGGTTTGACTCCTTAAATGCCTGAGTTAGCCCATCTCACCCATTTGGTAGTGAGTAGTTGTGCTTCTGTCTTACGCTATTGAGAGGAAATATTGGCCATGATTCATGCTCTTGGAATAGTGTCCAGTAACTGCTAATGGAAATGCTTTGCATGTGTGGCTAGTGAGGATAGGATCAGGTTGGCTATAATAGCCTCGGAGTCAAATATGCTTCCAATGTGTACTGTGAATGCTCACACATAAAGAATGGCTATTTGGGTGAGGTCTTGGAGAGCATCTGCTGCCTGTGGAACCATATGTAGCATGACTTGCTGCTTTTAACAGGACAGAAAAGGGGAGAAAGCGTAAAAGACTTTTCTTTGCGATGGCTGGAAGAGTTATAAGTTGAGTAGTCTCAAGCTTGTGATTGTGAGTCTGCAGTACAAATATTGATTAATTTAGAAATACATAGTAGCCTTCATGAAAGAATTTACAAGAATGGTTCGCGAGGGAAATCAAAATGTTTTGAGTCTAGTAGAGGGTGTTTTTTTGAATTTGATGGTACAAAATATAGTTTAGGGGGAGTTTTGCTCTGCATCCAACACCACTGATGCTGAACCTATGATTGCTTGATGTTGACACTAGGTGCAAACAATTGTAAAGTTTTCCTTTCCCTTTTACTGATATTATTTATCTTAACAAATATTGAATTCATGAAACCCATCTGGTTCACTAATGTCCTTTAGGGAAGGAAACCGGCCGTCCTACCCGGTCTGGCCTATATGTGACTCCAAACCCACAACAATGTGGTTGATTCTTAATTGCCCTCTGAAATGGCCTAGCAAGCCACTCAGTTGTACAATCTCGCTACAAAAAGTCAGAAGGAGGCTCACCACCACCTTCTCAAGGGCAATTAGGGATGGGCAATAAATGCTGGCCTTGCCAGCGACGCCCACAACCCATGAACGAATAAATTTTTTAAAAAACTATTGTTTAGATCAGATCAGCATTACCGCTGCTCCACTAGAGCAAGGATTTTGCATATCCATAGATTGCAGTTGTATAGTTCTGCCTAGTTCTATGTATCATGGTCGATAATTGTAACATATAATGTAAGTTTTCCAATGTTTCTGCTACACTCGTAGACTTAGAGTTAATCTGGAGGGAGGTGGCAGTTGCTCAATTAATTTCCTAATTATTTAAATGTACATTTAAAAAATATATTGTTGCATTTATAATAAACAAGGGTTCATTAAATTTACATTTTTTAAATTTTGCAGAACTTAAAAGCTTAATTTCCATCAGATAGGACAAGTCAAAATGATTTTATTTGGAGATTTATTATTAGTTTAAAAAAAGTTGGCAGATTGTTAGTAGTCAAAATATGAATTATTACTCTGCCACTAATAAATTATGGCTGAGACATACTGCAGCATTGAAACGTGTTTTTGCTTTAGACATTGACTGATGGCAAGACGTGTATGTATTTTGTATGTATGCTGCAAATTATAATTCAAAGAGTTTTATGATCAGTATTAACCAGGTTTTATGTAAGTTTTATCAAAGCATTAGGATTGCTTCTAAAGATGCATCAAAATAATACAATTGGTCAAAAAATATGGGAAAATAATTTTTAATAAATTGGGCTAAGTGTTCCAGAGAATAATTTCAGTGCCAAAATTAATGAAATTGTAAATGGAAAATCTTATTGTTAAACTATCAATTAAAAACAAAATGAATTTGCTATTAGTTAACCTGCCAACTTACATTTGTCAAACACCAGCCTTATTTTTCTTCAATTATTTGTTCAGCTTGAAATTTGTTGGTGGGGGGAAGGGAAGAGGGGGAGCAGTAGTTATTCTATTGTTTGTGTCCATACAGTAACTTATCACTTATCAATAATTTAAGAACACTTGGTGACTTAAGTCAAATGTCAATGTCTTCGCTCAGCAGATGCTAGCTGGCCTCCTTTTGAAAATGGGTACATCAGATACCAACCATGGCCTCTTTTCATGTTCGTGAGCAACAGGAAATGATCAGTTGTTTTGCCAAATTTCATGAACTGAGCAATTATTATTAGAAAATGAGACATTGAAAATGTATTGGTTATTGCAAATAAGGTGTTAGATGAGGACTTTAAATCTGTTGAGAAATTCTAAAATATAACTCAGGCTGTACTGGGCAGACTTAAGTAAGTATAAGTAGTCATAGAATGATTTTGTTCCAGTAGTGCTTTAACCATGAGAGAACAACAGTGGTATTTAGCAACCAAAATAACAAAAAGTTTTTAGTTTATGCAAAGAATACTGTGAGTTAAGAAATATGCTGTAGTGCAATGTATTTATTAAGGATTGAGTAATTTTTTTTAAGAACTAGTTCATTTCATACTTTCACTCTTGTCATTTGTAGTTTATTCTTATAAATAAAGTGATAGCAACAGAAATAAAAACAAAAATTATTCTAACTTATCAGTATAATGTACATAAATGAGACATAGTGCAAATCATTTATTTCAACTTGATCTTTTCAACGAATCACAGTATTTGTAGCTATGCCAAAATGATAGCAAGAAGCCACCCTTTCTTTTTCTTTACAAAGACATAAAATGAATTACTAAACTATTTCATGGTCCTACATGTAGAATTGTAAAGAAGCTCATGATGAGTAAACTCTCACATGCTATGTGGTTTGAAATCACTTTGCAAATAATCTCCATCATATGGTGATACCGGACAGTTAATGTCATGATTCCTACCCAGATGTGTATTGCACGAAGATTAACATCCACTCTCAACTCTGATCCATTTCTTTGTCCATTTCAAATTTACATTCTCCTTACCAGACACAATAGGGTAGATTTTCAACTTAGCGTCAGGGTGTAAAACTGGCGTTGTGGATCGACCACCCATCATACAAACTGCTTGATTTTCATTTCCATTGATTTCAATGAAAATCAGGCGGTTTCTATTCTGGGCAGTCCTGCGGTGCTTGCAAGTACTTGGAAGCCAACATAAGGAGGATCTTGACTCAAAGGAGGCTACTGTCCCAGGTGCCAGGGAAATACATTGGCAGATTATTAGTCAGACATTCCCATTAGGTTAAAATTATTCCTCTCACTATACACCCATCACAGCATCTTCCCGGTATTCATGGTTGCTCAAATCCTTTCCTATGTACACATCTGTCTTTGGGTCTCATAAACCATCCATGCCACTTCACCCCAGCAAGACCTTGCTGACATCTATTAGCTCCCCACCCTTAAAGCACAGAATTCAAAGGTTACTAAGGTTTAGCATATCAGTGAGGAATAGTAGGGAATGCAGTAAAGAACCTTTGGGCACTACTGTGGCGAGCTTGTGGGGGTGGGAGAAAAAGTCAGTGCAGATGATGTGCTAGCTACATAGGAAAAAAAATAGGATAGGGAGGTGACATCGAGTTGGATCATGGAGGAGATATAATGGAAAAGGATAGAATGGCTGATTATGTCCAATACTGTGGAGAGATCAAAGAGTGATAGTGCATCACAGATGCTGTGATGTACATCCTATTTAGCAATTTGGTGTCTTTCAAAATGTTTTTTTCTAGAGAATATTTCACTTTTGACTCTATATTGTACAAATATTTGTAGGCAGTGGCAGCAAGGGGGTAGCTGGGAGGTGGTCATTGTTATAATTTGGGCTCTCTTCCAAATCTTTTTATTTGTGTTTGCTGCAAATGGCCTTGACACATCCACATGGAGCTCAGACATTGCCTTTAGACATAACTGAAGCCGAATTGAAAATATAGGGCCAGAAATCGCTCCGAGCGGCGAGGCAACGCTCACTGCAGCTCCTGCGAATTAAATTAACGACAATACTTACTGCGGGCTCTGTGGTGTCGAATTGCTTGATTTTGAAGTTGAAAAAATTGTGCGCTATCAACCCAGCCTCTAAGTAGCGTGAGTTGACGCGCATGGAACAGTCTGTGAGGAGAAGACACGCCCACAAAATCTGTCAGAAAGAGAAGTCACACCCACAGATTCAGGCTGCATTGCTCAAGCAGACAAGCAGACTTCATTCATTTAAAGTTAGTATTCGGTATATCATTGTAAATAAAAAAATTAAATTTTGTATATAAAAAGCCAAAGAAATAATTAGAGACAGAAGAGAAAAATAAAAAAATAATTTTTTAATTTAATTTTTTTTTTAATAACCAAAAACTATTAAAATAAGGAGTAATATGAGACTCCACATATTTAAAGGTTAATTTTTAGTTGTTTGGCAGTCATTAAGACTAACTGCGCTTTTAAATCTTAGTTTAGACCTGTATTTTTAAGCGTACCTGTTTGGTGGTGTAATTAGTTACTTTCCAGCTGGACAGATAAGCAAGTTTGCGATCTTTCAGTGATTTCCTTGATTTCAGCGTACGATGGTCCTTTAACTCAAAGCTGCCATATTGCCGGCGAACCACTAGGAGCAAGTTCATGATTTCCATGTTTTAGTGCGGGAACTTGCTCCTTCAATTCACCACTAAAAACAGAGAGCCCTGTTGAGCGCCTCTGTTATTTCTGGAGCGATTTCTGGCCCATTGTGATGAGCCTGCAGCATATACTTCAACTTAAGAATGATGTGGACTTAACTTAAGAAGCCTCTGACCACAGACTGTCAATCAAGGCAGATCAAAGACACAATGGAACAGCTTGAATAAAGAACCACTTTTGATGAGAGCAGATCACAACTCATCCAAGCCTTGCACAATCAATTAATACTTTGATAAGGCATTGGGGGTAATTATCAACTTCAGAAGAGATTTCAATGGAAAGGAAACTTGTGCGGCCGATTTGCTACTGCCGGTTTTCTGTCACCGCTGAAGTTGAAAAGTACCCCCATTGTCTTTAGGATGAGCTTTCTGCATCCTGTCTGATTTACAGATGAAAGCAACTGTTCTGCAGCACAAAGTTTACTTAAATGGTTTAGCTAGCACCTGCCTGATTGCAGTATACAAATGCAATATGCATCCTCCTTCAGAAGATTCATAATTTGGCTAGCTGTAGTTTAAAGGCTACTGGGGCTTTGACCCAAACAACCCAACTTTTTTCCAAGCTACTGGAATAATAATATTTCCTTAAAGATTTCATTGGCTGAAGTCTGTTTTAAACTCATAGGCCCCAAAATTCCTGGGGCCTGCTCCGCCAGTGTACACAGGGCAGAACGGAGCTCCTGTCCACCCTAGGCTGGACACCCTTTCTGTGACAGGATCATTTTTATATTTGGTGTAGGCCACTAGTGCCTGCAAGGGCACATCAGCAGTAATCGTCCCAGCCCAACCTGATCTGCCCTTACAAGGTGGAGTTGCACCTTACCATTCCATTTGAAGTTCCCTCAGGGCATAATTGGGCCACAGAAAAACATTCTTTTTTCATTCTTCAGCTCCCACTGGCACAATTCTGTCTCTAGAGAAGGTAATCGATCCCCTCTGGGTCCTGTGCTCTACTTGTTATGTTGCCATAATTGTGAACCCTGATATTTTTACCTGTTTTAAAATTATCATCATTACAAAGATTAAGGTGAACATTGGATTATACAATGGAGCAAGTATTTAGAAATCATGGACTATTTGTCTATAGTATTTATTGTTAAAAACAGTTTTTAAATTATTTATTTAAATGCTGAAATCTGATTCCTTAAGAATTGCTACAGGTTTTTTATTATTTAGGACAGCCAAACTTGATTGAAGAGACATTGATCTCCTGACTATTAGATTAGTAAATTGATCTGTGTTCAGTACTTTGACTGTTGTAAGCTTCATACTCAAAATATCATTAACATTTTTACTCTGTATTTTGGATATTAGCCAGTGTATTTGCAGAGCTTTTTTTATAATGTGGCAGGCTAATGCAGTACATGAGCAAATGATCAAATACATATTAATATGTTCAAGTCAGGTATGTGTCAAATAAAACCACACTCAACACATGAGGGTGATTAATCAGCATCCTTTTATATGGTGAACCATCAGTTAATGAATGCGTGGCAGTATAGTGCTATCAGTGTGAGTCCTATACATAAAATCCTTTTAGGTATAAGTAATTACAATGCTATCAAAAAATTCCTGTGCAAAACTGTCATTTAGATAGATACATAGATATGGGGTGTTGGTTTAGAGAATAGATATTACAACCTGTTTATTTTGTGGCAGAGGCTCTGGAAACATGGTTTTATTTTGACTGATGTCTTTAGATCCAATAGATAAATAGCACCCCAAAGATTGATGGCAAAGATTGATTAGTAATCCTGCTTCAGCACTATATGGCAAATCGACTTAGATAAATCAAGCATTAGGTGGGGGAGGGGGTGTGCAAGAATGATATACCCAATGGGATTAAACCTAATCATTATAGTGATCTTCTCCAAAAGTTATTTATCTGTGCTTCGTTGACCTACTGAATTGGAGTCTGAATTCAATGTCATAGTGAAGTGATGCTATGATGACATCCATAAGCACCCACTATAAATTTATTGTCATATAAAACTAGAAGCAGTGTAATTGCTACAGATTGTCTCTGAAGGAAATTACTGTGCTAACAAATAGATATTATTGAGCACCCCTACAAAAGTTCTCATTGACTAACCACGCGTAAGGGCAGAAAAAATGCTTCTTGCTGTGAGCAGATTGACTCTTGTGTGCTTTTATTTTTGCTATCACTGAAAACAAACACAAACTGCCTCTGAGTTAATTATCAAACAAATGAAGTTTTCCCCACAAACAATGGGGTGGTAGCGGCCCAAAAATGGTGGGCAATGAACTACCGCCTCGTTGCCTGCGTCACTATAGCCACAGCAATGTTCCCCTGGGCCTACTGCTAGGCAGAGTAGGTTCCTGAGTCTGGCAGGATGCCCATTTAAAATGCTAAATGGAGTCCTATGACGTACATGGGACCCCAATTGCCGTTTTTGGACTGAACTGGGCAGAATGTGATTGTTTCCCAACTGTACCAGACACTGCTCTAATGCTCACTGCCAAGGACCCTCTGTGGCAATTGCTCTTGCTTCTTACAAGCCAAAATGTGAGTTTACATGCACAATTTCTGATAATGCGATGTTGCTCAGAATCAAAGAGAACACCCTTGTTGTTGTAATTTGCTTAATGGAAATGGCATAAACCCTCTCATGTCATCCTAGTTCTTCAGATAATGGATGAAATACTACTCCACCAGGCCATGCGATATAGGCCCTAATCTAAAAATTAGGTTTATCAAAAGTATAAATTAGCAGTGGCAAAATATCAACGCATTAGATTCTACTAGATTATAATATTTAACCTATAACTCCTCAGTTCACAAAATAGTAAAATATGACTCTTCACTAATTATTCTAATAATCCTGAACTTGGATCAGAATCTGTGGTATAAATTTTCAACTCAAGGTTATACCCCTCAATGAGGCTTTGCATGCTCAACTTTATACATACTGCAGTACAGCAGAACAGGAAGAATTGCTGAACTAGCAAAAATGTCTGTGCACTGAGCTGTCAATTAACCGTTTCCCTCAGAGATACCCTTTGGAACAACCCCAGCATTAAGAACCAGGCTACTGAGTTCAGGTTTCACCAGAATTTGAGAACTTGATTGCTCTGATCTGTGCCTGCAAATTCAGACTTGTAATATTTCAGTATATGTCTATTTATTGAAATCAAGTTGCGGGGATTGCTTACAGGCATCAGGCCTGAGAAAAGCCGAGCAAACGGAGTTGCAAGGAGAAACTGTTTTTGATGTGGATTCCCTTACAACACAGGGCAACTGTTTCAAAAGTGGTATCTCAGAAGTCTTAATTAGAAAAATTATAAAGATTCCCATAACATCAAACAGGACAGATTTCCAATAGGAGGCAGAATTTGCTACAACATTTTTGATGTGTAATGTTCTTCCCTTTGTTATTTTGATTTGCATGGTTCCATTTTTAATTTGATTTTTAAGAAAATCTTTTAAGAAAGCAGTTCCAGATAACTCAGTTAACAACAACAACTTGCATTTATGTAGTGCCTTTAACATAGTAAAACATCCCAAGGTGTTTCACAGGAGCCTTATCAGACAAAATTTGATACTGAGCCGCATAAGGAGGTATTGGGACTAGGTGACAAAAAGAGGTAAGTTTTAAGGAGCGTCTTAAAGGAGAAGAGAGAGGCAAAGAGGTTTAGGGAGGGAATTCCATAGCCTAGGGCCTAGACAGCTGAAGGCACGGCCGCCATTGATGGGGCGAAGGAAATCGAGGATGCACAAGAGGCCAGAATTGGAGGAACGCAGAGTCTCGGAGGTTTGTAGGGCTGGAGGAAGTTACAGAGATAGGGAGGGCCAAGGCCATGGAGGGATTTGAAATCACAGATGAGAATTTTAAATGCGAGGTATTGCTGGACCAGGAGCCAATGTAGATCAGTGAGCACAGGGGCGAGCGGGGCTTGGTGAGAGTCAGGATACGGGCAGCAGAGGTTTGGGTCAGCTGAAGTTTACAGAGGGTGGAAGATGGGAGGCCAGCCAGGAGAGGATTGGAATAGTCGAGTCTGGAGGTAACAAAAACAAGGATAAGGGTTTTTTAGCAGCAGATGGGCTGAAGCAGAGGCGGAGACAGGCACAATTACAGAGGTGGAAGTAGGCGGTCTTGTTGATGGAGAGGATACGGAGTCGGAAGCTCAGCTCAGGATCAGATAAGATGCCAAGGTTGTGAACAGTGATTCGGCCTCAAACAGTGATGGTTAAATGAAGGAAGGAAGAGCTTGCATTTAAATAGCACCTCAAGTTGTCCAAAACGCTTCACAGCCAATGAAGTGTAGGTGCTGTTGTAAGGTAGAGAAACATGACAGCCAATTTGCACACTGCAAGGTCCCACAAACAGCAGTGAGATTAATGACCAGATAATCTGTTTTAGTGATGTTGGTTAAGAGGTAAATGTTGGCCAGGACACTGGGAGAACTCTGCTGTTCTTCTTCGAATAGTGCCATGGGATCCTTTACATCCACCTGAGAGGGAAAAGGGGCTTAAGTTTAATGTCTCTTCCAAATGACTGCACCCCCAACATTGCAGCACTCCCTCAGTATTGTACTGAAGTGTCAGTCTAGATTTTGTGCTTAAGTCTCTGGAATTGATCTTGAACCCACATCCTTCTGGCTCAGAGATGTGAGTGCTACCGTAGAGCCAAAGATGATACCTTAGCTTAGTGGTAGCATGCTCGCATCTGAGGTCGAAGGTTGTGGGTTCAAGCGGTGCACATACTCATCCTTTCCAATTTTTGTACTCTCTTTCCTAAAAAATTGTTGCTGTGTCAGTGAAGCTCTGGTGTGGATGTTAGCCCAAACTGGTACTTGATTGGATCTCCCTGTTGTGACAGTTTTCACTGAGAAACTGGAGCACTGGGGAAATCCAACCAAGATCCTTGCTTCCTCAAGGAGGAAGATCTGCTTTGTGTGTTTTCTTTTAACTTGTTCAGCCTGCAACTAATGTGCAGCATTTTTTAAATTAGATGAAGTTACTATTAAAGTATGTACTGATATCTGCGATATCTGCATCAAACACTTGCGGCCAAATACAACGCAGATTAGATTGAGGGTAAAATTTCCTTCATACTGTTCCAGCAACATACCATTTCTCCAAAAGCATTATGACATCATACTCAGAACATTATAACAGTTGGGGCGTGAATATATTCTAGATTTCTTGGAGGCACAAGAACATAAAGGCCAGAACAAGAAAAGCCCATTTAGCCCATCATCTGTTTCTTCCACATAGCACATACAGTCTATCATATAGTGGACTCTAACTCTACCCCACCCATTTGATCTCCTGAGGGAAAGTTCTGTGTGTAAATACTCCCTAATCCCCAAAGATAATTGAGCAAAATGCCAATACATTCATCCATCCTCAAATTTCCATTATCCACCTGGCCTGCTCCTCCACACTCAAGATGCCCCATAGCTACAGAAAGGCATCACATCCTGTGACACATTTGATCATTTCAGTCTATACCTCTCATTAACCACTCATTCTGTTGCTAACTGGATATTTGTCTGGCTCCTTTTTGAATGGGTTTTTCCCAGATATCCATACTTTCATTGAGTTACATGGAATCTACAGCACAGAAACAGGCCTATGCCGGCATTTATGCTCTGCATGAGCCTCCTTCCTTCCTACTTCATCTAACTCTATCAGCATACCCTTCTATTCTTTTCTCCCTCATGTGCTTATCTAACTTCCCCTTAAATGCATCTATGCTGTTTGCCTCAACTACTCCTTGTGGTAGCGCGTTCCACATTCTTA
This sequence comes from Heptranchias perlo, assembly GCF_035084215.1. Classification (NCBI taxonomy): domain Eukaryota; kingdom Metazoa; phylum Chordata; class Chondrichthyes; order Hexanchiformes; family Hexanchidae; genus Heptranchias; species Heptranchias perlo. Next base: position 38,997,411 of record NC_090337.1, read on the forward strand.
CCATTCTTTGGGTAAAGAAATTTCTCCTGAATTCCCTATTGGATTTGTTAATGACTATTTTATACTTATGACCTCTAGTTTTGGACTCCCCCACAAGTGGAAACATTTTCTCTATGTCTACCCTATCAAACCCTTTCATTATCTTGAAGACCTCTATCAGGTCTTCCCTCAGCCTTCTCTTTTCTAGAGAGGAGAACCCTAGCCTGTTCAGCCTTTCTTGATAAGGATATCCTCTCAGTTCTGGTATCTTGCAAATCTTTTTGCACTCTCTTCAATGCCTCTATATCCTTTTTATAATATGGAGACCAGAACTGTTCATCGTACTCCAAGTGTGGTCTAATCAAAGTTCTATACAAGTTCAACATAACTTCTTTGCTTTTCAATTCTATCCCTCTAGAAATGATCCCCTGTGCTTGATTTGCCCTTTTTATGGCCTTATTAACCTGTGTCGCTACTTTTAGTGATTTGTGTATCTGTACCTCTAAATCCCTTTGCTCCTCTATCCCATTTAGACTCTTATTATCCAAGCAGGATGTGGCCTCGTTATTCTTCCTACCAAAATGCACCACCTCACACTTACCTATATTGAAATTCATGTGCCAATTACACGCTCATTCTGCAAGTTTATTAATGGCCACTTGCATTTTGACGCATTCTTCCTCTGTATTAACCATACCCCCCAATTTGGTGTCGTCCACAAATTTTGAAATTGTACTTCTGATTCCCGAATCCAAATCGTTAATGTAAATTGTGAACAACAGTGGACCCAGCACCGATCCCTTTGGAACACCACTTTCCACCTTTTGCCAGTCTGAGTAAGTACCAGAACCACCACTCTCTTTTCTGTTTTGTAACCAACTTGCTATCCATTCTACTACGGATCCCCTGACTCCACATGCTTTGACCTTAGTCATGAGTCTACAATATGGTGCTTTATCGAAGGCCGAGTGAAAATTCAAATATATTCCATCTCCTGCATTACCCTCGTCTACTCTTTTTGTTTCTTCTTCAAAGAATTCAATATGGTTGGTCAAGCTTGACTTTCCTTTCTGAAATCCGTGCTGACTGTTCTTTATTATTTTTGTTCTCTAGATGTTTTTTTATTACATCTTTGAGTAAAGATGCCATTATCTTTCCTACCACCGAAGTTAAGCTAACTGGTCTATAGTTCCCTGGACTTGTTCTATCTCCCTTTTTAAATATAGAAATAACATTAGCTGTTCGCCAGTCCTCTGGCAGTATTCCCACTTCTACTGAATTTTTATTATATATGTAATAGTGCCTCTGCTAGCTCCTCCCTAACTTCTTTTAATATTCGCGGATGCAATCCATCTGGACCAGGGGTTTTATCCTCTCTAAGTTTAGCAATTATCTCCCCCTTTCTATCTTAAATATTTTAATGTCTTTTTTGATCTCTTCTTCTAATGTCATGCCCACATAGTTAGTCTCCCTGGTTAATACTGAGGCAAAGTAACTATTTAATATTTCTGCCATTTCGCTGTCATTACCTGTGAGTTTATCTTGTGCATCCCTGAGTGATCCTATCCCTATCCTGATTTTTCTTTTGTTATTTGTGTCTGTAGAATACTTTACTACTTCTTTTTATATGCCTTGATAATTTAATTTCATACTTCCTCTTTGCTTTCCCAATTGTTTTTTTTGACTTCTTTCCTAACCTCTTCGTATTTCCTTTTTGTCATCCTCTCTTTTATTGTCTATGTACTTAGAGGATGCCTTTTTCTTTAGTTTCAATTTTACCCTTATCTCTTTATTCATCCATGGTGTTTCATTATTTGGCTAGTTTGCTCTTGCTTTTTAGAGGAATATATTTCTCCTGAACTATTGATCACCGTTTTAAATATTTCCCACTGCTGTTCTATCTCTTTGTTTGTCAAATTTTTTTTCCAGTTTACCTTCCCTAATTCCATTCTCATTCCCTTAAAATTAGCTTTTTTCCAATCTATTACTTATGTTTTTCTCAATCATTATTTTAAACCTTATATTATGATCACGATTGCCTAGAGGTTCTCCTACACTTACTTCTCTTATCTGCTCTGGTTCATTTCCCATTACTAGATCCAGCAGTGATTCCTCTCTTGTTTTCCCATGGGGAAAAAGTTTATTTTAATTTTAGGCTCACTTGAGACGTGTTAATTTAAAATCTATGCTCAGTCAAAGTCAGTCTTTTTATATCTGCGTCATTTATTCCTCACAGAATTTTAAAGTCTTTGATCATGTTTCTCATCTTCATTTTAAAAGTAGCAGAGCTTTGCAAGTCTCTCATCAAAATGTAAAGTCCTGAATTCATCCTTACCTGTCTTCATCACTCCAATGCATGAATGCCATTTTGAAGATATGAGTCTAGAAATTTTGTTCTTTTTTGGAACAGAGATCTAGTGTGCTAGGAACAGAGGGACAGAAAATTTGGGGAGGACCTGTTTCTGAGTTTCCACCCCTTACTTGCTCTCAAGAGAAATTCTGGGGACAAGGGGAGAATTCTGTCTAACCCCTCAATCATGAAATAATTTTTGAGAGCATGTCTAATAACAGGATCATAGACTTCCTCAGAAATCCCAAGAGTTACGCCTCTTTCCAGCTGTGAAAAGAACACCTGCCTGAAGCACACAGGGCTGTATGTGGCTACACAATCCCAGAGAGATCGATTACCATTTGAGTAGGAGCCTAGCAGAAAGATAGCATCCAGTAGGAACATGTAGGGCCTGTGTCAGTGGCATACTGGCCTGTTTCTCACCCCTCCTCCAAAACGCTACTCAGAATTTCTGTCAGATCCACAAGGTGAGTACCCCGAATATTTTAATGTCCCATTCCTGGGATTTGGGACAGGATTATAACAAGGTCAGACCGGTGGGCAGAATTTCCAGGCTATAATGCCCAAATTTGCACACAGTATTCCAAATGTGCCTCACCAATAATGTGTATAAGATGAGAATAACTTATTTTGATTTAGTCAAATGCCCTCATATATGTTTGAGAAAGTTGCTTCATTTTATGAGTTGAGATTGTTTTTCGTTAATTGGTTGATGTGGTTGATTTAATTACCGTTAATAAGGCATTACAGCATTACAAACATTTTATTTAGAAATTCCTGCACCTGTTATCTTGATATTTATTGCATAAACCTAGAAGGGAGAAAGATTGTTTGCCAAAATGATTGAGCACTATTGAAATTCAGGACTTTTTTGTCTTGTGCACAATGGCCATTGATATCATGTTAATAAAATCAATTAAAGTCTGCAACTTCAGTGATACATATAGGGAACGGATTTCCTGTAATTGCTGTACAGTTGTAATGTACAGCTGCCCAATAGTGTAACAAATGAAAAATGTGAAATGGAATGAATTGTTCTTTTCAGTTTACTTTTATAATTGGGTAATTTAAAAAAATTATGCGTGATATTTTGCATTTTCAAGCAAATACAACAATGTGCTTTCCAAAATGTGTAATGATTGATAAGACGTAATTAATATTATTTTCACCATTCGTAGATTCCGATATTTGTTATAGAGATAAACATTTTGATCAGCAGTAGACTGTAGTAATGTTTGAATAGAACCAAGGGCAACATTCAAATATAAGATGAATACTTAACCATATCAGCTGACCTTTAACTGCTGATTATTTCTTACAGTTGTTTATGAACATAGATCAAGATTAGAAAAATCACTACAAAAAGAAAGAAATGAACACAAAAAAGCTAAAGAAGGTAAGGAAAAAAATCAGTCACATTGTCATTTTCTAAATAGGTTCTTTCATTTTTACTTGTTTATTTACCCTCCACATACAAATGGCATAGGCTGTCGTCGAAAGCAAGGATTTTTTTCTGGCGTGGTCTTGCAAGCTTTTAACACTCCGTTCCTCTGACCGTGGCTTTTTGTGCATCCCTCCTCTCTTAATCCCATCATTGGTGGCAGAGCCTTCAACTGCTTGGGTCCTCATCTGTGAAATTCCCTCCCAAAGCCTCCCCACCTCTCCACCTCCCTCTCTTCCTTTAAAAATCTACTCAAAACTCATCACTTTGACCAAGCCACTTCGACCAAGCCTTTGGTCACTCCTTCCAACCTAATTCTTCTTGGCTCAGCATCTGTTTTCCTTATGCCTATTGTGAAGTGCTTTGGGATGCTTTTAAAATTAAAGACACACTATAAATGCAAGTCGTTGTCATTGTCATCATCGTCAGAGGCCAAGAATCAGCAACTGTTATAGGATTCTGCAGATACAGAAATACATTGAATGATTAATATTTTACAGAAATTCAGTCCTGGCATATGCAAGGATTATACATGTAAAGAGCGGGTAGGTAGTAGGAGAACAGCGATTATTACTGGAATCTTCTGACCACAAGAATGTTTGTAGTGGCCATGACTGGGTATTTTATGGTTGTGACTGTGGTGGCAGTGGAGGAGGAGAGGGAGACCTGGGAGTATAAAGGCAGCAGATCTACAAAAATAGAGCCTGCTATCTGGGTATGGCGAAGATTGGGAAGATTCAGGCTGACCAGAGAGGTTGCAATTGAGAGTTTTACTTGTTCCACAGTAACCCACAGGGACAATCAACCATCTACAATGGATTATTAATGGCAGTGAAGGTCACCATTTTCCTCAATTTTTATGTGGTAAAGATCTCCCAGGAATTCACAGGGGATAACTGAGGAATGAGCTGCTTTGGCATGTACTGCTCCATTAAGGAGGTAACTGAAACCCTGTAATGCCATGCACCCAACTACATGCAACTTACCGAGGACCACAGAAAACCAGCTGCATCGGGTAGGGAAATAAAGTTCTCAATGCCCAGTTCTGCACTCTGCTCTGTAACTGGGCACTATTTTCTTTTGGACATATTTTCAGTTGCCAAACAATTATTTGCCAGCCGTGTTTATCTTTTTGCTATTTACAACATATTTAGTAAGTTTCACTGCTTGTAGTGTTTAATATGTTTTGCAGTTGTGTTTGCTCCTTGTGTGCCGTGAACTTCTCCATGCTTGTTATGGATGTGACCTACTATTACACAAATTGGTTTCAGCCAGTACATAAGGAAGTCCAAAGGCATTGGCACCTAACAAAACTTTTAGTCATTCACTATTCAAACTGCTTTCTATCCAGCAATTGGAAATGTTCAAAATCCTGATGTAATAGATTTTGTTGGGTTCTGAGATGCCTAGGTGGAAAAAATAAAGGATTTTCAAGTCCTCACTTCAGCCCACAGTAAGCATATTTACTTCTATTAGAACTACTTGGCTAGTCACTGAGGGATTACCTGTATGTCCACTACCCTTGCTACAATCAAGAAATTGGTTTTGAGAGTCATTTAAGGTGCTATGTTTTGGAAATGCTATTGTAGTGCTGAAACTTTATCTTGGCGCCTCGCTTTAATTGCAGACAAGTTTTTTTCTACATTCATTGTAACCACAACGTCGCTAACAACTGTCATGTTGAGTTCCAATTGTCTCACAAAGTTTCAGTTTTTTACTTAATAGCTTGCAGCAAAGTCTTCAACTATTAAGTTATTGCTAAAAATTCCTATTCATACTGAAGTAAATCCTTGATTGAGCAGCAGAGATATTGCCTTTTTGTTTGATGTTTTCCTTGCAGATGTATCTTGTGTTGTCGCAGTGATATGATTCCATACTCATGGTAGTTTATCATCTACTCCTCTTAATTCAAAGTTGTCTTTTATGTGAAAAAAATGGAATTAGCCTGTAGCATGAATTAAGCAATTTTAATGAAACAGCACACCAAAACACTACAGGAACACTAAAAAATGCCATAAAACAGCAAAGCAACTATTGTAATGCATGTGATCAAAACTTGAGCACTGTACAAGTTGTGTAACACAAAGGTATGGCATTTCTTAAACGGAATGAATATTGACACCGCCGTGTCAGCCAACGAGTTGGAGGCGGGGCAGGACTTGTGGTTTTAAGAACAGTCTCCAAACTCATGACTGAAACGACAGCAAACAGAGTCTCCTGAGTACAGCAACATTATTTCTCCAGCAAAATGCAGTGAGTGGAGGATAGTTACATAATACAAATTGATTATTTCTCCAGCAACATGTAGTGAGCGGAGGATAGTTACATAATACAAATTTTTTTTATTCGTTCATGGGACGTGGGCGTCACTGGCAATGCCAGCATTTATTGCCCATCCCTAATTGCCCATAAGAAGGTGGTGGTGAGCCGCCTTCTTGAACTGCTGCAGTCCGTGTGGTGAAGGACTGCCACAATGCTGTTAGGTAGGGAGTTCCAGGATTTTGACCCAACGACGATGAAGGAATGGCGATATATTTCCAAGTCGGGATGGTGTGTGACTTGGGGGGGGAACATGCAGGTGGTGTGGTTCCCATGTGCCTGCTGCCCTTGTCCTTCTAGGTGGTAGAGGTCGCGGTTTGGGAGGTGCTGTCGAAGAAGTCTTGGCGAGTTGCTGCAGTGCATCCTGTGGATGGTAACACACTGCAGCCACGATGCGCCGGTGGTGAAGGGAGTGAATGTTTAGGGTGGTGGATGGGGTGCCAATCAAGTGGACGGCTTTGTTCTGGATGGTGTGTCGAGCTTCTTGAGTGTTGTTGGAGCTGCATTCATCCAGGCAAGTGGAGAGTATTCCATCACACTCCTGACTTGTGCCTTGTAGATGGTGGAAAGACTTTGGGGTATCAGGAGGTGAGCCACTCGCCGCAGAATACCTGCTCTTGTAGCCACAGTATTTATATGGCTGGTCCAGTTAAGTTTCTGTTCAATGGTGACCCCCAGGATGTTGATGGTGGGGAATACGGCGATGGTAATGCCGTTGAATGTCAAGGGGAGGTGGTTAGACTCTCTCTTGTTGGAGATGGTCATTGCCTGGCGCGAATGTTACTTGCCACTTATCAGCCCAAGCCTGGATGTTGTTCAGGTCTTGCTGCATGCGGGCACGGACTGCTTCATTATCTGAGGGGTTATGAATGGAACTGAACACTGTGCAATCATCAGCGAACATCCCCATTTCTGCCCTTATGATGGAGGGAAGGTCATTGATGAAGTAGCTGAAGATGGTTGGGCCTAGGACACTGCCCTGAGGAACTCATGTAGCAGTGTCCTGGGGCTGAGATGATTGGCCTCCAACAACCACTACCATCTTCCTTTGTGCTAGGTATAACTCCAGCCACTGGAGAGTTTTCCCTCTGATTCCCATTGACTTCAATTTTACTAGGGCTCCATGGTGCCACACTCGGTCAAATGCTGCCTTGTGTCAAGGGCATTTACTCTCACCTCACCTCTGGAATTCAGCTCTTTTGTCCATGTTTGGACCAAGGCTGCAATGAGGCCTGGAGCCGAGTGGTCCTGGAGGAACCCAAAATGAGCATTCGGTGAGCAGGTTATTGGTGAGTAAGTGCCGCTTGAAAGCACTGTTGACGACACCTTCCATCACTTTGCTGATGATTGAGAGTAGACTGTTGGTGCGGTAATTGGCCGGATTGAATTTGTCCTGCTTTTTATGGACAGGACATACCTGGGCAATTTTCCACATTGTCGGGTAGATGCCAGTGTTGTAGCTGCACTGGAACAATTTGGCTAGAGGCGCGGCTAGTTCTGGAGCACAAGTCTTCAGCACTACAGCCGGGATGTTGTCGGGGTCCATAGCCCTTGTTGTATCCAGTGCACTCAGCCGTTTCTTGATATCACGTGGAGTGAATCGAATTGGCTGAAGACTGGCTTCTTTGATGGTGGGGATATCGGGAGGAGGCCGAGATGGATCATCTACTCAGCACATTTGGCTGAAGATGATTGCAAACGCTTCAGCCTTGTCTTTGTGCATAAAATCAATCCCAGTTACTTAAATCAGTGTGGACTCTAGGCTCAATTGACAGGGTAATTACCCAATCATCTCCATTGTGGCTGGGACCTGTGGTGTCACTATATGCAGCCTTTCTTAAAATACTCCATGATTATGGCTTGCTTCCTGCAGACAACACATTCGTTCACAAAATTCTAATTTCCATTGGTACATGTGGCTCAGTGGTGAGCCACTCCATCAGTAATCACATATAATTGGATGCCATGAGTGTGGTGGGGACTGATTCCTCTACCTCCCGTCGGCTCATTGAATGTACTCATTGGGCCTCTCACTCTCACTCCCACTGGCAGCAGCTTTCTCCTACAGAGCATCAACAATTTCCATGTCTTATCTGCAATCTGAATGTCAGGACATCCTTATCAATACTGACAATGGATTCAAAACTCATGGCAGTCGCAGCAGAGAACTAATATGCTCAAAGAAGTTTTCTGCTTCAGAGCTGGCTGTCAAATGTCTGTGTTTGTTGTTCGACTGTGTCAGATGCAGCTGCTTGCTCTGCTGGTGCGATGAATTTACAGTGCTGAAAGCAGTTAGCAATAGATTTTGCTTTCAGCGCCTTCCACGATGAATTGATCATTTGGATTGCCACCAGAACATCAGATGAAAATATCAATGCCAGCTTCATGTGCAGCAATTACTTTTCACACCAAACATTTCTTGTAGTGTTGTTTCAAAATATAAATCACATCAGCACTCATTGACTGATTCACGGACATTATGTTCGGCGGGTAAAAATATTATCTACCTCGCATTTAGACACGGGCACTTCACATGAGCCTCACAAATCTTAATTATGGAGATGACTTTTCCGCCTTACGATGTCATACTTAAGTCAAAGTGAAGGAGTTACTCCCACAAAAGAGCACTAGTCATCTATGTCTTTACAGGCAGAGTAACAATGGTACAAAAACATTGTTTTTTTTTGAATTTCCAATCATCGGCAGCTTTTTTACCCAGTCATGCGAGTGCAAACCTTTATGGTAATTTTCTACTTTGTTTTTATCCCACCTGAGCATTTTTCATAGAATGATAGAGCACAGAAGAAGGCCATTCGGCCCAACATGCCCGTATCGGCTCTTTGAAAGAGCTATTCAATTAGTCCCACTCCCCTGCTCTTTTCCCATAGCCCTGCAAATTTTTCCACTTCAAGTATTTATCCAATTCCCTTATGATAGTTATTATTGAATCTGCTTCCTCCACCCTTTCAGGCAGTGCATTCCAGATCATAACAAATTGCTGCGTAAAAATGTTTTTCCTGATGTCGCCTCTGGTTCTTTTGCCAATTACCTTAAATCTGTGTCCTCTGGTTACCAACCCTTCTGCAATTGGAAACCGTTTCTCCTTATTTACTGTATCAAAACTCTTCATGATTTTGAACACCTCTATCAGATCTCCCCCTAACCTTCTCTGGTTAAGTAACAACCCCAGTTTGTCTAGACTTGGGTATGTACACCCCCAGGTCTCTCTGTTCCTGCACCCTCTTTAAAATTATACCATTTTTGCTGATGAAACTTAGCATTCTGCTCGCTGCAGCTTATAAAATGGCCAATTTCATCTGCATTAAAGATATGTTCAGGTTTGAGTTAAAATTTCAGGAATTTTATTACTCATCCAGTTGTCAATGCTTTCTGTGGGAGCATCATTTGACTACCATATGTGAACCTGGACTTGATTGCATGGCAGTTTTTGAAGTGGCTAATGCATAGGATTGGTTCCATATTCATAGGTGAATTCATTCTCCTTTTCCAGCAAGATGAGTTTGGATAGTTCATGAAGATTGGGGTAGAAAAACGTATACCAATTTACCAATGGGGCTGTCATGCCTAGGCTCCTGACTTTGATCTTGGGGGCTTATTTGAATTAAATGGTGGATCTCACTGATCAGGACTCATTTGTGATGGGAATTTGAATTCAACTTATCCAATAATTTGAATTGAGATACAAAATAAGCAATAAATTTTCAATGGAAGGTGTTTGTTGTGCAATTTCAAATTAATGAACCGACAATTGAATGAAAAGACTAATGTTATATGACTTTGGAAGGTTTTACCTTGCTGCTAATACAAATCCAGTTTCAGGTGAGTGCTGCTCTTCCTAGTTTATTTTACCTCACCCTGCACTGCTCTTTCCAGTTCATTTATGTCAGTCTGCACCATGTCACCATTTTTTAAAATCTCACCCTTCACTACTGTTCCCCCATTTATTTTATTTCTCCTGCGTCACTCTCCCAACTCATTTTATTTTGCTCTGAGTCACTCTTCTCGCATATTTTATTTCACTATGTCATCTCCCCTATTTACATTATCTCACCCTGTGTCACTTATTTCCATTTTTAAAAATAATACCCTGTGTCATTCTCCTCCATTTATATTATTTAATCCTGCATAACTTTACCACATTTATTTTATCTCACCCTGTGTCATCTATGTCACTGTCCCCACTTTTGGCTCACCTTGCCATTTGTTGCTGTCCCCCATTATTTTATCTTGCCTAGTGTCACTCTTCCCTGTTTATTTCATCTCACCCTGTTTTCTTTCCCCCATTTAATTTATCTCACACTGTGTCACTCTTTCCCATTTATTTTGTCTCGCCCTACGGGTTTATTTGAAGACACCCTGCAGTGCTCTCCATATGTCTATAGGGCATCAATTGAGAATATTGGGAATTTTCTGCACATGTGTGCAGCTGTTTCAAATTTTGGGTCTGCAGTAGATATTCTTGAGGTTCAGCATCACTGGTCTCACCCATAAGCAGACTTTGTGTCCTTTATAATCAGGAGTTTACCTTCACTACCCAATATTTAGTCATACAATAGTGTGAACTGGGGGTCTTGTACATGCCCCCACATGCATCTCCTATCTTGTGGAAGGAGGACTGATGAATTTTTTTTTATTTGTTCATGGGATGTGGGCGTCGCTGGCGAGGCCAGCATTTATTGCCCATCCCTAATTGCCCTTGAGAAGGTGGTGGTGAGCCACCTTCTTGAACCGCTGCAGTCCGTGTGCTATTAGGAAGGGAGTTCCAGGATTTTGACCCAGCGATGACGAAGGAACGGCGATATATTTCCAAGTCAGGACGGTGTGTGACTTGGAGGGGAACGTGCAGGTGGTGTTGTTCCCATGTGCCTGCTACCTTTGTCCTTCTCGGTGGTAGAGGTCACGCGTTTGGGAGGTGCTGTCGAAGAAGCCTTTGCGAGTTGCTGCAGTGCATCCTGTGGATGGTACACACTGCAGCCACAGTGCGCCGGTGGTGAAGGGAGTGAATGTTCAGGGTGGTGGATGGGGTGCCAATCAAGCGGGCTGCTTTGTCCTGGATGATGTCGAGCTTCTTGAGTGTTGTTGGAGCTGCACTCATCCAGGCAAGTGGAGAGTATTCCATCACACTCCTGACTTGTGCCTTGTAGATGGTGGAAAGACTTTGGGAGCTAGGAGGTGAGTCGCTTGCCGCAGAATACCCAGCCTCTGACCTGCTCTTGTAGCCACAGTATTTATGTGGCTGGTCCAGTTAAGTTTCTGTTCAATGGTGACCCCCAGGATGTTGATAGTGGAGGATTCAGCAATGGTAATGCCGTTGAATGTCAAGGTGAGGTGGTTAGACTCTCTCTTGTTGGAGATGGTCATTGCCTGGCACTTGTCTGGCGCTAATGTTCTAGCGAGAAAAGGTTAATTGTAAATTAAAAGGATGACTTATTTTACATAAAATGCAAATGAACAGAATAACTTTTACAGTCAATTTTAATCTATTACATGACATTCCTCATAGAAAATAGCAAAGCACTTTCAAAAGGCATTTGATAAAGTACCACATAATACACTTGTTAGAAAAATTAAAGCCCATGGGATTAAATGGACAGTGGCAGCATGGATACAAAATTGGCTAGGGGACAGAAAGCAGTGTGGAAAGAGTAGTGGTGAACGGTTATTTTTCAGAATGGTGTTCCCCAGGGGTCAGTATTAGGACCACTGCTCTTTTTGATATATATTAATGACCTGGACTTGGGTATGGAGGGTAAAATTTCAAAGTTTGCAAATTACACAAAACTCAGAAATGTAGTAAACAATGTGGAGGATAGTAACAGACTTCAGGAAGACATAGACAGACTGGTGAAATGGGCAGACACATGGCAGATGAAATTTAACACAGAGAAGTGTGAAGTGATGCATTTTGGTAGGAAGAATGAGGAGCGGCAATATAAACTAAATATTAAAATTTTAAAGGGGGTGCAGGAACAGAGAGACCTGGGGATGTACATACACAAATCTTTGAAGGCGGCAGGACAAGTTAAGAAGGCTGTTAAAAAAGCATGTGGGACCCTGGCCTTTATTAATAGAGGCATATAGTACAAAAGCAAGGAAGTTATGCTAAACCTTTATAAAGCACTGGTTAGACCCCAGCTGGAGTATTGTGTTCAATTCTGGGCATCACACTTTAGGAAGGATGTCAAGGCCTTAGAGAAGATGCAGAAAAGATTTACTAGAATGGTCGCAGGAATGAGGGACTTCAGTTACGTGAAGAGACTGGAGAAACCTGGGTTGTTCTCCTTAGAACAATGAAAGTTGAGGGGAGATTTGATAGAGGTCTTCAAAATCAGGAACGGTTTTGACAGAGTAAATAAAGAGAAACTGTTTCCAGTGGCAGAAGGGTCAGTAACCAGAGAACACAGATTTAAGGTGATCGGCAAAAGGGAAACATTTTTTATGCAGCAAGTTGTAATGATCTGGAATGCACTGCCTGAAAGGGTGGTGGAAGCAGATTCATTAGTAACTTTCAAAAGAGAATTGGACAAATACTTGATGGGAAAAATTTAAAGGGCTCTGGGGAAAGAGCAGGGGAATGGGACTAATTGGATAGCTCTTTCAAAGAGCTGGCACAGACACGATGGACCGAATGGCCTCTTCCTGTGCTGTACCTACTATGATACACTTTATCCCTGTTAGCAGGGTAAATTCACTTTTCTGATTAGAAATTCTCTAACTAGTAGGTGCTAAATTTAAGGAGAGGTTTTTCTCCCACTGTCCATCTTCTACACCCAATTTCTGCCGACTGTCTCCTTCCTGGCTGACGAGGCAGCCATAGGCTTGACTTATGATCTTCCTCCAGTTCTCTGTTCCCAGGAATTGGCACGTTGAGCTGCCAATTAAACGTTCTACAGCCCTCCTAGGTGTGATCTCTTGGCAGCTAATTCACTGAGCACACATAAATGAAGTCATTCTAACATATTGTATACAAATGCTTCCTGAAATGTTTCAATGAACCTCCACTGTTTCAAGTTGATATGGTATGCAGGAAGCATCATTCTGGACAGATGCTTCAGCTGAATCTAATCCCAGAAGCTGTGTATTGTGCATTTAACCTCCTGTAAACTGAACTTAACTTAATAGCATCGCCCTAATATCAATTGATCTGAAATCACTCCTAGGCCAAATCATCAAAAATCCTGAAACGGAACAGCAGCGTAATGTCATCACTACTGACCTACATTTAATTTCATCCCAAGCATTTTAATTGGGCATCTTTGATGCTAGTGACATAATGACAAGAGTGATGTCATGGCACTGGATAGGTTAAATTGCTTTGTTCATTGGGTAGGCTAGGAGTGGGTTCAATGGAGCTGGCAGCAGCTCACAAGACCCACAAAAAAGTAGGTTTCTGCTGCCACTGGAATATTGTAGGTCAAATCTTTCATATTTACAGGAAAACTGCATGCTTCTCACTGACTGCATTTTACTGACAGTAGAAAGGTGAAAGGTTTCATAAGTAAGTAGCAAAGTGCTTCTGAAAATTAGAAGTAGCTTGACTAATGGAAAATCCAATTATCAGTTTCATGTAGTGACCTTTTAAACTACATTGTTGATTCCTTTCTTAAATAAGTACCGTAGAAATAGTATGTGTATCTGTCCATCCGTAGATAGTGAAATGTCACCTTGGACCTGGAGCAGCATTAGCAAATGAAGTTCAACAGATCATTGCTCCTACTCGATTTGTTTTGCAAGTGGAAATAGGATATAAATAAGGTGATTTTATAAAAATCAGACTCTTTGGTAATCGTTAAGCTAGCTTTCTCTCCTCTTCCACTCATGCAGTCAATTATGGCTTGTGATACTAATGTACAAATGCTTAGTACATTCATTTGAAATTCCTCTCTCAGTGATTTAGTGCAGGAATTAACCCATTTGTTTTAAACAGGTTATTTAGTAACTCTGCTAAAAAAGCAGGAAGGAACTGAGCCTGATCCTGTCCTCACTCAGTGTGCATCTCCATCAGGGTTGCAACCAGGAGTGGGACCCTGGCTGATTGTCACCTACCTGGACCTGCAGTGTCAAGGCCAATTCTAGCACTCTCATCGCCACTCCAACTCAGATCTGCTAACTCAGGCAAGAGTGGAATGAAACTTGGAACTTACTAGTCTGGATAGCTCAGTTAAATGCTGAGCCATGGAGCTCTCAGTTTTGGTGAGTTCCTGAATGCTGGAAATGGTGATATCACTATTGTTTACAGTGCAGGAAAGCATAGGATCAAAAATGTGGCTGTTGTTACTCGCAATGAAGTGAAACTACTCTACTACCAGTAGTGCAGCAATGTTATGATGATGATGCCATTTTGCTGACAACCAGCTGTTAAAATGCTTTAAAAAGAAGTAGTTAAGACTGTTTAGTGTCATAATTTTAATGCATTGCAAAAAAAAAAGCCATACTTGCTTCTCCATAATAGACATTAGTACCATTAAATGTCAGACATCCAGGGACTTGCATCTGGCAAAAATTTATATTAATATAAATATTTCCAATTTGTTTATTAAAGGCATTGGCTCAAACAATAAGGGGACATTAATGTGGGATAGCTCTTGTCTCCTACACTGTCTTTCTCCATTGAAGAATGGAGTTGACTGGTTAGAATGATTTTAGGTTTGTAACTTTTTATTTTTCCTTTTCTTTACAAATCTCTTATAACTCAGAGATTGGCATAGTTGGCCAGTTCCAATGCCACTGCTGCATGATGCATAGGAATGGGTTGGTGAAAACTCCCTAAAAGTACTTTTTTTCCTCCTTGTTCTCGCTTGGAGATTCCTAGCTTCCACATACCCGAGTGACTGAATCAGGGTCTCAGCGAAGGATCAAACCTATCACCTATTATTCTGTGCTGCATTGTGTTGATTTACCAATATGGTGCCTGATGGATTAGAACTTTTCTGTTTCAATTAAGTCTGAACATTAACTTTCTTTTTAAATTTCTACTTTAGATTATTTGGTTTATAAGTTAGAAGCACAGGAATCCTTGAACAAAGAAAAGGTGAGTAATTTGTTGCTAAAGGTTTCTTCTTTAGAGCAAAATGCACATGCTTTAAACACTTAATGAAACATTTCAGTACATAACTTTAGTTCTTGTTAATTGAATAACTTTTTCATGGCATTATTTAAATGCATGTACCAACTTGCTTATGTTTAGTTTGTTGAACCTAATACAAGCTGAAATGTCTGAGATTGTTTTTTGCCATATTATGGTAAGGCACATTGTATTTGTTTTACCTATATTATCTGCATAGAATATTTTCTTATAATTTGCAATTGGAGAAAAATGGTATTAGTGTAATACCAGTTACGAGCATACGAAAATGACGGACAGGAAAAGACCTACTGGTTCATCTAACTTGTCCCACACAGTTGTGATGCCTTATGTGTCACAATACATGCACGCCCCACTGCACCCGGAGCCATACAATCTCCTGGAAGAGGCGAAAAAAACAGATTAGAATCCCAGGCCAATTAGGTGGTAGTGGGGGAGTGGGACTGGAAAATTCCTCTCTGGCCACCTTAGACGATCAAAACTAGTCCAGGAGATGATATTGGTCCTGGTTTATATTATAGGATACCTAGCTTTTGTACAAGGTGATCTTCACCCCAGCCAGAAACAGGTCCAGCTCTCACCTGAGGCAATCAGCATTCACTGCACAAGCTGGCAAGCTATTCCACAGGTCCACTTTTCTCTGGGAAAAGAAGAACTACCTAACATCCAACCTAGTTCTGCCCTTACATAACTTTTAAGCAAGAGCCCTGGCCCTCCCTAATCTATTCAGTTGAAATAATTGGTCTACATAAACACAATCCAATCACTTCATTATTGTAAAAACCTCAAACAAATCACATTCAAGTCTGTGCTTCTGTAAAAGATATAGAATCAAGCTTGTTGAGCCTATTTGGGTAACTAAGGTGTTTCAAACTGGGAATTAATCTTGTGGCCATCAGTTCCATGATGCCTCCTGACTTTCCCAGGTGTTGATCCCATCCCCTTTCACTTATGTTGTGCTATATCAGTTGTTGTTACTGTGTTTGCTGGCTAACAAATCAAAAATAGTGCTATTTGATATTTTCACATGAATCAACAGAATAATGTTTAGCAGTGAGTCAACGAGTTTCCATCAGCGATTCTGTTTTGATGTTCATAAGTCAGCTGAACTTCACTCTTCAGTTTATCATGTCTGTGGAATCACTTCTCTCTGCCAGACACCTATTGCCCCAACTGCATTTGGGGAGTGGCATTTATTTCCAGTTGATAATTAGTTTGTAATCTATATTGCGAATGCATGGCATTGAGACAGTTTTTAAAAAGTGACTTTAAATTACTGTATTAAAATGTGATGTGCAGCATAATTTTCAGAAAAGATAATTACAGCCAAAGTTATGACATGTAAAGCACTGAAACCGTCTACATTTGTAGTTTGTTCAAATCTTCCAATAATGATTTGAATAATAAAAGGTACAGTCCAAGCACAACAAAGCTTCATTTATGGGAATTCTAACACATAGGAATTTAAAATTCTTTGCTAATGAAATTATCCAAAACTAACTGGCGAATGCTGTATGACAATTAAAGAAATTACTGACACTCTTCGGAGTAGCCTTCTAAATTTACAGAACCAATGCTTCATGTTCTGATCTGCATTTCGCTTTCAACTTGCCTGTATAATAACTTGTTACAGTGTGTCTTTTCATGTCAGTGTAGCAAATTGTTTTACCTGGATTCAGTTTCCTGTCAGATTAGTTGCCCTGGGTTCCAATGATCTATAGTAACCTGAAGAAATTCACATCACTCTTGTCATTGTTGAAGGCCAAAGGCTACCACTGCATTGATAACTACCTGAATTTGACACCCTATTAATAAAAATAAGCCTACCTTTGACTATTTTCCTGCCACTTTCCTTTGATTTTGGTCTTTTGTTCTGTTTTCTGTTGTAATGTCATTACGAATATGCTTTAAAATGCCAACAAAGTGACAAAGCGGGCTTCTCCTTATTAATTTCTGTTTTGCAGCAAGATTCCAGTAACCGATACAGTGCACTTAGCGTACAACACAAAATGCTGAAGGTAGGTGCACTGACTTTTTATGACAAAAATTGGATATACAGTATTCTTGAGCAATTGTTATCAAATCACTTTACTTTTGCCAGTGAAGGGTTATTAAATAAGAGTATATTAAAGGCATAATTGCCTATGTTCAAGGTAAATTTGCTACCTTAAATAGGTACTGCTGCGTTTCATGTACAGAGCATTTAAGACGACCTTTTGTGTACTTGTAGTTTCATTCTGAATTTGAACTAACTATTCAACACTACAAATAGGAATTTTCTGAATTAGTCTTTTAAATACCCTATAATGTATGGAACCTGTATCAGTGGCTACTATTACGAATAAACAAAACATTTATATGGTCAACACCACAAATTCAATAGTTAGCATGTTAAATGTTAATAATGGGAGAGTAGGTTTCTTGGAAAGGAAACAAAGGAACCCTTTTACGTTCTTCCTCTTGAACATTATGACTCATACCCCGTATGGTAATTGTATTATTTTGTAATATGTCAGCTTTCTAGCTCTGAGTATAATAATTTTGATGAGGGAGAAAGGTAGGACAATTAAAGCCTGAGCTCCCTGGGTGACAAAGGAGATAAATGGTAAGATGAAGCAGAAAAAAGGGGCATATGACAGGTGTCAGGTTGATAATATAAGATAATATAAGGCTGAATATAGAAAGTTCAGAGGGGAAGTGAAAAAGGAAATAAGAGGGGCAAAGAGAGAGTTTGAGAATAGACTGGCAGCAAACATAAAAGGGAATCCAAAAGTCTTCTATAGGCATGTAAACAGTAAACGGGTAGTAAGAGGAGGGGTGGGGCCTATCCAGGACCAAAAAGGAGATCTACTCATGGAGGCAGAAGGCATGGCCAATGAGTACTTTGCATCTGTCTTTACCAAGGGAGAAGATGCTGCCAGAGTCTCAGTAAAGGAAGATGTGGTTGAGATACTGTATGGGCTAATAATTGATAAAGAGGAGGTACTAGAACTTTAAAAGTAGATAAAGTAGATAAGTCACCCGGTCTGGATGGGATGCATCCTAGGTTGCTGAGAGAAGTAAGGATGGAAATTGCGGAGGTATAGCCATAATCTTCCAAACATCCTTAGTTTGGTGGTGGAGGACTGGAGAATTGCAAATGTTACACCCTTGTTCAAAAAAGGGTGTACAGATAAACCCAGCAACTACAGGCCAGTCAGTTTAACCTCAGTGGTGGGGAAACTTTTAGAAACGATAATCCGGGTCAGAATTAGCAGTCATTTGGACAAGTGTGGATTGATTAGGGAAAGCCAGCATGGATTTGTTAAAGGCAAATCGTGTTTAACTAATTGATAGAGTTTTTGATGAGGTAACAGGGAGGGTCATTGAGGGCAATGCAGTTGATGTGATGTATACGGACTTTCAAAAGGCGTTTGATAAAGAGCCACATAATAGGCTTGTCATCAAGATTGAAGCCCATGGAATAAAGCATGGATACAAAATGGCTAAGTGACAGAAAGCAGAGAGTAGTGGTGAACGGTTGTTTTTTTTGGATTGGAGGGAGGTGTACAGTGATGTTCCCGAGGGGTCGGTACAAGGACCATTGCTTTTCTTGATCTATATTAATGACTTGGACTTGAATGTACAGGGCACAATTTCCAAATTTGCAAATGACACAAAACTAGGAAGTGTAGTGAACAGTGAGGAGAATAGTGATAGACTTCAAGAGGCCATAGACAGGCTGGTGGAATGGGGGGACATGTGACAGATGAAATTTAAAGCAGAAAAATGTGAAGTGATACATTTAGGTAGGAAGAACGAGGAGAGGCAATATAAACTAGAGGGCACAACTCTAAAAGGAGTACAGGAACAGAGAGATCTGGGGGTATATGTGCACAAATTGTTGAAAGTGGCAGGGCAGGTTGAGAAAGTGGTTAAAAAAGCATACAGGATCCTGGGCTTTATAAATAGAGGCATAAAGTACAAAAGCAAGAAGTCATAATGAACGTTTATTAAACACTGGTTCGACCACAACTGGTGTATTGTGTCCAGTTCTGGGCACCGCACTTTAGGAAAGATGTGAAGGCCTTAGAGAGAGTGCAGAAAAGATTTACTAGAATGATTCCAGGGATGAGGGACTTTATTTATGTGGATAGACTGGAGAAGCTGGTGTTCTCCTTGGAACAGAGAAGGTTGAGAGGAGATTTGATACAGGTATTTAAAACGTGAAGGGTCTGGACAGAATAGATAGAGAGAAACTGTTCCCATTAGCGAAAGGGTCAAGAACCAGAGGACATAGATTTAAAGCGATTGGCAAAAGAACCAAAGGTTACATGAGGAAAAACTTTTTTACGCAGCGAATGGTTAGGATCTGGAATGCACTGCCAGGGGGTGATGGTGGAGGCAATTTCAATCATGGCTTTCAAAAGGGAACTGGATAAGTACTTGAAAGGAAAAGAATTGCAGGGCTACAGGGATAAGATGGGGGAGTGGGACTAGCTGGATTACTATTGCATAGAGCCGGCACGGACTCGATGGGCTGAATGGCCTCCTTCCATGCTGTAACCTTTCTATGATTCTATGATATAACACACACAGATTTACAATGAAAAATGGGCCTGAAACCATAATGTGCAAGAAATATTTCCCAACAGTAGCAAATGAAGGAACTTTGTACATTGGTCCCTGTTTGTAGTAAGCTTCTATTTTATACTGAAAAAATTCTAGTTTGTCACTTCATGTACTATGTGACTCAGGGGTATAGTGACTCAGACGGTAGCATAGTGGTTATGTTAGTGGACTAGTAATCTAGAGTCATGAGTTCAAATCCTGCTATGGCAGCTGGGGAACTTAAATTCAATTAATTAATATAAAAATCTAGAATTTAAAAAAACTAGTATCAGTAATGATTGTCGTAAAAACCCATCTGGTTCACTAATGCACTTTAGGGAAGGAAACCTGCTGTCCTTAACTGGTCTGGCCTATATGTGACTCCAGACCCACAGCAATGTGGTTGATTCTTAATTGCCCTCTGAAATGGCCTAGCAAGCCACTACAGTTGTACAATCTCGCTTAAAAAAAAGTTATAATAAGAATAAAACCGGACGGACCACTAGGCACCGGACATGACAAAGACAAACCAAGCCCAGTCGACCCTGCAAAGTCCTCCTCATTAACAGCTGGGGACTTGTGTCAAAATTGGGAGAGCTGTACCACAGACATAGCCATGCTCACAGAATCATACCTTCCAGCCACGTCCAAGACTCTTCCATTACCATCCCTGGGTATGTCCTGTCCCACCGGCAGGACAGACCGACCAGAGGTGGCGGTACAGTGATATGACTGACATTCAGGAGGGAGTAGCTGAGGGAGTCCTCAACATTGACTCCAGATCTTATGGCATCAGGCCAAACATGGGCAAGGAAGTCTCCTGCCGATTACCACCTACCATCCTCCCTTAGCTGATGAATCAGTCCTCCTCCATGTTGAGAAGCACTGAGGGTAGCAAAGACACAGAATGTACTCTGGGTGGGGGACTTCAATGTCCATCACCAAGAGCAGCTCGGTAGCACCACTACTGACCGAGCTGGCCGAGTCCTGAAGGACATAGCTGCCAGACTGAGCCTGCGGCAGGTGGTGAGCGAACCAACACGAGGGAAAAACCTACTTGACCTCGTCCTCACCAATCTACCTGTCGCAGATGCATCTGTCCATGACAGTATTAGTAGGAGTAACCACCGCACAGTCCTTCGTGGAGACGAAGTCCTGTCTTCGCACTGAGGACACCATCCAACGTGTTGTGTGGCACTATTTCCGTGCTAAATGGGATAGATTCAGAACAGATCTAGCAGCTCAAAACTGGGCATCCATGAGGCGCTGTGGGCAATTAGTAGCAGCAGAATTGTTTTCCAGCACAATCTGTAACCTCATGGCCCGGCATATTCCTCACTCTACCATTACCAACAAGCCAGGGGATCAACCCTGGTTCAATGAGGAGTGTAGAAGAGCATGCCAGGAGCAGCACCAGGCATACCTCAAAATGAGGCGCCAACCTGGTGAAGCTAAAACTCAGGACGACATGCATGCTAAACAGCGGAAGCAACATGCTATAGACAGAGCTAAGCGATTCCACAACCAACGGATCAGATCAAAGCTCTGCAGTCCTGCCACATCCAGTCGTGAATGGTGGTAGACAATGAAACAACTAACAGGAGGAGGAGGCCCCGTAAACATCCCCATCCTCAATGATGGCGGAGTCCAGCACGTGAGTGCAAAAGACAAGACTGAAGCGTTTGCAGCCAGAAGTGCCGAGTGGATGATCCATCTCGGCCTCGTCCCGATATCCCCAGCATCACAGAAGCCAGTCTTCAGCCAATTCGATTCACTCCACATGAAATCAAGAAACGGCTGAGTGCACTGGATACAGCAAAGGGTATGGGCCCCGACAAGTGCTGAAGAATTGTGCTCCAGAACTAGCCGCGCCTCTAGCCAAACTGTTCCAGTACAGCTACAACACTGGCATCTACCCGACAAGGTGGATAATTGCCCAGGTATGTCCTGTCCACAAAAAGCAGGACAAATCCAATCCGGCCAATTACCACCCCATCAGTCTACTCTCAATCATCAGCAAAGTGATGGAAGGTGTTGTCGACAGTGCTATCAAGTGGCACTTACTCACCAATAACCTGTTCACCGATGCTCAGTTTGGGTTCCGCCAGGACCACTCGGCTCCAGACCTCATTACAGCCTTGGTCCAAACATGGACAAAAGAGCTGAATTCCAGAGGTGAGATGAGAGTGATTGCCCTTGACATCAAGGCAGCATTTGACCGAGTGTGGCACCAAGGAGCCCCAGTAAAATTGAAGTCAATGGGAATCAGGAGGAAAACTCTCCAGTGGCTGGAGTCAAACCTAGCACAAAGGAAGATTAATGTAAGGAATCTTACAACACCAGGTTATAGTCCAACTGTTGGACTATAACCTGGTGTTGTAAGATTCCTTACATTTGTCCACCCCAGTCCATCACCGGCATCTCCACATCACAAAAGAAGATGGTAGTGGTTGTTGGAGGCCAATCATCTCAGCCCCAGGACATTGCTGCAGGAGTTCCTCAGCGCAGTGTCCTAGGCCCAACCATCTTCAGCTGCTTCATCAATGACCTTCCCTCCATCATAAGGTCAGAAATGGGGATGTTCGCTGATGATTGCACAGTGTTCAGTTCCATTCGCAACCCCTCAGATAATGAAGCAGTCCGTGCCCGCATGCAGCAAGACCTGGACAACATCCAGTCTTGGGCTGATAAGTGGCAAGTAACATTCGCGCCAGACAAGTGCCAGGCAATGACCATCTCCAACAAGAGAGAGTCTAACCACCTCCCCTTGACATTCAACGGCATTACCATCGCCAAATCCCCTACCATCAACATCCTGGGGGTCACCATTGACCAGAAACTTAACTGGACCAGCCATATAAATACTGTGGCTATAAGAGCAGGTCTGCAGCGAGTGACTCACCTCCTGACTCCCCAAAGTCTTTCCACCATCTACAAGGCACAAGTCAGGACTGTGATGGAATACTCTCCACTTGCCTGGATGAGTGCAGCTCCAACAACACTCAAGAAGCTCTTCACCATCCAAGATAAAGCAGCCCGCTTGATTGGCACCCCATCCACCACCCTAAACATTCACTCCCTTCACCACCGGCGCACTATGGCTGCAGTGTGTACCATCCACAGGATGCACTGCAGCAACTCGCCAAGGTTTCTTCGACAGCACCTCCCAAACCCGCGACCTCTACCACCTAGAAGGACAAGGGCAGCAGGCACATGGGAACAACACCACCTGCACATTCCCCTCCAAGTCACTCACCATCCTGACTTGGAAATATATCGCTGTTCCTTCATCGTCGCTGGGTCAGAATCCTGGAACTCCCTTCCTAACAGCACTGTGGGAGAACCGTCACCACACGGACTGCAGCGGTTCAAGAAAGCGGCTCACCACCACCTTCTCAAGGGCAATTAGGGATGGGCAATAAATGCTGGCCTCGCCATTGACGCCCACATCCCATGAACGAAAAAAAAATAATGTGGTCGCTACCTGTCTGGTTTAAATCTGAACACTTATTATTTTGCCTTTTTCTAACAGAATAATATGTCTCTCAGATCAATAGAAAGTTTGGAGTTGATCTGTTTACTTGAGCAGTTCAAAGTTTTCTTTTCCGTTTAGTTACTGAAAATGATTCATGCCTGGGTCAGTCTGTTTTGCAAAATATTCACTATCTCAGGTCTGAAAATGATGAGAAGGCAGCAGATTTTTTGGATTAGATCATCTTTAAATCGGTACCTACTATTCAGATATTTGAAGTTCAGCTGATTTTACTATAAATAAAGATGAGTTTTCAGCTGGCTCCATTTTTTAGATTAATGTTCAATGAAAGATTTGCACTATACTTATTCCTTCTAAAGAGCAGTTTCCCATGTTATTTATACTTGTTACTTTGGTTTAATTAGATACATGTGGATGGGTTTATAGACACGCTTCCTGAAATGTTTTATTTCTGCAACCTTCATTGAAATTATGGTTGTATACAATGCATTAATGTTATTTTTATTTTTTGGATTGACATCTCCTTGCCTAAGCTCAGAAGACAGAATAATGAGATTTCACTCATACTGATGCTGCCATTTTAGTTCCAAGTTACTACATCGTAGCTGTTGCCTTGCTGCTGAAAGTTAAAGGAGTGATTTTAACCCCCAACCTCCCGGTGGAAACCGGGTAGTCAGTTAAAATCAGGCAGGTGGCTTACCTGCTGACGTCCTGCACGGATCCTGCCATGCTCAATTTGAACCTGCTCTTCTGAGCAGGCAGCAAGGACACCCGCCTGAAGTCAGCAGGGCCCTTCTTTAAATATGCAGCTCAGGATCCGATGAAATTATCAGGCCCCGACTGCAATTTTAACTGATGCCTGAGTAGAGAAGCCGTTGTGGCTTTCCTTTCACGTGAAGATAGTGGGAAGAGGATCTGGGACCAGAAGAGACCATTTAAGGTAAGTTTTTTTTTTACTTTCCTTGTGGGGTCAGGAGGAGTAGGAGCACTCCTCCGGGTTCCACAAGGAAAGTTTAGGCCACTCCAGCCCTAGGCTCCCTTGCATTCACTCCTGTGAGGCCCTCCCGAAACCCCCTCCCGTCGACTTACTTTCTGAATAGCGAGCCTCTCTTTGGGCCTCCTGCTGCCCGAAGTTCTGCTCCTGCCTGCGGCCACCTGTCACTTTTTGACCATTTCAGGCAGGCAGCTGACCAGGGTAATTACTCGGGAGTCACGCTGCTGAGGTTGGGGGGGTTTTAGCGCTCGCCTCGCCTTGCCCCCATGCTCACCTGAGTCCTGCTCCAGGTTAAAATAGGGGCTTTGTTGTTTGCATAGCCTTTGACAAGAAGTCTTGGAGGAGATGACTGCAGAATCTGTAGAGAACGTTTCCTGGAATTAACCATTTCTTCTGAAGAACTTACTTAGAAACTACAAGTTGGTTAGTTCTCCATTGGGAGTCCCTTATGTAGTTCTGGTCCTCTAATCATATGAGAGATGTTATTGCCCTTGTAAGGATACAATCAAGATGATTCTGGGTGTCAGGAATCTAAGTTAGGAAGGAAGGTTAAGGAAGTTGGGCTTGTCTTCCTTGGAAAAGGGGACATTTCTAAGCAACTTAAGAAGTTTTGAAGATTATGAAAAACATTAACACAATTGATCTAAACAAATTGATCAATGTGCTAGGGGAGTTTAAAGATTAGGGGACACAAATTGGAAGTTATTGTCTATTTTAAAAAAATTATTCTCAGGACGTTGGCACTGCTGGTAAGACTGCATTTACTGCCATCAGTAGTTGCTCTGAGAAGGTATTGGTGGGTCTTCTCTTTGAACCACTGCAGTCCTTATGGTGATGGTGTTCCCACAACACTGTTGACTAGGGAATTCAGAATTTTGATGGTGTTAAGTGGGGAATTTCAGGATTTTGATCCACTGATGATAAAGGAATGGTGATGTATGTCCAAGTCAGAATAGTGCTAGAGGAAGATAGGAGAATTTTTGTTATGCAGTGAGTTGTTATGATCTGGAATGCACTGCTTGAAAGGATAGTGGAAGCTGATTCAACAGTAACTTTTAAAAAGGAATTGGATATGTACTTGAAAAGGAAAAATTGACAGGGCTATGGGGAAAGAGCGGGGGAGTGGGACTAATTGGATAACTCTTACAAAGAGCCAGCACAGGCACGATGGGCCAAATGGCCCCCTTCTGTGCTGTATGATTCTACTTGGAAGGGAACTTGGAGGTGAAGGTATTCCCATGGTATTGCTTCTTGAGGTACCTCAATTATCTATCTATGACTCCTTTCATAATTGTGTAAAACTACCTAAATCACCAGGGAGGCTTTGTTTATTCTAGTTTTATTTTGAAAGATCTCCAACTGTACTGCAGCCTTGTGCAGAAAAGCTTCTTACATCCCACATCACTGATACATTTTTTTCCATTAGCTCAGAGCTATCCTACAAAGCTGTTGTCTTGGCTAGCTGCTTGTTGGGAGGATTCCTATCGTTCTTGAAGGCTTGCTACAACAAGAATTTATTTAGTTGTGCAAGGCCATTTAGGATGTCCATTTCCAAACATTTTCAGCTTTGCCAGACACATTAGAGCTTATTTTTATCCTTTATTTAATTTTAGTTTCAGTAATTTCCTCATTATCTACATGACAAGACTGACTGCACTTCAAAAGTAATCCATTGGCTTTGAAGTGCTTTCCGACATCCTGAGGACACACAAGGCACTGTATAAATTCTTTATTACATTGCAGACCCCTTTTTCTTTCAATCAGATTTCCCCCTTTTAGCCTCTAGTTTTATAAAAACTGAGAGCATGGTTTGAGACCTAGCTATTTCTTGTCTGTTATTTTGATGGGAATAGACAGCTAGTAAACCTCATTGCCTCTCAACTGAGCACATTATGTGTTTTTCAATATTTAATTGGTTTTTTAAATCACCATTTTTGTGTACAGTGTATCCTAAGGCATTGATGCACAATAGGATGTCTGCAGGCCACCCACCCGACATGATGCCGCAAATATATTCGCTAAACCATTGCTACGTATTCTGCACTCTAAACTTCAGATTGGTAAGTGTGAAGTTTAAAGGCTATGCCATTTTAAAGACTAACAAGATACCACATTTAAGACTTGAGGAAGAGATTGCTTCAAAGACTGATCCAACTCCAGGGATTCGATCCATATTATTTCTTTGAAATTTCAAGATACTCAGTACCATCACCAAATGTAACCCATTCTTTCCCAGAACATGAAACCATGGAACTCCTTACCTTCCTCAGTCTTTCCTTCATCCGATAAACTTTTAAAACCCACGCTAGGTTTACCTAATTATTACTTCTTGATTTCCCATTCTCTCCCATGCTTTTCAATCTTGGTGGTGCCCTGCACTATGGCACCTACATTTCTCAATAATCTATCAATATCTTTTTAAAGTCTTGTATCTGAACACAATTTTTGTTTGCACAGCTTGACTTTCTGTTATATTTTGTCACATTTGGGTGTCAACTTTTTCCCATTATTGATTTGTGTATCCACATTTATTATGGATGATCTCATCATTTTAATTGTTCAATCTGGACACCGGGGTGGGGGGTGTGGTGAGGGGGTTAAATTTGATAACCCCCAAAACCGGTCGTGGTGCGCAATTAACCCGTGCCCGGTAGTTGAAATGCAGGCAGCACATGAGATTCGTACTGCCTGATAATCTCCATGATTTGTATGTGCAGCTCGTGCTACCTGCTCTGTTGAGTGGCTGCACGCACCAGCAGGGGGCCCGATATCCGGTGTGGCCAGCACTACTTAAAGGCAGCCTGCAGCTCTTAAAGGGGAGGTGCACTGTCAATTCAACCGGTGGTGGAAGAAAAATCTAATGGCTGGACCTGCGAGTTAGCAAGCACCAAGGTTCTCGGATAATACACTAGACATCAGCTGTGGAGGCAGTGGAAGGAAGTGGCGCTGGAAGTGAATGCCAGGAGAATTGCACCACACTCGTCGATGCAGTGCAGGAAAAAATTCAATGATTTAACACAAATGGTCAAGGTGAGTGAATTCAAGTGTCGAATGGCACATCCTACCAACTGCACCACTGCTCCATGCACGACACCCCTCCGTCAACCACCCCATCAACAAATGCTTTCCAACCGCAAGCAACGTTGCACTTCAGATGCTGCATCTCACCCTCACGTAGTACCACTCTTGCAAGCCACACACCCACAGCTCACAGGTCACACACACTGGCATGTAGTCAACCATGACAACCACATCACCCAAACACCTTGCAGGGCAATCACTGACACACTTCCCTCGGTCTTGCAGGAGAAGGTGGCGCTTAACAGCTGGCAGCAGCAAAGTCCTTGGGGAGGACAAGTATGCCTACATATCCTCATCGCCATGGAGGAGACAGAGCTGGGGATCATTGAGCGGGCCGTCGCTGCAGCCATGGCCACTGGCATCGCTGGAGGTATCGATGTTGAGGGTCTCTGCATACCTAGTCCTCCTTCTCGTTTCCCACATCTTCTTCATCCCACAGTCTTTTCTGACTCACTTGCTGCAGATCATCTCAGCACGCACGTCTTACTTTCTCCACCCTCGCTCCACAACTCAACCTGTCTCCCTTTGTCATTGCCGATACGCAAGAACTGGAGCCGGCACCTTCTGAGGTGGAGGAGGAGGAAGACAGTGATAATGAAGCCACACCATCACTTGATCTGACACTCGCATCCAGCAGCTCAGTTACTGACACTGCGTGTAGTGTAGAGACTAGGATAGAGGAGGGATCTGCAAGTGGTGAGACACCGGGTAAAGTGTGCAGGAGCCGGGGTGGGAGAAGCTCGCCGGAGGGTGAGGTCGCACACTAGTTCTGCTACAGAGGAGTCAGATGATGACTTCGATGGACCAGGCTATAGAAGATGGCTGATGGGCGTACACAGCCAAATGCTTAGCACACTGGAAAGCCTGCCAGAAAGCCCATGTGCAATGTCACGGGGCATGGAGGAGTCCACCTCGAACTTGGCACAGGGCTTTGCGCAGAGCTTGGAGCTCATTGTTGCACACATGGAACGGGTGGTCACCTCCATCAGCATACCTGTGGAATTCACCATGATACAGCATCTGATGATCAAAGTCACAGCTTCCATTGCAGCACAAACATCTGCGATCCGAGGTCTGACTGCTGCATTTGGAGCTCAGACTGCTGCCTTGGAAGCTCAGAATGCTGCTATCGTGGCTCTGGGTACCACTGTGGAACAGGGCTTCCGGGGCATCACAGCAGTCCAGCAATCTGTTCTCCAGCAGATCACCAGGATTGCTGAGGCGCCGCCCCGTGCAAGTGGCAATGGTGCCATGGCAGTCGAAACTGCTGCCCTTTCTCAGGATGACAGCATTCCTGCTCCCACCCCTGCCACTCTGCCAGTGCCCTTGCAGTTGCCTGTCAGCCAGCCAGGCCAGACTGCTGCAGCCCATGCCAAGATGGTGCAGTCTGAAGCCGGGCCCTCCCGTCCCAGAGCTGCTTGAGGTCATCCTCCACGGCCATCTACACGATCCTCAATTGAAGGTCAGCAGCCTTCCACCGCCCACGCTCCAGCCAGTGGGGATGCACCTCGTAGGAGCACTAGGAAAGGAAAAGTCACACTATCGACAGGGACTAAGGGAATGCACAAGGGTGAATAGTGTAATGTTGTCTACATGATTTCATGTGTTAGTTTATAAATTTGTATTTGAAGTTGCAGTTGGTGGTGGTTTTAATTTATGTGATGAGCTGAGGGAGGAAGCAATGTGTAATCATCAGGAGGATGATTGGATGGTCATGTGGGAGAGGAAAGATGAGGACTGTAGGACTGTTGGTGACTTAGGAGGTGCCGTTGAGGTTACTGATATCAATCATTGATAAGGTGAACACACAGAGCCCTGGCAGACAGGGCCTGTGCACCTTGTTGCTTCCTTGTCTCTACCTCCACTTCCTCCTCTGCCTCTTCCTCCTCTTCCCCTGCCTCTGGCTCAGGGTCTTGCCGGATAGGTGGTGACATGGGCTGTTCCCTCATAATGGTCAGATTGTGCAGCATGCAGCATACAACGACAAATCTTGACACCCACTCAACTGAGTACTGCAGGCCTCCTCCAGAACAGTCCAGAGAGCGGAAGCATTGCTTTTGGACGCCTATGGTGTGCTCGATGACGTCTCGTGTGACTGCATGGCTCTCATTGTAGACCTGCTCTGTACGTGTGCATGCGTTCCTGACTGGAGTCATAGGCCACCTCATGAACAAACAGCCCTTGTCTCCAAGTAGCCAGACTTTGACTTGCCATGCCAGTTGAAAGATAGGTGGGACATTGGACTGCTGCAGAATGAAGGAATCATGACTGCTGCCAGAGTAGCAGGCAGTGACCTGCATGATGCGCTGCATGTGGGCGCACACCAGCTGCACATTGGGTGAGTGGAACCCCTTTCTGTTCATGAGGATGGCCAAGTTGAGATGTGGGGCACTCGTGGCAATATGCATGCAGTCAAAGACATCCTGCACCATGGGGAAGCCTGCAATGCGAGCAAACCCTCGTGCTCGCTCATTCTGCTTCTCTCTGTCAAGAGGGAACATGATGAATCTGTTGCGCAGCTCATACAGTGCCTCAGTGACTTCCCTTATGCAGCGGTGCACTGCAAATTGCGAGATGTTGCACATATCGCCAGCAGCAGCCTGAAAGGATCCAGAGCTGTAAAAGTTCAGTGCCACGGTTACCTTCACAGCCACAGGCAGTGCTGTCCTTGTCCTGCTTTGAGACTGCAGCTGTGGCTGCAGCAGTTGACAAATCTCCATCATGCCGTCTTTGGTGAACCGCAGCCGTCAGATGCACTGATCATCGCTCAGGTTGAGATAAGAGAATTGGTCCCTGGAGGCCCTCATTGGATATGGCCTCCTGCTCGGTGCCCTGGGCCTCTTCCTCCTCCTCCCTCTCCTCACAGCTTGACCTGCTCTGTGTGGCCTCTCTGCGTGCTCCCAGTTTTGTTCAATGCGCAGCGGGAGCCCTTGCAGGTCACGCATGGTTGGCAGAAACCTTATTCAGCACACTATTTTAAATGCCATCAACAGTAATGCAGGACCTGCGAGACCGCTTCAACAAACACGTATAATTGTATTAGCAGCCAGAGCAATAATCCAGCAACTAATCTGTAACTCCTGCATGATCCCTTTAAATAGCGCTGTTGGGGGGGGTCCTTCAGGCTGTCTACGACCTGTTCAGCTGTGTGTGGTTAAGACGTTGGCTGGAGTGTTGAGTTCCAAAATCGCATCTATCCCTCTAAATCCGCGTTGCACACTGATCTACCATATATTCTCCCTACTTTACATGGTGCCAGCGTTGGTTATCTGTGCATCTTTACCAAGATGGCGTCTGGCGCACGTCACACTAGAAGTGTGTGCTGCATTCTGGACAACATTTGTGTCCTTAGGAGGCCACGTAGCTCCTACACAATGGGTGCTACGAAGCCCAATTTATAACCCTGGGTATCCACAAATTGCTCAAAATACTTCCGGAATTTTTTTTCATGTGCCATTTTCTTGTCAGTAACTGAAATTTCTAATGTTCAAAGTAAAGGTTTAAGTAAAATTTTAAAAATAACATATTTCACAATAACATGATTAAATTTATCAATTTAATTGAATTGTCTTTTCTATCTTTTAAAATCTTCAACAATGTTTTTACTTGAAGGAATCAGCCTCTAATTTTTGTTTCTTAAACAACTAGTTTAAATAAGTTCAAATTATTGTTATGTCTTCAGTATACACCTGTTTAGTTAGCTTCTCCTGTGCACATCATTCTTTAAAATATCACGAAAATGTAATTTTACAGCATTTTGTGTGTGGGTGTATAATCAGATATCATCAGGATTAACATTAACAACAATTTGTATTCCTAGGTGATATTGTTCATTCTTCATTCTCCTTCATTCTTCCCAGATTGTTAGGAGGAAGCACACAGAAATTTTTATGGAGTTATTTGTGTTTAGATTATTTCTACATACATACGATTATTTGTATATAATCTGGTGTGCTCCACAGATCTTTGAAGTGTGTGATCATCTGATATCTTTAGATATATTTGTTCCCAGATCTGATTTTTCAATTGTGCTTATTTGTCAGAATGCCCACTTTGGTTTATTTAGTTCTTAGTTGTCTGTATACCCATAAAACAACAAAGGAATGAAAACTAAAAGAATGGTCAGTTAAAATGGTGAGGAAATGGTGCTTATTCATGTTAAATAGTAATATGATTTCATCTTTAATTCATATTTCAATATGTGTAAAATTAACACCTTTCATTTATAAAACACTGTTGATTTAGAAAAATTGTCCCAAGCCATTTTGAAGAGGGGAAAATAAAGCAATAGATACTGAACCCTGGTGGGAAAGTGTAGGAGAGGTGACTGAAAATCTGGTCAAGAAGATGAGTTTTAAACGGCTTTCAGAAAGAAAGCGTGAAATAACTTGTGTTTGTAAAGCACCTTAACACATCCCCAGAATGTTTCACAACCAATGAATTGCTTTCAAACTACAGTCACTGTTGTTATGAAGCCATTTAAGGCAGTGTGAGGAGAAAGAGAGAGAGAGAGAGAGAGAGAGAGTGTGTTAACAATGGGTTTTTAGGGTAGGGCCAGAGTGCCTGAAAGTTCTGCCACCTATGGTGTGGCAAAAGGATGAGGGAGATGCACCTAAGGTAAGAGTATCAAAGGATGCAGGAGGGAAAGTAAGGCTTGAGGAAGCTTCAGAGGTAGAGTGTGATGAGGCCATAGGCAGAATTAAAGATGAGGATGAAGATTTTAAGTTCAACATTGTGGAGAATAGGGAGTTAGTGTCGGTCAGAGTTGATGAGTGCGTGGGATCTTTTATGTTCACCAGAAAGGACAGCCAGGGCCTTGGTTTAACATCTCATCTGAAAGATGCACCTACCAACAATGCAGCACTCCCTCAGTACTGCACTGAAGCTTCAATCTATATTATGTGCTCAAGTCTGTGTAGTGAGGTTTGAACTCAAAACCTTCTATCACTTATAGGCAAGGGTGCTACCACTGAGCTAAGGCGGACACTAGTAATGTCTATTGAATTTTAATTATATATATTCAGTTCTTGTAATACTGAGTGTCCTCTATTCAGAGATTAAAATTGTGCAGTACTATTATGAGCTACCAGGACAAGCTGTTAAAAACAGTTGATGTACAATTGCAAAAAATCTATAACAAAAGCATTGCCAATCAACACTTAAATGTAATCGTTTTAATCGCTAGATTTGTACTGAAGAAAAATTCAGATTTTAAATGGATATGAAGCAACAAATTTAAGAATTTTACAGCTGTAGAAAATGAATCAAAAAAGCGGATTTCATCCATGAAGGGGAGTATAAAGAAAATGTTTTTATGCATTGATTTTAACCAAACATTGATTTCTCTCTTGCACTATTTTTGTAATTATTCGCAAATCTTGTAAAACTGAATAAAGAGGGCGCTAAATTGGGCCGTGTAGCGCCCGTTGTTTTGGCACTACATGGCCTCTCAAACATCCAAGATGGCATCTTGGCTGTGCATGCACGTTTCCAGCATGACGTGCGCCGGACGCCATCTTGGTATAGGAGTTAGCGTATGCACAAATACCGAACGCTGGAAGCATGTAAAGTAAGGAGAAAATGGATACAATCAGTGTGCAACGCTGATTTAATGCTCAACTCAACGCAGTGTTGACCACGACCACCTGAATGTGTCTTTGAGTACCCAGAGGACCCCCACCAGACTATTTAAAGGGTCTGTGCAAGATTTACAGATTAGTGGCTGGATTATTGCTTCTGGCTGCCGATACATTTGTAACTGTTTTTGGAGGTCTCCTATACTTGAATACTAGGATGTGGAGACATAGCCTAACATTTAGAACCAGGACGTGCAGGAGTGAAATTAGGAAACGCTTCCACATGCAAAGGGTGGGAGAAGTTTGGAACGCCCATCTGCAAACAGCAGTTGATGCTAGCTCATTTGTGAATTCTAAATCTGAGATTGATAGATTTCTGTGAACCAAGGATATAGGGTTAAGGCTAAATGCCACTGCCACTCGCTGCCTCCTGTTATGTGCCACATTCTTCTGCAAGAAAGCGGGACATGTGTCTGGGTGATGAGCCTGTCATGGTTGAATAGCTGCCAGTGTGCGTGGCCTGTGAGTTGTGGGTGGGCGGCTTGCAACAGTGGTAATGCGAAAGGGTGAGAGGAAAGATCTGATTGGAAGAGTTGAACACCGATTGGAAGAGTTTGTGGGTGATGGGGGGTGTAGTGCGTGGAGCAGTGGATGTGGCTAGTGGTGCAGTTGATAGGAGTCGCCACTTAACAGTTGACCTCACTCACCTTGACCACTCGTGTCAAAGCAGTGAACTTCTTGCTGCACTGTATCCCTGTTCTTGGCGCTCTGCGCCTGGCATTGACTTCGTCCCCCGCTGCCTCCCACTGCTTTTGGCCATATGTTCTGCTTTTTGTGGACAGGACACACCTGGGCAGTTTTCCACATTGTCGGGTAGATGCCAGTGTTGTAGTTGTACTGGAACAGCTTGGCTAGAGGTGAAGTTAGTTCTGGAGCACAAGTCTTCAGCACTACAGCCAGAATGTTGTCGGGGCCCATCGCCTTTGTTGTATCCAGTGCACGCCGCCGTTTCTTGATATCACATGAAGTGAATCGAATTGGCTGAAGACTGGCTTCTGTGATGGTGGGGATATCGGGAGGCGGCCGAGATGGATCATCCACTCAGCACTTCTGGCTGAAGATGTTTGCAAACGCTTCAGCCTTGTCTTTTGCACTCATGTGCTGGACTCTGCCATCATTGAGGATGGGGATGTTCACAGAGCCTCCTCCTCCCGTTAGTTGTTTAATTGTCCATCACCATTCACGACTGGATGTGGCAGGACTGCAGAGCTTTAATCTGATTCGTTGGTTGTGGAATCGCTTAGCTCTGTCTATAGCATGTTGCTTCTGCTGTTTAGTATGCATGTAGTCCTGTGTTGTAGCTTCACCAGGTTGGCACCTCATTTTTAGGTACGCCTGGTACTGCTCCTGGCATGCTCTTCTACACTCATCAGTGTGTAAAGATAGGGACGGGACCTGCATCTATGTTTTACGTGTGCGATGTCTGATCTCCGTTCAGACTCCGTGCAGACAGCAGACTGTTATTTTTAGCACATAACCGGTACTGGCTACCTTTAAGAGATTTTAGATGACATCCTCCCTTTAAGAGATTGGGGCTCCCCCTGCTGGTGGAAAGTATGAATTGCATTGAATCGACGTGCAGGTCCTAGATTTCAATGTAGATTGACTGTATGTATTGAGGCCGGACAAAGTTCTCATCCTGCCTGCGCTGGGGCCATTGTGCAGGTTAATAGCAGATCACGCTCCCTATGCCCAATAATAGACCCTATCAAATTTTTCCACCAGAATGTCTCAAGCTCCAGTGTCTGCTTTCCAACTAATCCTGCTATGCATTGTTATTTTTATGGATCCTGGTTCCAGGTTTTCCATTAATTGATGTTTCTCCCATATTAGATAAACCTCCAGCTTTTCTGCAGGGCATACTCCTTATAGTATGCCAAAAACTCTCACGCTTGACTGCAATGATGGAGAATTAACTCGGCGAGGAGCCAGTGCCTAAAAACCTCTTGAAAGAAATGTGCAGTTTAATGAGGAGTTTAATTTTTTAGCACAAGTACACTGTAATAAGGAGCACAAAGAGGAAGTGCCTGGGCATGTGATAAAATGTGGAAAACAGAAGTAAAGGAGAATGGATTGTTTCTAGGAGGAGCTCAGACCTGTGCATTTGTGTTTTCAAAACTTGACTTTTATATGCACATTGTAGAATATTTCACAAATCACTGCAGTAGAACCTCGATTATCAACCATAATGAAGGGGACCGTAACCCCCTCCCCACCCTAAATTGACAGAAAACACGGTCACAGCTCAGTGCTGATAAAGGATCCAATTCAAATCTTTGACCCAATCCAAAGTGGCAGCACAGCAGCTAAAATAACCCCAACAAAAGACACAGCACAAGCTGACCTGAATTCCTGATCCACAGTAAGTACAAGATCCAACCCAACCCAAAAGCTCTTACTCCCACTGGTAAGATTAATGGATAACAGGAAGGTGAACAAACAGTTTGTGTAATTAGTTTATTTAATTTATTTAATGTCTGCAATTTCATTAATAGTTTTGTCCTGGCTGCTTGAATCCATAGATCAATAAACAGCTTCTCATGCTAAACCTATTTTTCATACTCTAGTCAAAATTGGAAAAGCTCTTTGAACTATGGGCGGAGCTTTCAACTTCAGCAGGGATTTAAAACGGGCGATATCAGATCGGCCGCCCATTATACACCCCCGTCCGATTTACCTTTCCATTGAAGTGTATCATGGGCAACCAATTCACTATTGCTGGAGGGCACCTAATTTGCATGGAGTAGGCAAGCGCAAGTGCCACTGCAGGCACATGTCCAGCAAACTACCTGCCTACCTGCCATGGGGGTTGCCCAGCCTCCCCAAAACCACAGCTACTTCCCTCTTGGTCCTCTGTGTAAAGAGGTCAATCAGTGCTTTCTTCAGGGATCTGGGCCACTTGTGTGGCCTGGGCCTTGTAGATTTTAAAAGTAATAGTAAGAAAATGACTTAAGTTTTGGTTAACTTGACATGAGCAGCAAGCATCATGGGATAACAAGTATAGTGGGTACAGCATGTGTCAAAAACATCTCTGCAGAATTAGCAACTTGAGCAAGATAAATGCAGCTGTGTAGATGTAATTAATTGTATTTTTGTAGACAATAGACCCTTAGATGAGAATTGTATCACATGACTTTAGGAGTGTATAAGTTTAAAATAGTTAAGAGAGGTTACCATGGATACAGAAGTATAATGGAGAAAGTGCTGACACAGTACAGATAGGAGACATATTCTTGAACAATACCAGTTAGAAAAGGTATGAACTCAGCAAAACAGTAAGACAACCTTGTCAAGTACAGATAATAAAGGGACCCAGCTGCAGCTGTAGTTTCACACTGTAACCAAGCATGAAGGCTTGTCGGGGGCCATGGACTGTTTGCTAAAAAGTATAAAAGTGAGAGTCTACTGATGTAAGGGAGGCAGCCTGAACTTAAGACACTAAGGTTCCATCCAGTAAGTTGATGTAAGTTACAGTGGATGTGCGGGACTTTCATGTTTACCATGATTTATGTTTCAATATAAGATACGGTAGAGGACAGAAAATCTGCTAATGTTATATTTCTTAATAAAGTATTAAAGTTGCTAACGCTAGACTCTCAAACCTATTAATTAACTAGATTCTTACAGACCCCTTTTTGGGACCCACTTCTGGTACCATCTGGAGCCCAGTAGTCCTTATTTAATTTGGTGCACTGACCTCCAGTGCTACGCCAGGCCCCAGCTGAGCCAATGAAGTGGGAACCCTTGACATAGGGAGTTTGCCTTGTAAAGGAAAAGCAGAGGTTCCTCCCCTTAATAAGCATGTTGGAAAATCCCAGAAACAGTGGAGACTCAGCGCAACCAGATTGCTGCCATTTTCCAGTGGAATTATGGCTGGCGACTAGGCAGAACCGTAGTGGATTTCTAGGGCCTTTGTGCTTGCCTTTCTCAAACAACCTTGTGATTTGTATGTGCAGAATCAGCATGAAGATCTGAGAAAACAATATACTGACCTACATGGGGAACATCAGAGACTTGGAGAGGACCACAGCAGAGCAATGAATGAGCACAGCCGGCGATACCTGAGCCTACAGCAAGAGAAGGAGCAGGAGATTGCTAAACTGAAGGGTAATATCGAGAATTTAGTTACTATGGAGTAAATTTTGTTTTCACCACCTGTGTGGTCATTTGGTGGAACGGATTATTGGCCTATTGTAGAACCAATTGATTTTCATTGCTATAGCGGGCGGGTGATCCCCTCCACCAGATTACCACTCACGCGGTGAAGATGAAAATTTACCCCTACGGTAATATTCACAAAATAGTTTAATTTTCATTTTAATGTTTTTAATGTAAATTTCATTTAAAAGAACACAACTGTGTGATTGCAGTAACTGTTGTTTGCTTATGTTTTTCTTCCTCCCCCTTTTCCACCCCTATTTTTTCTGATTCTATTAAATTGCTTGTTCATTGCTCAGTCTACTGCCTTAAACGTTAACCTATCTTTTTCTCTGCAGATGCTGACTGAATTGCTATATATTTCTAGTGCTTTCTGTTATTGTTTCAGATTGTTAGTATCTGCAGTTTATTCTTTGTATTTTTCTAAACAGTTTGCAAATAGCCCATAAAGGCAGCTGACTTCAAGTAGTCTTTTCTGTCTTGCTGTGGTACAGTCTTATAAAAGCATTGCTCTGCTCGGCACATACTTTTACTGATGAATCATCCACTTGAGATTGAGCATTTTAGTGGTTATGATGTAATATTGGGTATGTTGATAATCTGACTGGAATGAGCCCAACCACAATATTACTGTTGAAAAATGTAATGCTAATCATGTTACTTAAGAGGTCTTTGGGAACTCATACATTATTGATATGAAAATATCAGTACAATATTAAACTGGTGCTTCATCCAGGATTCCAATTTTTCCTCTCCCATGCTATCTGTGTATTACAGAGACTTGCACTTGAATGGTTTTCAAATGATGTTCATTAAATTGTCAGGTTGAGACACAAATTAGATGACACTACTAATCCCACAGGTGTTGAGTATTTTGATCTATGTAGCTGCTTGCTAAAGCTTTGACTACTAAATGGAAACAAGTTTGTCTGCATAAAATGATCTTGTATTCTTGACCTTTTTGTATCTTTACCTGGAGAACAAAGTTTTAAAACAACAAATCTCTAAAGGAAATTGAAGGCTGCATTTAACTTTATTGGGCCACAATTTGCTGTGGCCAGGCATCTAATGGCATCTGCCGTTATTTAGACTTGCCGTTGCACAATTAGGATTTTAAAGTTTTTGCGTAGCAAGTAGCTGAAATTGCGAGCTGATTATGTCGCAGTGAGGGAAACAGGGCATCTGGGACCTGAGTGAACAGGGCAAGCAACTGTGTATCTCCTTAACCCTCCCCCCACCCCCCCCCCCCCAATCAGGTTGAAGGAAGTATAAATTAGAGCGGGTGAATTCAATGTCAAATCAGTTACAGGAAGAGAAATAAAGGGGATAAGAAAGATTGAATTAAGAGAGAGAAAAGAGAGACAGAAAGGAAAAGTAAAAAAAAAATTTTAGAATTTAACATTTTTAAAATCCCCAACAACAATTAAAACCTGAAGGAATGAGACGCCATGCTTGTAATATTTAATTTTCAGTGCCAGAGAGGTTGATTGGCAGTAATGAACACTTACCATGTTGTTAAAAGGATACTTAGACTGAAATGGACAAGACAACTTTCTGTGGCGAGTTTAGTTTATAACTACCACTCAAATACAGGAACTGCACACTATTCAACGGTGTGTCAGACAGCAAGATGTTGTTTTCGTGGAACTAACGGCGGAGTGGCGCAACTCGGAGAGCAACTTTTGCATTTTTGAGTTTTGCCATGCATCTGCCCCTCGCCTGCAGTTGCTGTACCATTTGAGCATAAATAACGGCGAGCGCCATTAGCCTCACTGTTATTTTGACAGCAAATTATGGCCCATGGTCTTCAATGTTAGTCTAATAACCTGGAGCTGCGATTTACCTTACAACATCTTTGTTTACAGAGAATATTTATAATCTACTCGAAGAGAACAAAAAATTGAGGAAGGCTCACCAGGATGTCCATGTTCAGCTCCAGGATGTGAGGGTAAAGTCAAGTTTCTACTAATCAAATTTACTTGTTACATATCTGCTATTTTTGGTGTGGATTACAACATAGCAAGTGGATTTCTAAAATGATTAATACAAA
Source organism: Heptranchias perlo (assembly GCF_035084215.1). Taxonomy (NCBI): domain Eukaryota; kingdom Metazoa; phylum Chordata; class Chondrichthyes; order Hexanchiformes; family Hexanchidae; genus Heptranchias; species Heptranchias perlo. Next base: position 39,036,608 of record NC_090337.1, read on the forward strand.
TGATAGCCCTTATCCATTTTTGAATTGTTTAGTGCAAAATTAAGTTTGGAGAGTATGTAATGTTTTACAGTTGGTATATAATTGCTAAGGAGAATCTTAATGTGCTGTGTTCACAAAAAGCGAATTTTTGAAGTTTGAGGGATTAGATTGTGCAGTGAATAAGCTTCAATGGGTCTTGAGTTTAGACCAATGCAATGAAAGTCTTCATACTGCGTTGGCTGTAAGGATCCAATGTGAACTGAGTTTGGGCAGTTTCAACCCAGTTTGTTATTCACAAGTCCATAAAACAAAATTGCACTTACTTTGGCACTAAATTGGCAATTTGAAATGTACTATAAGGCCCGCTTAGGTTGATTTTCATCCCATCCTTGTCAGGTGGAAACAAGGTGGTAGTGCAGTGAAAATGGCAGCACTTATTGCCCCATTCCTGCCAGCATCCAGGTCATCGCCATTATACTGGAGGGGGTGAAAGGGGCAGTCCAGGCTCCTACCTCATTAGCCCTTACAAATCTGGGTCATATAACGTCAATAGAATCCCGATGCAATTTTGAACTACTAATGGGCAGAGCATGCGACGTGCACACTCTGCCTATTGGTACTTGGCATAGAGCAGCCTAACCAATGGTCAGCTGCAGGCCATTCAAAAAAGGTAAGAAAAGGGTTTTTAATTGATTTTTTAGGGCTCAGCAGGAGCATTAATACTCTGCATGGGCCCACCTCACCCCTCACCCCCTGATCCTCCATGGCCCTCCCTTGCAACCGCTTCCCCACCTCCCTACCAACCTGGACTGGCTGCCCTCCATTGAGGAGCTTCTGGAGATCCCGCCCTCCCCAGGTGCACCAGCAGCCCGCAGACAAAAGTCCCACCCTGGAAAAGATTGGACTTCTGACCGCTTCCATCAGGCACGCGGTGAGCTCACTCTGCGCAACTTCTGCCTGATGGAAACAATCACTTCAAAACTGGGTGGAAAATGGAAACGTTGAAACCTTTTTTTGAAGTTAGGATTAGAAATTTGAGGCACACGGAAATGGCTTCATTCTGAAGCTGGTCCACTGTACATCTGAATTGGGACAAGAAGTAGAAAATATTCCATTCCTGGCAGAGATTTCCCAATTACTCGGCACAAAAATTCACCAAACAAATAAATAACGAAGAGATAAAAAGTATGATTTTTAACTTATTCTTGATAACTTGTTAATACTTTTGTCTATGTTGATTCAATGTAAACAAAAACGCAACATGATTTGTTTTTCTGCAGCAATTACATAAGAACTTACAGTTGCAACATGACCAGCTGCAGATAACTTTAGAAGACCACAAGAACTCACTATCAGCTGCCCAGGTGAGAAGATGGTATCAAAAATTATCATTTTGGATGTAAGTTTTAGAGAAAAAAAACTTTGCAACTGGAAAATTGGATTCTGTCTAATCTCACTGACCTTACTTTGCGTTGTGTACGACTGCTTTTTGCAAAACACAATTACGCAACCTACAAATTAAATTGCTTACATATAAGCCAATGAAATTACCTGAAAATGCTGAATTCTGCATGGCTGCCTTTTACCAAAGGCAGTTTTAAAAATGACTGCTGTCAGGTATGATTAATAAAAATGCTGTTTGTTCTTATGTTGACAGTTGCTTTTCCAAATGCATGCATGCTGACTGAGAATGAGTGGGATCTTGCCATGACCTATTTTATGCTTCCAGTGTAAGAGGATTTCTACTAGCATTTGATTTCATAATATTTTATTTGTAGATCAAGAAAATCCATTTATGTTTTATTGATACAATTCTTTCTGAAGACTTTATTTCCTGTTTTTGAACTATTGACTTATGTCTGATGCTCTCGAACTCCGTACAAGTCCTTCAGATAGGGCTGTATATAGGGACACCACTGTTCTCAGCCAAAATGGAGATGATTGGGTAATTCCCCTCTGGATAGACCAATAGCTTAGTTTGCAACTGCCTAAAACTTGTACCAAACAAATATAGAGATTGCAGCTATTGCACTGCCCGCCCAACGGGACCAGCAAAGGTCCTGAACCTATTCTGTGGTCAGACTTCATTACAGTACTAATGGCAAGCACCAACAGGCAGCTTTCCAATTGGGGAGGGTGGGGAATACTGGCAGCTGCTCCACAGAGCTGTGCTAGGAAGAGGAAAGGTTTTTGTGAGGCCAGGCGGAGCATCAGTGACACAGCTTTTTTTTTGCCGTTTCTGGAACGGAATGCTATGGTCCCTTTAGGACTGCAGGTTTAGCTGCTCAATGCTCAGTTCCACTGGGTCTCAGTGGAGGTGATAGAAGGGTGCTACGGTTGGCTTCAGTGCCCTTGAGCTTTGGAAGGGCATAGTAATCAGAGGTCCTGCTCCTGATTACTAACCAATGACCCTGCTGGAATCTACACACGTGGACGTTGAAGGACAACAAGGTCAGGTCTGCAGTGATGCCATTGCCCTGTACCAATGCACTTCCTCTCACTGCCCGCACGCTGTGGTCAAAGAGTCTGCCAACATTTGCTTCTAGGTTCCCACATGGAAACAAAAGAATGTGAAAAATGGTCCTTCGGGCACAATACCCATGGACAGTCAGTGCCAATGAAACTGTCACGCAGCAAGAGACAGGACCTTCAGGAAAGGTTCAGGAAAGGAAAAATTGACAAAGAAATAGTCTGCCCAACTGATTTGTGCCTGAAAAGCTTTTGGTCCCACTGAGAAAAATCACGATACTTTTGAACGCTAAGTGTTTGTTGTGCTAAATGGCTGCTATACATTAAGAATGTACTTTTGGGGTAATGTCAAGTTCTGGGGATATTCCCTTGTGTCTGTATTTATTACCAATTACCACATTATGATTTATTTTTAATTATAGGCTCAGGTAGAAGAATACAAACAGCTAAGAGAAACTCTAAACAAAATGCCCAGCCTAAGACAAACTGAACAAAAGACACCTCCTTCCAATGCACAGAAACCACACCAAGATATCGCTGAGCCCTTGCAATATCATGAAAAGCTGGGAGTACATGACCAGATACCATATAGAAGTGAAGATAACCAGCATAATGAGGTATGTCAAAGTGTAACTGAGGTGGTGAGCAGAATTGAATTAAACTTTTTTTTGATTTAATTAACAAACTCTAGAATTGAGCTATCAATTTATAATCCTGATGGCGAGGAGGAACAATTGTTGAAATAAAAACAGAGAACACTGAAAATACACAACAGCTTGTCAGCGTTTAAAAAAAGAAAAATGAATTAATATTTTAGGTAGAGACCCTTCATCAATTCTGGGGAAGGGATTAATCCCAGAAAGTTAACCCATCTTTTCTTTTTTTCAGATGCTGATGGACGAGCTGTGTATTTCTAGCCTCTTTTAATCTGTGAACCAGTAGTTGGATTATGTTGCTGCATCATTGATCAGATAAATTATATTATGGCCTGAAATATACTTATGAAATAACAAAAACAGAATTGAAAATTCATATTGAGCTTCTATAACTATTCACAAAACCTTATGAGACTTCCACATATGTTTTTACTCAAAACAAAACTAAATCAGCCATTCATTAGGTTTGGGCTGCACACTGGATTAAAACATGAGATTCCTCTAACATTTGTGGGGGTCTTTTCCTCTCATTGCTTTGTGTAGTAGCAGTAGATCAATCCAAAAAGATTTCTTCTGGTCTGTATTTCTAATGAAATCGGAACCTACAAATACCAACCAGATGAAATCTCCGTGCATGTGCTTATAAATTTGGCTAAATAGTGACTAAAGGAATCCATGCCCACTTGTTTTTAATCTAACCCATAATAATGAAAGAAATAAAGAACTTTCATTCATGTAGCACCTTTCACAACCACAGGACATCCCAAAGTGTCGTCACTGTTGTAATATAGGGAAACTATTGGGTGAAAGACTCCTCTGTCTGCCAGTTGTAAGCAACCAAAATAAAGGAAGTTCAGGTAGCCTGAAGTATGTTCCCTTTTAGCACAAGGTCACCGTACAAAGTTGTCTGTAATTTTGAATAAATTGAGTGAGATTGTCAAAAGTATGGCTGGTGTGGAGAGTGAAAAAAATCACAATGGTGCAGGAAGGGGTGATTTTTTGAGATTGAGCTTGAAGCATGTTTTTGGGGCAATAGAGGAAGCCTATCTGTATCATAACTTACATGGGAGTATTTGCTGCTGATGGTAGATGCTAAAAGGATTGCATTCCCTAATAGTAACATGCTTTACTTTGATGGACTAAACAATCATCAGAAGAACTGTATAGCTATATTCATGAAAAAACTCAAAATCTTAATGATAACAGATTTCATCAGGTCACATAAGAAGTGATGAATTGTGAGCAGGGACCATAGAGGAGAGTCAGTGCAGTAAATAAAATTACACATCTGTCTTTATTTCAGAAGGAAGGTGTACAGTTACATATTAAGCCAATGATAGGAGAGAATGATGACACTCGAATAAGAGAAGATAATGAAGGAGGAACAGAGAAGCAATTTGCTCAACATGAAGACTGGCAAAGGAATGAACAGCCAGGGCATTCAGATTTGGAAAAGCATGGGTATGAAGCACAGGAGCATCGTCATGAGTGGGAGCAGGACGAGAAAGAGGATCATACAGTGCAGCAGACAGAGATCCATGAGCAACATCAGGAGGAAGAAGAAACTGAAAATCATCTGATTGAGGACCGGGACAATGAAAATGACCAGACAGAGGAACAGAATCTGGCTAGAAGCAGCCCTACTGAGGTAAAATTTAGTTGTGAAAACACCTTATAATATATTTCTTTAGCTTCCTTTTACTATTGTACTTTGGTAGATCAGTTTTTTTAAATTGCATAACCTTTAGTAAAAAAACAAATTGACCTCCCATGACATTACCAAAAGTTAAAAAAGACTTCTCTCCCCCTTTAATGTTCTCAACCTCAATTTCTAATTCTATCAAACTCTCTTTTTCTGCTTGTCTTTCACTCTTTCTCCCACTGTCTTTCTGTCTATTGTCTCTTGCTTATTCTCTCTCTCTCTCTATCTCCCTCTCTCTTTCACTCTCATATATCCCTAATGCAGTTTCTCTAGTTACAGTAATCAGCTCTGTATATCTGTTTGCTTGCAACTTTTTCTCACTATCCCCATTTGTGTCAGTGTGTCCTAGTCTCCTATTTTTTGTGCATGTCTCTTACAGTTTTTTTCATTTTTCTGTGTGCCTCACATTCTCCTTCCTTTTCTTCTCACCTGATGTAGCGGTAGACATAAGGACCTGGACTTTCCTCCTTGAGCGCAACCCGGAAGTTAGATCCAAAAATGAGGCCAATGTTGCCCTCATTTTGCCGATGTCAAGTTACACCCAAGGAGCCTCCCAATCTCATTAGAATACGCCCAAAATTAAAATGAGTGTAAATCAGCGTAAACAATCGGGGCCCAATGAAACGCCGAACCCACGCCAGTATATTTAAAATTTAAGTTTGAACTGATTTAATCATCATTCATGCACATCAGGCACAGCATGTTTAAAAACCTACAATCAGGGAAGCTTTTCAATTTTTAATGTGACTTATACTTATGCCATTAAAATGCATTATGAGAAACAGAAAATACAGAGCAGGTCTCAGTGAGGATAATTTTTTTTAAACTCTCAAAAAATTGTAATTAGAAGGCAAGAGAAATGACTTTGTTTGCTGCTGTGCCTGAAAATCTGGTCGCAAGCGCAATTGTGGCAAGAGCTGAAGATGATGGAAACTTCACTAACAGGGGAAGTGTTATAATCTAAAGGACATAATGATTTCTAAACCTTCTCCCAAACCTGTACCCATGTCTTCCACAACTCCCTGTTTGCATCTCTCAATTCAGTTTCTGTCCCTCCCATAGCATGAAATGGCCTGAACCGATGTCATGAAAGACAATCCTCCTCATCCTCGTTGTCCTCCCTGCAGCCTTTGACATGATCGACCATATCCTCCTCTTCAAACACCTCTTCTGTGTAATTAGTTGGAAGAAATTGTGGCTCATCCAAGACTGGATTTCACACAAGCAATCTGATAGCACTGTGGCACTGGAGGGACCGAGAGGTAGAGCTGGGTGTTGTCACCGTATATGACCCCATGCCTTTGAATGATGTTGCCAAGGGACAGCGTGTAGATGAGGAAAAGGAAGGAGCCAAGGACAGATCCTGGGGGATCTTTGGAGGTAACGGTGTGAAGGCGAGAAGAGAGGCCATTCCTGGAGATGCTTTGACTACGATTGGATTGGTAAGAGTGGAATTAAGCGAAGGCAGTCCCACTGAGCTGGACTACAGAGAAGAGGTGTTAGAAGAGGAGGATATGGTCGATCATGTCAAAGGCTGCAGGGAGGTCAACGAGGATGAGGAGGATGTCTTTCATGACTTTGGTTCGGGCCATTTCATGCTATGGGAGGGATGGAAACCTGAATAGAGAGATGCAAACAGGGAGTTGTGGAAGACATGGGCACAGGTTTGGGAGATGGTTTAGAAATCATTATGTCCTTTAGATTATAATAGTTCCCCTGTTGGTGATGTTTCCATAAATGAACAGGGCTACGTCTGCATCAGTTATCCAGATATATGGATGGTACTATCTAGCCCCAATGAGCAGACACACATCTTGTCCTTTTTTTAAGATTTACCACTTAGGATATTTTGTGTGACACTACAGTAACTTTTATGCATGCCCAAATCCTTCAGTAATTTAGTATGGCTCGCTGCATCTCTGCTTATGCTCAAAAATAGCATAAGAGGGCAGCAGAGGAGTAACGTACTGTCTTATAAATGTTACGCACTCTCGTTCTCATAAATGAGTGAAAGTGTTGTCCTTGTTTGTTTTCTGTTTTTTAATTTTGTAAAGCAGACATCCCTGAATTTCTACACTGTGTAGTATAAGTGGAGAGTGGGTTGCAGGTGGTCTATTCAATAAGATTATTTTAAAATCTTTAAAAAATACAACATGCAGGATATTTTTGCTTTACAGACTACACTGTTTAAAAATGACCATTGCAGTAGATTTATATTTTCCCACCAGTCGATTAGCATTTTACAGTGAATTACTTTGAAGTGCAGTGACTGTTGTTATGGAGGCAAGCACAGCAGGGACTTTGTATACAACAAGATCCTATAAATAACAATGGGATGAATCACAAGTTAATCTAGGAACATAGGAACATGAGTAGGCCATTCAGCCCCTTGTGCCTGCTCCGCCATTTGATAAGATCATGGCTGATCTGTGATCTAACTTTGGTCCATATCCCTTAATACCTTTGGTTGCCAAAAAGCTATCTATCTCAGATTTAAATTTAGCAATTGAGCTAGTATCAATTGCCGTTTGCGGAAGAGAGTTCCAAACTTCGACAACCCTTTGTGTGTAGAAATGTTTTCTAATCTCGCTCCTGAAAGGTCTGGCTCTAATTTTTAGACTGTGCCCCCTACTCCTAAAATCCCCAACCAGCGGAAATAGCTTCTCTCTATCTACCCGATCTGTTCCCCTTAATATCTTATAAACTTCGATCAGATCACCCCTTAACCTTCGAAACTCTAGAGAATACAACCCCAATTTGTGTAATCTCTCCTCGTAACTTAACCCTTGAAGTCCGGGTATCATTCTAGTAAACGTACGCTGCACTCCCTCCAAGGCCAATATGTCCTTCCGAAGGTGCGGTGCCCAGAACTGCTCACAGTACTCCAGGTGCGGTCTAACTAGGGTTTTGTATAGCTGCAGCATAACTTCTGCCCCCTTGTACTCCAGTCCTCTAGATGTAAAGGCCAGTATTTCATTAGCCTTCTTGATTATTTTCTGCACCTGTTCATGACACTTCAATGATCTATGTACCTGAACCCCTAAGTCCCTTTGGACATCCACTGTTTTTAATTTTTTACCATTTAGAAAGTACCCTGTTCTTTCCTTTTTTGATCCAAAGTGGATGACCTCACATTTGTCTACATTGAATTCCATTTGCCACAGTTTTGCCCATTCACCTAATCTATCAATATCGCTTTGTAATTTTATGTTTTCATCTACACTGCTTACAATGCCACCAATCTTTGTGTCATCGGCAAACTTAGATATGAGACTTTCTATGCCTTCATCTAAGTCGTTAATAAATATTGTGAATAATTGAGGCCCCAAGACAGATCCCTGCGGGACTCCACTAGTCACATCCTGCCAATGTGAGTACCTTCCCATTATCCCTACTCTCTGTCGCCTTTCGCTCAGCCAACTTCCTAACCAAGTCTGTACTTTTCCCTCGATTCCATGGGCTTCTATCTTAGCTAACAGTCTTATGCGGGACCTTATCAAATGCCTTCTGGAAGTCCATATAAATAACATCCATTGACATTCCCCTGTCCACTACTTTAGTCACCTCTTCAAAAAATTCAATCAGGTTTGTCAGGCACGACCTACCTTTCACAAATCCATGCTGGCTCTCTCTGATTAACTGAAAATTCTCGAGGTGTTCAGTCACCCTATCCTTAATTATAGACTCCAGCATTTTCCCCACAACAGATGTTAGGCTAACTGGTTTATAATTCCCCAGTTTCCCTCTCCTTTCTTAAAAAGTGGAGTGACATGTGCAATTTTCCAATCTAGATGGACAGTTCCTGAATCTAGAGAACTTTGAAAGATTATAGTTAGGGCATCCACAATGTGCTCACTTACTTCCTTTAAAACCCTGGGATGGAAACCATCTGGTCCTGGGGATTTGTCACTCTTTAGTGCTATTATTTTCTTCATTACTGTTGCTTTACTTATGTTAATTTTATCGAGTCCCTGTCCCCGATTCAATATTAGTTTTCTTGGGATTTCTGGCATGCTATCCTCTTTTTCTACTGTAAATACTGACGCAAAGTAATTGTTCAACATGTCCGCCATTTCCCCATTGTCAATGACAATATCCCCACTTTCAGTTTTTAAGGGGCCAACACTGCTCCTGACCACCCTCTTTTTCCTAATATAACTATAAAAGTTCTTCGTATTGGTTTTGATATCCCTTGCGAGTTTCTTTTCATACTCTCTTTTTGTAGCTCTTACTATCTGTTTTGTGACCTTTTGTTGATCTTTGTATCTTTCCCATTCGTCAGGATCTGTGCCATTTTTTGCCTTTTTGTATGCCCTTTCCTTATGTCTTATACTGTCCCTTACCTCTTTAGTTGTCCATGGCTGTTTTTTATGGCAAGTAGAGTTCTTGCCCCTCAGGGGTATAAACCGATTCTGTATCACATTAAATGTTTCTATTTTTGATGTTCATTGAGGGAAAATTGTTGGCCAGATCAGCAGCGGGACTCCTCGTTCCTCACATTGTGCCATGGAATCTTTAACATTTTTCTGAACCAGATAGGGCCTTGTTTTATCATCTCCTCCAAAGTCTGTCACGTCTGACAATGCAGCACTCTCAATCCTGCATTAGTGTATCAGTACAGATTATCTCCTTAAATCTTAGAGTGGGGCTTGAGCCCACAGTGTTGTGACAGAGGTAAGAGTGCTTTTAACTAAGCCAAACTGCCATAGATATGTACATTCTTAACTACAGCTCTGTATTAGCTACAATGCACAAGATAGAGATAAAGTTCTCATTAGGTATAGCCATTACATTTGTTACTAATTAGCAAAAGTTAAATGACATGACCGTCAGGTTTGGTGTCCTTAAGGAAAACTTAAGATCTATGGGTTAAGTTTAGTCACCATGTGAAAGATATAAATAAATTATTGTGTAGCAAAATAACCTGAGATTTTTCCAGACTGCAGTCTCCTCTAGTATCCAGGTTGTACTGATTGAGATTGTTGTCCCCTCACCCACATACACACACACTAGGGTTGCCAACTCTTGTTGGACATATTCTGGAGGGTTGATCGCATGACATTTGATAACGTGACACTTGTCCACAAATGTTATTGTAAAGGTTGGGTCCCCTGTAGTTGAGTGTCTTTGCTCCTGGTTTTGTGCCAGCAGTTGTTGCTTGAGAAGTTCTGAGAACTAGAAAGCCGCCCACTAGCAGGCGAAGAAAGTGCACAGGTGCAAACTACAGGTGTGAAGCTCCAAAGTAATGAGGTCCTGGGAAAGAAATAGACAAAGTGGGAAACCTGGAGACATGGCTAGCTTTCAGCACAGGGAGGATGCAAGCAGGAGGAAGAGATTGTAGGTGTACTTAGAATTCAGAAGGAACAAGAAAGTTGACACAACCATAACTGTATTGATGTAATCGAAAGACAGGTAAGGATGTAATGGAGAACAGGAGGTTAGAGGTGAGATGGAGACCTTTTTGCTGTATCCAGTCTGCGAGTGTGTTAGAGCTTTTGGCATTGTTAGAGTTGAGAAGTGTTGAGGGGATTGTTTGGTATGAAAGAAGATGGTGAGTTCCGGATTTGGGGGTTGGGGGGCAGCTTCAACAACAAAAATAAGCGAGTGATGTGCCAGCAGTGGTTTATGAGTTTTGGACCATTTAATGTTTATTTTGTTGAGCAAGGAGGTGTTAGAGATAATTGGCATAATTTTAATATGGCAGAGGGAACTCAGCTGGGGTGGTGAATGGCCGTGTGGGGAACTAGGAAAATTTTTTCCATGCGTTGGCTCGAGCGGTAGTGACTCAATTGAAGATCCTTAATGTAACTTCCGGGTTTCGCGTCTCCAAGCTGTGCAGCGGGCGTACTTCGCACCCGAATGATGTGCTGGTAACTGGAGTATTTAAAGAGCCATTGCATCCATGGATTTTGAGGGAGAAAGGAGGAAAGCCCAGAGATGGAGCATCAAAGGAGCAAGGCAGCACCCCGCTTTAACGACTCTTCTCTTGAGTTGCTATTGGCTGGTGTGAGGAGCAGGAGGGACATACTGTACCTGGCTGACCAGAGAAAGCACCCTGACTTTGCCATCAAGAAGACATGGCTCGAGGTGGCAGCGGAGCTGAGCAGCAGGAGCACCGTGGCAAGGTCGTGGGTGCAGTGCAGGAAGTGCTTTAATGACCTAATCAGGTCAGGAAAAGTGAGTACAGTTACTGGTTCATTCACCATTCATCCTGTGGTGTACAATACCCACCCTCTCACTCTGCCTTGCCAAGCATACTCCATTACTCCTCACATCCACTTAAGTCTCATTATCAACTTGCCCTCACTATCTCTGCACTTCCTCACCTCCCCATTTGTGAACCCACCACTCCCACTCTCCCCAATCTTGATGCAATGTGATGAATCTGTCTGATACTCACCTTCTGATGCATCACTTTCATTGTCAGCCTCACCCAAAGCAATGCATCCATCGAGTGACCATGTCACCGTCACTCATTCACCCATCTGTTCTTTCTCCTCTTGTAGAAGAGAGTGCAAAATGCACGGGAGAGGAGTAGGACTGGAGGGGGGGCCACCACAAATAGTGGCCCTGACAGTGGCGGAGGAGGAGACTTTGGAGCTCAGCCACACGATTGAGTGCCTGGCCGCCGGAGATGGTGAGACTGGCAACCCGTAAATGGCTGGTGACAGAACTTTTACATCCTTCACACACATCATAAATTGATGTTATCAATGATTGACCTGTTGCACACCTCAGTATGCTCATTGCAAACTAACTTCTGCAATGATTGTTAATATTGCTTTATGTTCTCTTCCAGGGCCTTCAAGAATTGATGAGGAGGCACACGCCATGAAAGAGGGTGATTCCTCAGAGGAGCTCCATTCCTCTGTGGGTACACCTTCACATCTTATCCAGCCATGCAGCAGCACAGATACTGGCGTTTTGGTGGGTCCTGTTAGACAGATAATTGGGTTGTCACCTGGTGATTCACCACTCACAGGTGTGCATGAGCAGACACTGATGGCACGGGCAGCTGTGGAGAATCCGCGTGGGGGGGGGGCGCACTCCTCTCCAAGCTCTGCTCAACTAGATACAGATGCTGAATCCTGGGGGCCATCGTTGAGAATGAGAATGATAGAGGTACAGCTGTACCTTTGCGATGTACTGGAAGATGTGCCGCGCACACTCTCCACAATAGCGGAGAGGATGGAGGAGTCCACCTCCAGCATAAGTGGAATGGTGGCAGAGATAAGTGCGGGAATGTCTGCCATGGAGAAAATGGCAGCCTCCATTGAGCTTCAAGCACGGCTCACAGATGAGTCCGTTCAGGCTATGACAACGGCCATGCGGACTCTGGGTGCCAGCATGTCTGCCACCGTAAACGGGCAGACACATGCCTGTGGCCGTGGCCTTCGAACGCATCACAGATCTGCTCCAAGCTGTTGTCCAGTAGAGTGGTAGAAGTGATGCGGCCCTGGCCCAGGAGAGGGACAATGGCGAAAGGGGACATGGATGTGAGGACTCCACTCAAAGCGCTCCCATGTCTCACCCGTTGCCCCCTCCTCAACCAGTTGCTGCCACCTCTCCTGATGTCTGAGGCTTACCCTGCACAGGTTCAGGTGGAGCAGTCTTTGAGAGGGCCTTCACGGGCTCCAAAACCCAGAAGTTGTAGGCTGAGAGCTTCTCAGCAGTCAGGGCAGGGACCTGAGCAACCTGCCACTACCTCTGCTGAAGCCATAGGGGATGCGCTACGTAGAAATGGTAGGAAGAGGAAAGTTAAGGTTTGGAAATAACCAAGGGTGTCTGATGCAGTGTCATGTTTTTCATTTATATTTGTTTTTTCTTATATGCACATTAAATGTTATAATTGTTACCACCACTGCCACGTGTTGTCATTCTTGAATCCCTTTTGTGAAAGCATCCTTTCATGTGCTTCATCATGAACACCAAGACTTGATGCCACCCGTTGGGCACATTTACAATGGGTGTATGCGTGGGTGAAGGACCAAACTGTTTTGTGCAAACGGAGGAGGGGGGGGTGGGGCACTGCTGGTGGTAGTGATGGCGGTCCTGGCGGTCTGAGTAGTTCACTGTCTTCAATTTGTAGATCTCCTTATATGAACCCGTTAGATATGAGTGAAACCCTGGCATCACGGGCAGCCGCTCCGGCGATGGGCTGCCCATCCTCCTCCTCCTTCTGTTCCCCCTCCTCCTCATCCATCTGTTCCCCCCTCCTCCTCCTTCTTCTTCTTCTTCTGCCGGCAGATGAGGATGCTTCATGAGCGCATTTGAACTCCTCCACCTGTAACCCTCTCCACTGAGCGATGTTGTGCAGAACACAACACACAACTATTATTCTGCAAACCCTTGCTGGTGAATACTGAAGGGCTCCCCCAGATCGATCCAGACACCTGATGCGCATCTTCAGCATTCCAATGGTTTGTTCAATGACAGACCTGGTGGTGATGTGACTGTGCCTCGTTGGTGGGGTTTGTGACAGGTGTCATGAGCCATGTCTGCAGGGGTATCCCTTGTCTCCAAGGAGTCTATCTTGTGCGTGGAAAAGAGCTGGGATGTTGGACTCGAGCAAAATGAAGGAATCATGGCGGCTGCCAGGGAATCTGGCACACACCTGCAGAAACCTCCTCCGGTGGTCACAAACCAGCTGTGCATTGATGGAGTGATATCCTTTTCAGTTGATGAATGGTCCTGGATCATGTGCAGGTCCTTGGATTGCTACGTGTGCGCAATCAATTGCGCCCTGCACCCGTGGGAAGCCAGCGAGAGAGTTGAAACCCACTGCCCTCTCAGTCTGGCTGATGTCGTCGCAGGGGTAGTTGACGTAGTCGGATGTCCTGGCAAACAAGCCATCCGTGACCTGTCATTTACACTTATGTGTAGACGACTGAGAGACCCTGGAGATGTCACCGGTGGCGCCCTGGAAGGATCTGGAGGCGAAGAAATTGAGGGCAGTGGTTACGTTGAGTGCGACGGGCAATGCGTGGCCACCAGGCCCAGCCGGGAGCAGCTCTGTATGAAGGAGCGTGTAGATATCTGCGACCACCTGGTGGCTCAATCTGAGCCTGCGTAGGCACTGTTCATCAGAGAGGCCCAGGAAGCTCAGCCTCTGCTTTTAGACCCTCTCACACGGGTAGTGCCTCCTGTAACCTCGACCCCTCCGTTGGTCCCCTCTCTGCTCTTCTGCAGGTCCTTTTGGCGCACCTCTGTCTTGATCACTTGCAGATCCCAGAACTGCACGCCATGCCTGCTGCGGATGGTGATGTGCCTCCTCCTCAGATGTACTGCAAAATAAATCCATTGCGACCCCCCCCCCATCCTGATGCTATCAGTTTGAGGGGGTCCAAAATGTAGGTGAATATGTCTGAACACAATAATTCTGAGTGAACAAAGAAATCTCAGTCTAAACACAAAGAACTCCCAGCCAAAGGTTTGACTGCGAGAACTGATTACACCAGTGATTGACACATGAGAATAAAAGGTGAGTTTTTGCAGCAGGGTAAAGATCCAAATGAGGGTCGGCTGCATCTCGCCTCTGTTTCCATGGCGTGTTTCAGAGGCTGCGGGAGACACGTTTAGGAGAAGTTAAAATGGCTTGTGTAACTCAATACACAAAAAGTTAATAGCATTAAGTACTTTAAATACCTAAATTGGCCCTTTAAATATCGGCCTGCCGGCTTTAAGTGCCGACGGGACTTCCGGGTGCCTGATGCGAGTGCACATCTAAACACGTCTGGGTCAAACCTGGAAATAGGTGCGTTGGAGCCGGGATGCGCCCCCACTCCGAAAACGGAGTATTTTTACTGCCCACCCGCCTCCAACCCACCCGTTCTTAGGGTTAAAATTTACCCCGATATCAGTCCTTCGTTTTCAGTCAGAAAGAAGTTTTGATCACATTTTAACTGTGGATAGTATTTCTTCCCACACCCAACTCCCTGTCGCTGAAACGCTTTCTGATACCAAAAACAGCGAGGCCGTAGTGGCAGTGCCAGATACCCACATTCCACAGATCTGATGCAGATTTTAAGATATTACTCCATTAAAGTTGAAAAAGTCATCCCTGGGTATTTAAAGTCTTTCCAGTCATCTTAATTGCCCATACCTGAGAACTGCCCACCTTCTATTGGAGTTGTGTGCCAACAGTCTCCCTGTTTCCAATTCCCATTGTAAGTTTGCAACTAGCCATGAATGTGATTCTGTGCTTTTTTATGCTTTATTGTAGATTCAGGGGGAAAGCATTGTGAACAGTGTTCAGCTCCAGCATTTTACATTTCTGATTCCTTTCAAAATGTCATACTTTTTGAATTCGGAAAATAAATGAACATTACAGGCACTACACTGCAGTCTTCAATTTGCTTCAGCAACATGAAGGCTGATTGCTTCTGGCGAGAGGAGGATGCCTGGAATATTTCAATATTCTGATGGCCCATCCTAGAAGATATTTTCCCCCGATTGATTGCGAAAGTGGCTTCAAAATATGGAGTCCGGAAAAGCAGAGTACTTAACAACTATTGTTGAAATCTGCGATAATGCCTCCATGTTGATCATGTAAAGACAAAGTAGGAGAGCAGTTTGCATGTTTAAGGATGTATTGAAGTAAAGCTCTGTTTACTTATGTGGGGAGAGGAGGAAGAAGAAATTAAATTAGGAAGGAGGGGCAAAATACAGAAGGTAAATAATGGTGGCCAATCTAGTTTTAGTCAACCAACACTAGTATTTAACCAATGCCATAAATCCCTTTTATGTTTACTTAATGACATTATACTCTCATGAATAATTTATTAACGTAATGCACTAAGGCTTTTTAGGCTTCAATTGGTTTTCCTAATACTAAAGTTGTTTGGGTACATTTAAAAGAGCACACTTTTAAAAACTCATGAATCTGAATTGGATAGCCTTCATATGCCTATTTAATTGCCTTGTTTTTTTGGAATAGACTAAAATAAAGAAACATAAATCGCCATATGAGGAACAGTTGGAACAGCAGCATCTGGCAGAGCTACGGGCAGAAGAAGCACGCAAACTGAAAGAAAAGCAGGATGCACTGCACCAGCAGAGACTGAAGGAATACATGGATCGGCAGCAACGCCTCCAGCGAGAAGCAGAACGCAAGGAAGAGTTGCTGCGACAAGAGCAGTTAAGGTGAATCTTTTTTCACCGCAGTCTTTCCATTTGATATGCCTTCACCCTTTTACAGTGAGACATTCACTGCTCAAAGTTAATTTCCCAGAACACACTGGGGCCGATTTTTAGGGCCTCCGCCAGGCAGGAACAGGGCAGTAGTGCTCTAAAAATCACAGTGCAGCACTTATCGATCAGTTCCTGCTGCTGTTTGAGCCGCCACCATTTTTGACCGATCTTGGAAATGGGCGGTCGAATTGCATGCCTGTTTCAGGCTACTTTTAATATGCTGATGGGGGTCCTACGCCATTTTGTAGACCCTTGATGCAATTTTCAGGCACCAGTGGGCGGAGTGTTTGATTTTCGTAGGGCTAGAGGGAACACGAATGCTCCTCTTAGCTTCATAAAAATCTTGCCTCTGGATTTACCACCCACCCCGATTGACGAGCTGCTTCAGTACTCACAGCTCGTCCTAGCTGTCACACCTCCACAGGCAGCTTGCCCATTTTAAGAAGGTGAATTTCGGGCCACTTGCTTTGCCAGCAACGGCCCGAAGGCAAGTTCTGGGAGAACAGTGGTAGAGCAGTAACAGGGGAGGGTTCAATCAGAATACAGTGGATTTGAGGAAGCACCCCTCCCTGTTCTTCTTGGCTGCAAAGCAACAATTTTTAACATTTTTTTGTTTTAAAAAAACTAACTTTTTGGTGGCAGCATCTGAAGAACCTGGAACGAAACAGGCCCAGCTCCTGCGATATCCATTTTCACAGAGGGGCCTAAAACAGGCATTTACATATGTAAGGGGCCTAATGCCTGTTTTATGCGACCGCCAGGGATACCTGAAAAATGGCCCAACCCAATATAGGATCGGACATGTTTCAGGCATGCTGTTGATCGCTAAATTGGCCCTCGTTGCATCCATTTTACGCCCAAAAACAAGTGCAACGAGGTAAATTTCCAAGCCATTAACTTTATGGCACAAATTATAATTCATTAGCTGCAAAAACTAGTACAGTGCACTCAACAAATGTTATCTCTGTGCCTACCATTTAAAGTTTAAAAATTTGGTGTACTAATAGTCTGAATGGGAAAGTTTTCTGGTTAACAATTGGACCAGAGTTTTCTGGTTAACAATTGGACCAGATTGTGAATCAACAAGAGTAACTTGAATTTGTAGGGAGAAAGAAAGACTTCTATGTATATAGTGCGTTAGCAAGTCTGTTGGAAATGTCTCACAGTTTCACATTCATTGAATTTTTAAAAATGCAGTGGCTTTTGTTATGTCGTCAAATGTGGTAACCATTTTGTACACAGCAAGATTTCACAAACAGCAATGAGATGAATGACCAGTTAGTCTGCTTTTGGTGGTGTTGTTTGAGAGAGGAATGTTGGCCAGGACACTGGGAGAACACCCTGCTCTTCTAATAGTGCCTTGTGCTCTTTATTAGCCACATGAACTACTGGAGCAGGCAGATTGGGCCTCAGTTTAACATCTCATCTGAAGGACGGTACCACTGACAAAATACAGCACTCCCCAGAACTGCATTGGAGTGTCAGCCTAGATTATGTACTCAAGTCTTGGAGTTGGACTTAATCCCACAACCTTCTGATTCAGAGGTGAGAGTGCTATCAACTGGGCCAAACTGACACTCACGCCCCCCCCCCCCCCCCCTTATCATTATTTCCACTTTCCAAGGAAGGAGAGGAGGATGTGGATCAGGAGATGGAAAAAAAATGAGTGGAGGAGGGGAGGCACGGTTAAACAGATTTTTAGAGGCCTTTGAAGGAAGGTAGAGAGGAATAAAGAGAGTGCCAAAAAGCAACGATGTTGTGACTGTTGCAGGAGTGTGAAGGGATTTGAAAAAGGGGACAAAGACCTTGAAGTCAATATGCTGATGGACAGGAATCCAATGAAGCTGCTCAAGAACAATGGTGATAGATGTGTGGAACTTTGTGCAAGGGAGGAATTGGGCTGAAGAGTCCTGGAGTAACTGAAGTTTTTGAAGGATGGGGGAGGGAAAGCCAGCAAAACTATTCAAGAAGTCAGCCCTTGAGCTGATGAAGATGTGAATTAGGATTTGGTAATGGAGGTAGAGAGATTGGAGTACAAGCAGCGAATGTTACAGAAATGAAAAAAGTCTCCGCAACTGGTTGAAATGTGAGGTAAAGAGGTCAGCTCAGGGTCAAGCAGAAAGCCAAGGGTGCACACCACCTGGTACAACCTGAGCTGGCTGCTGGGGAGGCTGATGGAACTGGAGCCAAAGCCAGAGGTACATAGGCGCTGGTGGGAACTGAAAAGAATGACTTTGGTTTTATTGACATTGAGCTAAAGTCCAACACAGGTAGGTGGAATAAAGATCTCTCTCTGATAGCTTTAAAGGGTTACAAGAGAGATGACTCGGTTTTAGTGAATTTATATTTATAGCAAAATTTACAGTAGCATAAATTCAAGAAAGTGCTGTCCATCATGTGTAACAATAAATATTTCTGATAGATTATGTTAATTTATTCAAAAATATAGCATGTTCAAAAGATTCTACAGATTGCAGCAATTATACAAATTGAACTCACAATGAAAAATCTTCCTGCAATTAACGTTTTATTCCTTTTCAATTACTATCTTAATTCCACTGTGTTCTACAGGATATCTTCTGGTTGTGCATTTAGGTTTCTACATAGAAATAAAACCATTCATTAGTTAATACTGTACTGATTATGCATATTTTGCTGACAGTGAATGTTTAATATTACAGGCAACAGTCGGATTTTGATAACAATGATGATGCTGCTGAAGGTGATGATGAGCAAGATGTGCATGAAGAGGAGGAAGAGGGTAAGGTTGGATCCAAGGATGAGATAGGATGATTAACCTAGTTAACAGTTATGTGCATTGCAGTCTTGCTGGCAAAAATTGAAATATTTTTCACAAAACTGCTGTTGTCTTTAATAAAAAAAAATTGTGAATGGTTTAATTCACAGAATGATTTGTAAAGTTAAATTGGTGAAGAATGTCTCAAAAATGCACACACCTAATTAATGCTAAAGTAAAAAGGAATGTTCTGAACATTTATTCTATTCTACAACATGATTTCCACCCATTGAGTCATAGCATCTGTAATTTTGCTGGAGCCATAGCAACTAAAGTGCTATTTCCAAACAAAATAGCAATGTTTTTTCTTTTGGAAAGCAATTGGTGTTCTTATAATTGCTATGCATCAATCCCGATACCTGATTGTCAAGTGGAAAGAGCAATGCACCATACTAGGTTTGGCCATCCAAAAGGAAGGTATTAATTAAACTGCATACCTAAAGCTAGTCATCTAAATCACAAAATATATATATATTTGTGCCTGTGTGTGTTGTGTGTTTTTCTCTCTTACCCTGCTTTTCTATCTCACCATGTCATGCACCATTTCCTGACAAAGAGGTCAAAAAACTTCCTCCCATGTTTCACCTGTGCCATTTTCGAGTTGTCTGTTTAGAGACATGCCAAAGCAATTCACACTATCTTATTTTGTCTGTCTTTCCCTTGGCGGTTTAGCTGAGAATAAGATGTAGGTGTACACCCATGTCCTGCTAATCCTTGGAAGTTCCTTGAATTAAACTGTACCTACTAGTGTACTTTCAATTATTCAGAAAAGCTAACCGAAGGACTGCTATTACTCATTTAATTGAATCACTACTTTTACAAAAGATTAATAATTAATCCCTTGAATTTTCTTCAGAGATGATTGACAGGCAATTATTTCAGAATTTTAATAATCTCAGAGTCCAAGCAAAAATGACATAAATTAATTTTAGTGGGCTTACACTCTGGTTGAAACATTTGAACAGAAAAAGGTAACTGTGGAATTATAGACCTTCAGTCTACATTGTAAGCATTTTACTTTAGCTTTTCTTGTGGGCTGCTCTAAAATGTTACTATTTCTATTAAAACAATTATTTTTATTAAAATCTCCATTGCAAAGCAAGTACATTCTATTCAGGAGTTATACATCATAAAATGTACACAATAATAGTTAAAGTACTATATACACAGATGTGTATGTACAAGACACAAACCGGATCTAAGTCTCCTCATAAACAATACTACCTGCCTGCAGCCTAGAAATTACTGTTGATGATACCAGCAGATAGAAGTCTGATGCACTTGTATGATGTTCCTTTGTTCATTATTTTAAAGCAAATATTAAGTCATTTAAAATAAATGGGTTGGTGCCTTTATTATAATAGCAGACAAAAAACTGTAAGATGCACTGCAGCAACTCGCCAAGGCTTCTTCGACAGCACCTCCCAAACCCGCGACCTCTACCACCTAGAAAGACAAGGGCAGCAGACGCATGGGAACAACATCACCTACACGTTCCCTTCCAAGTCACACACCATCCTGCCTTGGAAATATATCGCTGTTCTTCGTTGCTGGGTCAAAATCCTGGAACTCCCTACCTAACAGTACTGTGGGAGAACCATAACCACACGGACTGCAGCGGTTCAAGAAGATGGCTCACTACCAACTTCTTAAGGGCAATTAGGAATAGGCAATAAATGTTGGCCTTGCCAGCGATGCCCACATCCCATGAATGAATAAATAAAAACTGTAAATCAAATGCATTGAGTGTTCATCTGGTCAGTGGCAGAGCTAGGTTTGTCCGACTGGGGGATGGGAGAATCAAACTCAAGCTTTGGCCGAGTTGGCAGGAAGGGGGCCGAGCTAGGAACTGAGGACGGCCAACTTAAATAGTCCGAAGACCAAGATGAGAAACGCACAGACTTGCAGGCCAAAAACAGGTGACAGAGGTTCCTGGAATTGAAATGGAGGAGATCCTCCAAAGTTGGCTGACTCAAAATGATTGGGGGAGGTCATGACTTCCCCAGCCCCCACAGGCTCTGCCACTGCATCTCACCGTCAGTGACTTCTAGGCTTTTATTTATTTGGTGATATCATATGTAATACTTCAACCAGAACATGGTTATAAATGATTCCTAATAAAAAGTACAGAATGTGGGATAACATATGGATGGTCCCTAGGATAATGTGTCATTCAGACATGTAATTCAGACACTCCTTCCAGGTGAAACAATGGTTTACTTGTACTTTCAATTTAGTATACTGTATTCGCTGTTCACAATGCGGTTTCCTCTACATTGGGGAAACAAAACGCAGATTGGGTGATCACTTTGCTGGACACCTCCGCTCTGTCCGCAAGCGTGACCCTGACTTGCTGATGCTTGTCATTTTAATTCCCCGTCCCACTCCCACTCTGACCTCTCTGTTCTCAGCCTCATACACGGTAAGCTCGAGGAACAGCACCTCATCTTTCGTTTAGGCACTTTACAACCTTCCGGACTCAACATTGATTTCAATAACTTCAGATCATAACCACTGCTCCCATTGTTTCAGACAGCAAGTGCTGGTAATGGTTCTGCTGTTGCTGTTTACAGCTAATCTAGCCCGATGTTTTGTTTTTTAACTTGACCCATTACCACCCTCCTTGCCTTGTACCATCATCCCTTTTGTCATTTAATCACTCTTGCCCTCTTATCCTATCACTACCTTCCCTTTTGTTCTTTCCTCCCCTCCCCTCCTTCCCCTGGCTCTGTACTTGATTAAAAACTTTAACTCTTTAATATTTTCCAGTTCTGACGAATGGTCTTTGACCTGAAACGTTAATTCTGTTTCTTTCTCTACAGATGCTGCCTCACTTGCTGAGCTTTTCCAGCATTTTCTGTTTTTATTTCAGATTTTCAGCATCCGCAGTATTTTGCTTTTGATGTATATTTCATCACTATACATGCAAGTACACATACAATAAAGTAGCAAGGAGAACCAAATTCTCCATTACCTTTCTTGGTGTGCCTCCAAGTTATGTTGTTATCAAAGACAAAATATGTTGTACATGCATGTTAATTTAACATGTTAGTTGGTAAATCATGAATTCAGCATAGTTTTTCCAAATGTGGTTTCTTAAACGTGGTTTGACTGCAAGTATGTTGAGGTTAGTTTGGATTATTAACAGTGGGAACTGATTGAATTGAATAACAAGGTTTTCCATCATTTTGCATGCTAGTTGATGACGAGAACAATCCACATGGCGACGCTGAAGATCAGGACCCAGAAATAGTAAATGAGGATCATCATGCAGAAATCGAGTCTATCAACCAGCAGGTAAAGATTACTACAATGTGATTTGTAATGATCCATTACAAGAGGTTTGAATCAGTATACCCAACAGATTATCCCACCAGCAAATTTGAATTTCTGCTGCACAGCTGACAGTAGCATTTGTGTGCCTATAATAATGTCTGATCAATGAGCAATAGCTGAGGGCAGAATCTGCCACTGCCAAGGGCTTTCATGCAAAAAATAAGTGATAGATTTGTTGTAATATTAATCTACTACAGGTATACATTTCATTAAATTGTTATAAGAATACAGAAATTTACTGCAATCATTTGTCTAAAAAATAGGACATACAATACAATCTATTCTGGTTTCTACATGGAGTAGAAACGTATCCCTTTAACTATTACTTAAAAGCCCCTGTGTACATCTTAGCAATAACAACTTGCATTTTTACAGCACCTTTAGTGTAGTCCCAAGATATTAGCAGAAGAGAAACGGATGCCACGTAGTAGAGGAATTAAGGGAGATGGCCGAGTGCATGAAGATGAGGAGAGAGGTGACTAGACAGAGGAATTTAGGGAGTTCCAATTTGTTGGGCCAAGGCAATCGAAGTCTCAGTCGCCAGTGCTGGAGTGAAGGGAACAAGGCTGGAAAGGAAAGTGTTGGAGAAATTGAGGTTGGAGGTAACAAAAGTGTGATTTTCAATGGTGGTAAGTTTAGGGTGAATCAGCAGCAATAGAGAAGGAAATTAATGTTGTGGAGGTAGAAGTAAGTGCTCTTCATGATGGATAGGATACAGGGTTTGAAGTTTAGCTCAGGGTTGAACTGGATTCTGAGGTTGTGCACCATCTGGTGCAGCTTGAGGGAACAGCTGGGGAGAGGGATGAAGTCAGAGGCAAAGGTGTTGAAATACAGGCAGGAGTCGAAAAGATGACTCAATTTTAGCAATGTCAGATTGTGGATAAGTCTCTGAATGATTGTTATCAGGAAAAGTACTACTTGACCTGCTTAGCTTATACCCCGCTCCCATTTCTGAATGTTTGCTTTATTAAAAATATTAGCGCTTCAGTACTGTGTTATTATCGGTTTTCTTTTTTAAAATTCTTAGCTGCAGCACAGTATTTCCCATGGGACGAAAGCACAATTATTAGTATGTTATCTTTTTGCTCTCTGATGTGGTGCTTAATCCACTACTCTTTCTACAGCAGCAATTCCCACTTTCTGCCATTATCACAAGCTTCATGCTTAACACTGCTGGTTCTGTCATAAATGAAAATAAAGCTAATTGGGCAAGTTAGTAGATTTAGTGAGTTTGTCCTTCGTGCTCGCTTACTGTGTCTGTCAATATCTGTCTTTCTCTATCTCACACACAGTCTTTCTCCTCTCCACCCTTCTCATGCACTCCTATTTTATATTGTTTTTAAAAGATGTCTAGAAGCACTGCACATAACAGAAAATCTTGAGGCAATGTTCCTCTGAAGTGTTGATGGTTGTACTGTCACACATGTGCAGTGAAATTCCTCTTTCTCTGTATAAGTCACCCCCATGTACCTGCCAGGAAGAAAGATATGTTGATAAGTGGCTGTGCCCTAGCATTTATGGAAATATTTTACAGCTTTGTAAATACGGAGGCGTCCTGCTGTGTAATACCACCTTTAAAAAAGAACAAAGTTTCAAAAACACTTGATTTGATACATAATAAAAAGCAATTAATTGCAGCAGTGTCACAATAAATGGAGCTAATGTTTTTAATTTTGTTGAACTATTTGTACTTTGGCATACCTCCCTACTATCCATATTCAAATTAGTAACTTAGTATCAATAAACTTTAAAACCAATGTTTAGGTTTCTTTACTTGGGACAGTGAAGAGCCTGAGCTTTATATTGACTTTAGGTAAATCTATAGAACAAGCTATATCTTACTCCAGAACATCTAAACTACTTGGGGGTGAATTTCTGTAGGAGTTCTCCTGCTCATCCACTGTAACTTCAGTGGAAGAGCTGCATAAACCCTGGGAAACAGAGTAAAGGCTGTGGAATACTTCATGGGAAGCACCTACATTACAGTATGACTTGCTTTTAGTGACACGGCACGACAAGGCATAGGGCAATAGTCAGTGTACACTGATTGGCTGAACCCACCAAGATACCACGAACCATATGTACAGGCATTGTGCACCTACCTGTGACAACCATGGGAAACTAAATAGGGCTGGTAAAGTCCATGTAGCAAGCCGCAGCTACCTCTTGACTCCACATCCTTGCAGGTACGGTGCAGTAGTACTCTTTGGCACTATCCCCATGGATCAGGAAAGAGAGTCACCCATCTCGGGCAGCATTACTCTATTTCAGCATCATTGAACATAGGGTCAGGTGCAGAGTTGAACCGTCATTTGTCTGCAGACTCATGCCTGCCCCTTGGGTTACCTTTCCCTTTATTTTTATCTGGCACTTCTTAGCCTCGTCTGTCTTCAGCCTTGGAAAAGGCTGCTAATTAGTAGAATGCCTTTTGGGCCTTTCTAGAGGCTTTCAGGTTTGTTTTTATCCCCCTAGATTCTGCCACTTGCCTTTAATTCTCCCCATCCCATTAAATTTTACTTGCACGCAATTTTCTGCTCCCACCACTAGGGGGTGAAATTCAACTTTGACGAGGGGCACAAAACGGGCGATAGGGGATCAGCCACCTGTTATACACCCTGCCCGAGTTCCCTTTCCATTGACTTCAAGTCTGAAGTGGAATGTCACCCACCTAGTGTGCTCCCTGTACAAATCTGCACTTGAAGCTATGGTAACAAGCTGACCTCAAAAGATGTGGTGTATGCAGCATGCTTCCATTTGAGTCTAAAGCCCAACTTCTAACCATTTGGTTCTAAATTGTACCCATATCAGAAAATCTCTGCTTTTATGCTTAATCCTCATTCAATCCTGATTCCCATTATCATTATATGCTCTGCACTACATTTCTGGGGGTTCTGCCTTTCCTCCGCCAAAGTTACAGCAGACGAGTGGGAAAACCCCAGCAGAAATTTACCCCCTCTGTACAATTCACATTCATGTACATTTCCTATTACCATTACATACAATGCTTAATCTTCATATGTTCCATACTTTAATGATTTAAAATTTTTCCCCTTCATAATTATTATTTCAGTCTGATTAGAAATCCCCAACCCACTATTAAATGGATAGTTATAAATGGCTGTGGCACATAGATTGCCTTATCCTGACCTATTGACCAAACTTGACATTTGGTTAAGTATTTGTGTACATCACCTCCTTGACTGTATCAGCATGTTTTAAAAGACAAGTTTCTCATGTAATATTTCTTTCACATACAGCATTGTTGAATGAGCTCATTGATCTGCTATTAATTTTGATTAAACCAAATTTCAAAGAGTTACTTATACCTGAGATGCAGAATAATTATGATATGAAGGATAAATAGAGATGACGGTATAACAGCACCCCTCATTTCCAACACTGCAGATTTCAAGTTGTGAATTTGAATGGACCACCCCCTCCCCTCAAAAAGAAATCGATAGAATTTTTTTTTTTATTAGTTCACGGGATGTGGGCGTCGCTGGCGAGGCCAGCATTTATTGCCCATCCCTAATTGCCCTTGAGAAGGTGGTGGTGAGCCGCCTTCTTGAACCGCTGCAGTCCGTGTGGTGATGGTTCTCCCACAGTGCTGTTAGGAAGGGAGTTCCAGGATTTTGACCCAGCGACAATGAAGGAACGGCGATATATTTCCAAGTCGGGATGGTGTGTGACTTGGAGGGGAACGTGCAGGTGGTGTTGTTCCCATGTGCCTGCTGCTCTTGTCCTTCTAGGTGGTAGAGGTCGCGGGTTTGGGAGGTGCTGTCGGAGAAGCCTTGGCGAGTTGCTGCAGTGCATCCTGTGGATAGTGCACACTGCAGCCACGGTGCGCCGGTGGTAAAGGGAGTGAATGTTCAGGGTGGTGGATGGGGTGCCAATCAAGCGGGCTGCTTTATCTTGGATGGTGTCGAGCTTCTTGAGTGTTGTTGGAGCTGCACTCATCCAGGCAAGTGGGGAGTATTCCATCACACTCCTGACTTGTGCCTTGTAGATGGTGGAAAGGCTTTGGGGAGTCAGGAGGTGAGTCACTCACCGCAGAATACCCAGCCTCTGACCTGCTCTAGTAGCCACAGTATTTATATGGCTGGTCCAGTTAAGTTTCTGGTCAATGGTGACCCCCAGGATGTTGATGGTGGGGGATTCGGCGATGGTAATTACATCTGATCCTGGCTCCAAAAGCACAATAACAACAACTTGCATTTATTAGCGCCTTTAATGTGGAAAAAAGCATCCCAAGGCGCTTCACAGAGGCATAATGAAAAAATGAGCGCCGAGCTACTTGTCCTTTATTGAGCTGTTACTAAATCATTTCCTCCAATCAACCACTTTAAAGTTGCATATCTTATTGTTGGGTCTCAGCAGTGTTGAATCCAAAATCGTGTTGAACTTAAGCATGTTGTGACCACTATCATCCAGAGGTGCTAGAACTTCCACTGTCTTGTGCTATTCGGTTAATTACTATTACCAAGTCAAACTGTGAGTTTCCTCTCTCACATGAGCTGGTGTACACATCAGAAAATATTTACACACATATGTCTGCTCCAGTATACTGGAAAATAAACCAAATAAAGTGTCAAAAATCTAAATTTCCTGGTAAGGTGGGGGCATACCCTCAGATCCTCCAGAAAGTAAATGCTGTAAGTACAGTATCACCGCTTCTAAAATTGCTTGTTTCTTTGCAAAATGTTGAAGGAGTAATGCTGTCAAAATAGTGGTCTGTGATACAGCACTGCCACACATGGCTGGAGAGAGTGAGATGAAGGTGAACAACTGAAACGTTGATAAAGTCATAAGATGAAAAAGCAAAATAAAATTGATTTCTGAATTAGGTGTGAATGCTCAGAAATGAGCTACAGTATTAATCTGCACTATATGTCATAGAAAGTGAGATTGTTTGGAATTTTTTCTACCTTCTGCAGTTTCTAAATTTTAGTGTGCAATCAGAACGTTGTACTGCATCGTGGCAGAAAGAGTTCTGAAAGCAAACCAAAATGGGATCAATGTAAGTTAAAATAAGTTCTACAAGAGCTGGTCAGGAGAAGATCCAGTTGGATCAAAATGGTCATGTGCAGGTCACATTTACAATTATTCCCATAGAATAAAGGAGGGATACACTGTTTGATGTATCCATTTCACTTCCTCCAATCTCTTGCTCACCTACTCTTTTCCCTTTTATATGGAGGAAACTACAGTGTTTTATGTGAGTGTGGAGAAGAACAAAACTTGTCACTCTTTACTTTTGGTAACTCTTTTCATTTGATTCTGATGTATTGAACATAATATAACTTAAGAGAAGTTACAAAAAGCAATATGAAGACTGATATCTGTGTTGGTGCAGAAGCCAGTGGGGGAGGACCTAATTCCAACTGATGATCCTAATAATCAGGGTGAGGATGAGTTTGAGGAGGCTGAGCAGGAACAAGAGGAAAGCCCACAGGATAAAAATAATCCACAGCAAAAAATGGGCAGTCAACTGCATGACAAACATGAGATAGAGGACCAACTAGTGGTAAGGATAATAAGCTACATTACATAAAAATTAAGGTATGACTTTAAAGTTAGGGTGCCAAAACCAAGTGACTATGTCATCATCTCTGTCCTTAAATTTTACCTGATGACTTGTTTGCCACAGACATTGCTAGATTGCAACCTGTTGTGTTAGCTTGTGCTAGGATCAAGGGGGAGCCTTATTGCATCACCAATAGGCCAAATAGAACTATCTCTTTTCCTGCTGAACAATGTATTGTAGGTAAAATAAGAGGAGGATAAAAAGAGTAATGTCAGAAAAACTTAAATATAAATACCATTAAACAAATCAAAGTTGTTTTAAAAAACCTTAATGGTGAAGTGAAAATGATTGAGGAAGAGGAAGCAATAGGACAAGCATGAACGCAAATAAGAGAGAAAAAGCACAGCAGTGAATATACAGTAAGAAAACAAAGAAGAAAATGGGTGAAAGGGGGAAATTGAAGCCCTGAATATTAAAGAAGCTAGGATCAAAACAAAAAGAAAAATAAAGAGGAAAATCAGAAAATAACTACATAATTTAGACTATTAAATAGGTTTGTTAATTCTTTGATATGTTAATGATAGAGGGCCAATGTCCATTTCTGCTGCTTTAAAATAACAATCTTACCAATAATTTGCTCAGCAATAATCCTAGCAATAACCTCCTCCACCCCAACAACCCTCCGAGATCTCTGCGCTCCTCCATTTCTTGCCTCTTGCGCATCCCCGATTTTAATCGCTCCACCATTGGCCGCCGTGCCTTCAGCTCCAGTATTCCCTCCTTAAACCTCTCTGCGTCTCTACCTCTCTCACCTCCATTAAGATGCTCCTTAAAACCTACCACTTTGACCAAGCTTTTGGTCACCTGTCCTAATATCTCCTTATGTGGCTCAGTGTCAAATTTTGTTTGAAAATCACTCCTATTTAGCGCCTTGGGACGTTTTACTACGTTAAAGGTGCTATATAAATGCAAGTTGTTGTTGTAGAAAATTTGGCTTATCTATTTTTGGAATCTCCCCCCTTCCCCTCATGCCATATTGGTGATGTTTTCCCATCAGTACTGGCTTGTCAGCAAAGCTTCATCAGATTTTAAACCACTAAGAATATTTCCTTCTATTACAAATGGACATGCATCCAATCTGCACATGTGTAATAAGCAATTTGGCACTTGAATCAGCAGATCTGATTACTTATGTGCATTTCTTTTGAAAGTAAGAATCCTAGTAAAACCAATGACTCATTTCATGTTTCAAAACATGTCAAATTCACATGCTAATTCAGATGAATCTAATGTCTGAAATGTTAGTCTGAAGGTCGTAGATTCAAGCCTCACCCCAGGACTTAAGCATATTATCTAGGTTGATACTTCAGTGTAGTACTGAGGAAGTACTGCATTGTTGAGGGTGCCATCTTTCGGATGAGACATTAAACTGAAGCTCTGTCTGCCTATTCAGGTAAATGCAAAAGAGTTCATCGCATTATTCAAAGAAAAGCAGGAGAGTTCTCCTAGTGTTCTGGCCAACAACTATCCCTCAACTAACATCACCAAAAACTGATCAAATGATCCATTATCTCATTGCTGTTTGTGGGATTTTACTGAGCATAGATTAGCTGCCATGTTTACTTACAGAACAACAGTGACTCCATTTTAAAAGGACTTAATTGGTTGTGAAGCATTTTGAGCTGTCCTGAGGATATGAAAGGAGTTATGTAAATACCAATTCTTTGTTTCTTCATAAATATAAGCATGCATCAACAATTGATTTATTTGTCAGCATTTGTATTATTTTTACGGGAAAACTTTTAAACTTTATTTTTGAGAAGGGAGAAAAAGTGAAAGGGTACTTTTGTGAACATAACCAATTTTAATGATGCCTAACTAGAGACTTAGATTTAACTGCTGTTCCAAATTAACTATAATTGAGGAATACTTTACACTGTTTCATCAAACATCACAAATCATTTTATCCATAATGAAATGTTTTTTTAATGGAGATAAAACTTTAAAAAATAAGTTCAAGTCACCAATGTGCAAATCCAATCTATATTACCCCTGCTGGGGTTGTGTTAACATGACAGGAGGGCAGCAGATCCATTGAGATATTAGCTCATCCCCAAAATTGGATATTAGGCACAAACACAAGATAAGGTGCATCCAGTAAGCAAGTGGGTTACTGTTGACTGGGTTTATATGTGGGTGACTGGTGACTTTAAATTAACGGAAGGAAGAGATGTTTGAATTGATTTTTTTTCTAATATAAGTTGGAGTTTTTGATTTTTATATACCTTTTAAAAAACATTCTTTCAACACCAAACGTCCTGTCAACCTCACTGTGATCATATACGCTGAGGCAGTCTTCTGTATTCAGGAAGTAAATTGTATGGAAGAAGTTGACAATACTGATGCTTTTCTTTAACGGACTGTCAGTGGTTGTATTTCCCTTGTTATCTTGGTAGTCAACAATTTTTTAAAAATAGATATTGCAGAGGAAATCCTACTTGCCTTTTATAATCCCAATATAAAAACAAGCTGTGTGTTTATAGCAATTGAGTAGTGCAGATGCAAGAAAAGCATTTGTTGAAAGGGTTTCTGGGATTAGATTGGACACTTGTACACAATATAACGCAATAATGAAGAATTATTTAAGTCTAATATCTTGCGTATGGTTGGCCTTCCTATTGGAGCTGGAATTTTCCTCTTGATTCCCCAATTTTAGGTGCGGTGAAATGTCTCAGTGCTTTAGCAATTCTCTTGCTCCTCAGCTTGCTTCCCATAACAGTGAACAGAAATTGAGAAGACATGCAGCCCAGGGAAATATTCATAATCTTTATATACTTAAAATTGTATTGTTGCAACTTTTAAGAAATCTCCAAATAGTAAGGCATTTGTCAGTGTGCAGCTGTCTCATCTGTTTGGAATGTCTTAAGAAGGAGGATGTTGGATTAAAGTTAATGATGTGTTATTAGGATACTTTGTTCTACTCAGTCTGTAATTCCAAAAGTGTCCTTGGTCCTTAGAAACCTTATAAAATAATGGGTTGTGAAATTTGGGAAATGTAGTAGTGTTTTAATTTTTATATAGGGATATATTAAAATTATATATGTACATCAATAATAATTTTTGTAAGTCCCCTTCCTCCTGTTTGTATCTCCCAGTGTCATGTCTGATTCCCTAGTTGAGAGGGTAGAATTACAATCTGTTCCCACACATCTGCCAATGGTGCTCTTAAACCAACAATTAGGAAGTTTGTGAGGGTAACCCAGAATGACTTGTGCTCTGATTTCCATCTCTTCCCCCCCTCCCCCTTCAAGTGGCACTTTTCCTTTGGTCACCTCCCTCAATAACAAGACTGGAATGAGGCTCTTGCATGTGCTTAATCAATTGTTTGAATTCACATCCTATTCCTCTGGCACAGTGTGATGGTGTTTCAAAGCACTGAGCTACCAAAACAATTTTATTACTGTGGGATCACACCTGTAGATGTGAGAAGGTTTGTGCGTGTTAAATTAAAGTTAATTCCAGTTAACAGAATTCATTCTGCTTCAGCTTAGACAAATGCAATACTGGTTAAATTCTAAGCTTGCACTAAGCAAGGTAAATTTTATAGAGAAAAGGTGTGCCTGGGGTTAATAGGAAGTTACAAGACACCTGAAATCATAAGGTTAAAGCTCAAGTAGTTTGTAAGAATTATGTCAACCTAGAATTTAATTGTAT
The DNA here is from genome assembly GCF_035084215.1 of Heptranchias perlo. Classification (NCBI taxonomy): domain Eukaryota; kingdom Metazoa; phylum Chordata; class Chondrichthyes; order Hexanchiformes; family Hexanchidae; genus Heptranchias; species Heptranchias perlo. Next base: position 39,067,975 of record NC_090337.1, read on the forward strand.
TCAATTGTAATATCTTAGCTTCCTTCTACTTAACTGGTTTGTTTGTTTTCTGGAACGTGTATATATAATCTCAATATATTGATGTTTACAGATTGGTGGAAATCCTGATCAACAGGAAGATAATCTAGATGAACAGTACCAGGATGAGGAAGAGGTAAGGAAATACATGGCAGTTAGCTGGTGGGATGGCACTGCAATGTAATTTTATTTATACATTGAAATATAGTCAGCACCTTCATTGCATTAAGTGGTTGCTTTTTCAAAAAGATTTGAGGTACATTGCAGGTACTCAATCCCAAAACGTGCATTGAGAATATTAGTAATGAACATACTAACAAATTAATACAAAATTCACCTGTTTCATATTTTAACAAAGATATTAACCAATTTAAAATAAATGGGTCAGGCAGCATCTGTGGAGCAAGGAAGGTAGGTGTTACATTGTTCATTTTTAACATCTTCCACTCTGACTAAAGGTCATCGACCTGAAGCATTAACCCTACCTTCCTCACTCCACAGATTTGCCTGACCTGCTGAGTGTTTCCAACATTTTCTGTCTTTATTTCAGATTTCCAGCATCTGCAGTATTTTGCTATTTAAAATAAATGGGTTTATGTACATGATTAAAATAATAGGCAAAGAAATTTCATACAAATATGCACAGCACGATTTCAACTCAGTTGAATGGTATGTGATACAGTCCGTGAGATACACTGTTGGTATGGTGTCTTGATGCGATTATGGCCTTGTGAGATATCCTATCTTATAGTTTTTGGGAGTTTTGTTGATTATATAACCTGAGCTCTGCTTGACCGTGACTTTGCTTCATCCTTCTGCCTATATAGATAGCATCTGGCAGATAGTGTTGTTGCGAACTGGATTGAACTGGTTAAAGGGACAGGTATAAATGGACATCATGATTCTAGGAACATAATTGTTCCTGTGTTGTTATGTCCAGGAGGTGGGGAATGTTACTTGTGGAAGGCAGAAGACTAGGTTTAAATTGTGAAGAATGGAGATATACAAAGATTCAAAAATGGCAGACAGGTAAAGACCAGATGGTCCATCAAGTCTGTTTCATATCGTCATGGTGCAACTGAGCATCATGATGCCCATTGCACCCCACCCACTAGCAGCCACACAATCTTCTGAGAGAGGCAGATAAAAACGGAGAAAAAAACAAATGGCTTGGGGAGTGGGGGGGGCGTGTTTGTGGAGGAAGAAGGTCAGGGTTCAAACGTAGAGAGCTAGGGATAGATGAAAATTCAGGAATTTTGCCTTTGGAAATGGGGGAGTATTATTTATGCAGAAATTTCCCTCAGGATATTCATTAGAAAGTTTGAGTCCATGGGCTTGATGGTGGGGAAAAAAAGCCTTTATTTTTCCATGTGTTCTTTGACTTCTTATAATCAAACTCCAGGACAGATTTTGGTGTAGTTATAATCTTTGTTGTTATAAATCCGCAGAGGAATTTACATTAAGCAGTGTCTGTGTTTTTGTTATATCAGATGTCAACTTAAAAAAAAGATCAGCGGTGACGTGGTATTGCTACTATCCATATCTATAGTGTGTCAACATCATATCAGAACAGGAAAACAAATTACCAGAACGGAAGTTACAATTTTCAGTTCTTCTTATAGGAAACTCTCCTACGAATATGAAATAGTACTGTTTGTCTTTACATGTAATTGCGCTATATGTTTGCTTCCCTTCCCCATCCCTAACACACCTTCATTATCTGATCTGCACTTGTTTCTGTAACCCTTACCACTGAAAAACAATACACAGCCTTCATATGCCCTCTGCAACACACTATTCACGTATCTTGCTATTAATTCCTGTATTACAGTTCTGACGCTGAGTAACATTTCGCAAGCCAGATGTCACCACTTTAATTGCTTTACTTAAATTAACTTCTCATTTTGGGTCTCAGTCTTTTACTGTCTTTTACTTACCTTGTCTCTCGAAATGCACAGGCCATGGCCTCAACAGTAATGTCAGGATTGTGCCTACTGGTGCTGACCCTGAAAGAGTTTGTAGGATCAGTGGGAAGGCACTTCATTTGGATGGGGCTGGTAGGCACCTGGGTGTATCTTGGGTGTCCGCCTACCCCACGTTGCCAGAAACTCTGGCGCCTGACGCCAGTGGAGGATAGGCTTCCCCCAAGACCCCATGCAGTTCCTGATACAGGAGGCTGATCCAAAATTTTCTTTTAAAAAAATTCTTCCCATTTTTGGGAGTCAAGAGCACTATCCGAGCTCACTGCCACCCTCTGAAAGTTGATACACCTCATCTCACTGGACGTACCAACCACCAGTGTTCTTTTGGGTCCCTTATGGGCCAGAGAAGCAGGAACACCCAGCATAGGGTGTCCCCGCCCCCTCTGTATAAGTAGCCTTATATGGTCGGAGGCTTTGCCTCTTACAATGTCAAGCAGCAATTCCCAATGAAGGTTAGGGTGATGACAAGGGTTAGGTGGAATGGCCGGGGATTTGGCCCCCTCATCTCTATCCATCTAGGAATCCAAAATATGTACCTGTTATATTTCTTTCTGAAGGCACTCTTACACTCTTCTAGATTTTTGTTCTTCCATGGGCTGCTGTCCTCATTTTTCACTTGAGATCAGTAGCCACTCTCTTTAGTGCTGGGCTCCACTGTATAATACCGAGATCCAGAGTGCAATTGCGTGGGACTACTCCCACGTTTACTGCAACAGTAAATCCAATAGCACATCAGAAGCAATGCCGTCAGTTTCATACTGCCTTGTTTGCTATGAGTACTGTAGTAGATGGAGCACGAACCGCATATCTGCCACTGGCTGCATTCCTCTAGCGTAAAAGTGCCTTAAAGATATAGCTTTGGAGGCTTCAAACATCTTCTAGTTCTCATGCTGGTCTTCCAACCTTTTCATGTGTTTTTAATTCAGCCACCTTCACCTTCACCTGTTTCTGTTTAAAACACACAAGCTGTTTTCTCTCAACATTCCATCCATCCCCTATTTTCTGCATATATCTGAATGTGAATATCCCATATTCCTCCATTTCAGCCTCTTCTTACTCTCTAAATTCCTCATTATTCAAACTCATTGCTTCCCTAAATGTATTAGCATTTTTGGTTTGTCTCTTTTCTGGCTTTGTGTCCCTGGAAGTTCTGTTCAACTTCCATTTTAAAATTCCTTATCTTTTGATGTCAGTGTTTTTAAATGCATCCTTGGTACTGAAATTCATTGGAGGAAAACAACTACAGAGAAGCTTGATTTTGATAAATTAATAGTTAATATTTTATATTACCATTTTTTGCAAAATAAATTGTCAACTGACATTAGCAATAAACTCTGCATGCACTGCACCCAAAATAGTTACTGCTTTTCCCAGTTTCATAAAACTTCTGCCCTCATTATGATTTTCTCTGGCTTTACTATGTTCTACCATGCAGTAAATTGATCCTTTGAATTTAGGTGTTCTAAATTCTGCTTCTCTGAATCTGATTTTATTTTTCTCCAATTTGCTTCCTTCCCCTCACATGATGGTACATGATTCCTTCAACTTGGCCAAGTAACTGTTGTTCATATTTGAGCTCAGACACTGGGGGTAATTTTGACTTTGTACAATAGTGTAAAATGGGAGAAATCGATCCTGCTGCCCGTTTGTCATCTCTCCCTATTTTCATTTCCATTGAAGTGAATGGAAATGAAAATCAGGAGAGATGTATAACCAGTGACTGAATCGATATTTCGATATTGCCCTTTTAAAATATCACCCAAAGTCAAAACTCCCCCCTCAGCCCTGTGAGTGTTAACATGCTATCTGAGTATGGGAGACATCACAACCAAACCTGATGCTGCACTACCCTGGCATCCACATTGATACATACATTTTCCATCAGAGGTCAATGCATTATGATTTTTGGTGAGAACCCTGGCAGTTTTTCCCTGGGGCACCAAGGCCAACTATAGTATCCACATTACTGCCTTGGCTGAGATTGGTAAACTCAGCAGAGACTGGGGATTGAACCTGTAACTCTCCTGATTTATATAACTATGCAGTTCAGTGTCACAGCAAAGAGCTGCTGGGAAGCAACTGAATCTGAAATTTAGAGCTACAAAGATTCTCACATCTCAATCATCATGGAAAAAAATGGAGAGGGACCCACTAAACCTCCATAGATAAAATTGGTAATGTGCACATCAATCTGTTTTACTGACAAGTAAAATCAATTAAAATCAATATGTGGATGGAATTGAGTGATGGATTTATAAAAATGTCACCCATTCCACTCACCCCTGTGCTAAATCAAAACTCCACACCTCAAACTTTTCCCTCTTTTTCCTTTTATCTTGATGAAAACAAAAAGCCCAGTCAAAGGTTTATCCCTCAGAACATGCTTTCTTGTAGATGTAGGAAGATTTGATTAAAGAAACTAAAAAACAATGGAAGAGTATGGGGAAGGGCAGTATGTGGCAATAATTAAAATGTAAGTGCTACTGTCAGCTGTTGGCACAGAGAAGCCAAAGTTTAGACAAACAGGACTACTGTCCTATCACTGACACATATCATTAAATGGGACTGACTGCTACACTTCTTTGGCAAGTAAATATGTATGTTTCTTCCAAAGATAAATGAAAGAAAACTGGCTTCTTCACATTGAAATAGATTATGCCCTTGGATTCCTTAAACATGAAAGCCATTCTATGGTTAGGTAGCCAAAAACAACAAAAGTTATTGCACAACTCTTGCTGTTACGTCATATTTTATGCATTCATTAACATATATGAAAAGCTTTACCAACTAAAATAACGTTGTTTTTGTCCATATATGGAACTATTGCTGGCCTGGAGTGTTCAGGCTGCAACATGGTTGAGAGGTTCTGACGATGTCCTGAATTACAAGAGAGTGGAACTGGAGTAGTTTACTAAATCCTTTAAATTCTGAGATTGCATTACAGCTTTGCAAAACGCTATCCAAGTCAGCTGTTATATTTTATTTATGGATCTGATATTTTGCCGTTTGGTTTGTTTTGCTACTGCTGCCATATTATTGCCATTCCTTCACAGCTGTCACAACTGTTTTGGCATAAACATTCACAGTTGGGCAGCATCACTTGACATGAGGAAAAGGTGAGACTAGAGTTGCTTTTCTGCACCTGAACCTTTGCATAATTATGATAATCAGCTGACCACAAAAAATTAGGTGCAAGCAGTACACTTCACTCCGGGTCAGTGTAACATCCATTTCAAACCATTTGTATGTAAACTGCACCCCGCAGAAAATCTAGGCGAAGATATTTTAAAATCAAGAAAAGGCAAAATCATCACCTTAATTTTACACTGCGTAATCACCAACTCCCATCTATTATTATCCTCTTGAATTGTTGATCTGTAAGTCATGATGCCTTTCTTAAATCCTGTTTAGCATTTAAGGTTTTAGGCTGACACAAAAATCTGTCCAGATCTCTTTGAACGGCTCTGTAGACCTAACATTCATTCATAGCAGTAGTAATAATCTAAGCATTTATGTGAGAAGCTCCTTGAACGCTATTAAATAATAGCTTCTTTTCTTACTGAAGGTCAGCTTTTCAATTTCAAATACTTTTATTTGCTGCCCTCAATTTTTAAAGCCTGGATCTAACCGCATCCTATTCACTGAAAAGAATCTTCTTTTAGTCTATCCTCATAAAGCACTAACTCCTGAGATAATGGGTTCAATTTTGAAATGGTGGCAGGTTGGTAGTGAGGGGGTGAAGGTGCGTGTGGCAAACGATCACGATGTAATTGATGGTGATTAAAGTTGGCTGCCAACAGGAGCTGCAATGCCAAGCGGTGGGGGGGGCGGCGGGGAAGAGAAAGAGAGAGAGAGAGAGCGAGACGTCATCCACGCTGGAACAGAGAATGGAGGGTGCTGAAGATCGGGGTGGAGGGAGAAGGGAACATCAGGGTTGGGGGGGGGCGGGGAGAGTGGAAGATCGGAGAGGGACATGGTGGGGGAGAAGGGGAGATCAGAGAGAGACATCGGGGGGTGAGGGGAGAGGGAGAGATCGGAGAAGGACATCAGAGGGGGAGATTGGAGAGGGACATCGTTGTGGGGGGGAAGGGGGACATCAGGGCCAGAGAGTGGAAGATCGGAGAGGGAGACATAGGACATCGGAGCAGGGTGGACAGGTAGTTTTATTTTGTTTTTTAACTTTGTGCAATGGTTTTTAATTTAATTTATTTTGTTTATTTTTGCCTGATCCGGCACCAGGCATGAATCAGAAGGCTTGGGAAAGCCGCCGAGGTAAGTTTAAAATCATTTCAACTACCTACTGTGTCAGAAATAAAGTACCTTAAGTACCTCAATGAGATACATTTGGTTCTTTAACTATCATAGCCGGTGGGACTTCCACATTCGGGAAGCGAGCGTGCACACAGGCGCGTCTGTGGGAAACCCGGAAGTCGACGGGTTGGAGCCGGCTTCCTCACCTGCTTGGGAATTCCGTGATTTTCGCAACCGCAATATCCTTTGAAAATCGGGGCCAATGTCTTACTCTTATCTAATGCACCAATGTTACTTTAGAGCTAGTAAGAGGAAAGGTTCTAGTGTGTTTATATTCCATTCTTCTGGCACACTCTAACATTGATTAGCATATCAGTCATTTTTCACTGTAGAGACTGGTATCATGGCCTTTAACATAGTAAAACATCCCAAGACGCTTCACAGGAACGTTATCCAAAAAAATTTGACACTGAGCCACAAAAGGTGATATTAGCACAGGCACTTGGTCAAAGAGGTAGGTTTTAAGGAGTGTCTTAAAGGAGGAGAGAGAGGCAGAGAGGTTTGGGGAGGGAATTCCAGAGCTTAGGGCCTAGGCAGCTGAAGGCACGACCGCTAACGGTGGAGCGATTAAAATCGGGGATGCGCAAGAGGCCAGAATTGGAGGAGCGCAGAGATCTCAGAAGGTTTTAGGGCTGGAGGAGGTTACAGAGACAGGGAGGGGCGAGGCCACGGAGAGATTTGAAAACAAGGTTGAGAATTTTAAAATCGAGGTGTTGTTGGACTGGGAGCCATTATATATCAGTGAGCATAGGGGTGATGGATGGACGGGAGCACTGGAATAGTCATGTCTAGAAGTAACAAAGGCATGGATGAGGGTTTCAGCAGCAGAGGTAGAGCGGAGACGGATGATATTACTGAGGTGGAAGTAGACATTCTTGGTGATGGAGCGGATGTGGAGTCGGAAGCTGATCTCAGGGTCAGATAGGACGCCAAGTTTGCGAATGGTCTGGTTCAGCCTCAGACGCTGGCCAGGGAGAGGGATGGAGTCGGTGGCTAGGGAACGGAGTTTGTGGTGGGGACCATGGTTTCAGTCTTCCCAATATTTAGTTGGAAGAAATTTCTGCCCCTCCAGTACAGGATGTCAGAAAAGCAGCGTGACAAATCAGAGGGGGTGGAGGGGTCCAGTGAGGTGGCGGTGAGGTAAAGCTGGGTGTCGTCAGCATACATGTGGAATCTGACGTGTTTTTGAATGATGTAGCTGAGGGGCAGCATACAAATGAGAAATAGAAGGGGGCCAAGGATAGTCCATGGGAGACTCCAGAGGTAATGTTGCAGAAGCGGGGAGAGAAGCCATTGCAGGAAATTCTCTGGCTACGACTGGTTAGGTAGGAGTAGAACCAGGTGAGCGCAGTCCCAACCAGCTGGACGATGGAGGAGAGGCGTTGGAGGAGGATGGTGTGGGTAACTGTGTCAAAGGCTGCAGACAGATCAACAAGGATGAAGAAAGATAGTTTACCCCGGTCACAGTCACATAGTATGTTCTTTGTGACTTTGATAAGGGCCGTTTCAGTGCTGTGGCAGGGGCAGAAACCTGATTGGAGTGGTTCAAACATGGAGTTGCGGGGAAAATGGGCACGGATTTGGGAGGCGGCAACACGTTCATGGTCTTTGGAGAGAAAAGGGAGGTTGGAGATGGGGCAGTAGTTTGCAAGGACAGAGGGGTCAAGGATTTTTTTTTGAGGAGGGGGGTGTACCTGAGGAGAGGAAACCGTTAACAATATCAGCTAACATGGGGGCCAGGAAGGAAAGTTGGATGGCCAGCAGTTTGGTGCGAATAGAGTCGAGGGAGCAGAAGGTGGGGTCTCATGGACAAGATGAGCTCGGAGAAGGCATGAGGGGAGGTAGGAGAGAAACTAGAGAAAGATGCGAGTTTAGGGCTAGGGCAGGGGGGAACCTTAGAGGAAGTTTGGCTTGGTGGTCTAGGGAAAGGGTGGTAAGCGGCAGAGGCAGCTGAACAGATGGTCTCAATCTTAGCGACAAAGAAGTCCATTAGTCCCTCGCACTTGTTGTTGCAGGTGAGGGTGGAAAGGGCAGGGGAGATTGGTTTAAGAAGATGGCTTGTAGTGGAGAAGAGAAGCGGGGATGATCCTGGAATAGTGAGCAGTTTTGGCAGAGAGCAGGACCCGATAGTGCTTTTTGTGGTCCAGTCAGATCTGGCGATGAATGGCTAAACCACTTGTCCACCATAAACGTTCAAGTCTGCGTCCCTTGGACTTAAGGGAGCGAAGATACCTGGGTGAACGACCAGAGTGAGAGAGAGTAATGGTTTTAATGGGGACAAGGGCACCAAAGGTGGAGTGAGGGTGTGATTGAGCAGATTGGTAGCTGTAGAAATGTCACGGTGAGTAGAGGGCCAAAGGCTAGAGAGTTAGCAATATGAAAGAGTTGTTGTAAGTGACTTGGGGGAGAGTTTTTTCCAGGGATGGACACAGTAGGAAGTGGGGGTTGAGAGGGGGAAGGGGGAAGTGAATGGAGAGGGATACAAGGAAGTGATCAAATATGGCATTATCTGTGATTGTCACGATGGGAGTAGAGAGGCCACGTGAGATGGCAAGGTCGAGGGGGTGGCTGTGAATATGGGTTGGGGAGTTTATTTGGTGGGAGCGATTAAGGGAGGATAGGAGGGCAGTGAACTCAGAGGAGGGAGGGTGTGATGAGTTGAGATGAAGGTTGAAATCACTGAGGATGAGAAGTTGCTCAGTGTAGAGGCTAAGGGAGGAAAGCAGTGAAGATATCTCGGTAAGAAACTTGGCATGGTTCTTGAATGGGCGGTAGAGACAAGGATTTTAAAGGAGAGGTGAGCGGGGTGGAACAAGGTGAGATGCTCAAAGAAGGAGAAGGTGCCAGCGGAGTAGGGGGACAGACCAAGGTGTGATTTGGTGATAAGCCTCACACCGCTACCTTGGCAGTCTGGGCGGGGCATGTGGTGGAAGGTATCACCAGGCGGGGAGGCTTCATTAAGGGTGAAGGTATCATCACCCATCAGCCAAGTTTCCGTCAGGATCATGATGTTGATGCAATCATCGACAATAAGGTCATGGATGGTGAGGGCCTTGTTCACAAGTGAATGGACATTCTAGAAGGAGATGCGGAGAGGGGCATTGATAGCTGATCTACTGGCACAGTCCACAGGATCAGCACTGGGAAGGTGAATGGTACGCTGGATGGGAAGGTCGGTGAGAGAGTAGGATGGGGCAGTTGGGGTTGCTGCTCGTAAGGAGGCAGCGACAAGTGCCGCAACGGACCCTTCAGAGGATGCCAAGAGAGGCACAGATGGAAGCTGTAGGTTTATCTAAGAGGAAGTCAAGCCCAGGACGGCGGCAGGAGAGGAGGAATGTCGAGGGGTGCTGAAGGGTTGGGGTAGGGATTTGGGGGAGTCAGAGTACCTGAGAGAAAGAAATGAAAGGAGGCGTGACGACAAGAGGGAGGAGTCTAGGAGGAATGGAAAAAAAAGGGAAATAGAAGTGACACAAGGTAACATATAAATAAGGGGTTCCCAACTGTATTCAAACATTCTTCATTCATCACTCTTTTTGAGATCCCGATGGGCCCTGGAACCTCTTTCTCTGTGTTATTCCCCTTGTGCTATATTCTTCTCTCTCCGTAGGCCTCAAATTCCTGTTTTTGTGAATATTAACCAAAAAAAGTATGAAGCACCAATTTCTCCAATGAAGATAAGAAATGTCAGCATCCCCTCCTTATTTCTCTGTTATTCTCCCCTTTCTCATTGTTACTCTGTCTTTCCCTCTAAGTTCACAAGACACTGAGATGACATTGTAAGATCACCTGGAAAGATACTTACAAGTATGTGGGCTAAAACAACAAAAGCTGTTAATGCTGTGTATAAAAAGGCATGCAGAAATGATGAAGGTGGTTCATAACATAGGCCGACAAAGAAGACACTAGGATGGAACTGCGGCATATAAAAAATAACAAAAAGGAGGATGGCCCTAATATCTCATACCGTGAGGGAGCATCGTAAATTCATTACCTGACTCAGGAAAATCGTAAGTTCATTCTGCAAAGTTTTTTATCACAATGTACCTTATACAGATCACAGACATTATACAATTTTGATAACTTGATATGGATGTCAGTGTCACATCACAGGCACTGGCCATTGTCGTCTTGTACCTGCATTCCATAGAATGTTAAAAATAAATAGAATAAATATAAGTAATTAAAATACTCCTGTTTAGATGATGCACCATATTACGCTATAATATCTCAGTTTGTATGTTCGTAACTTCACAGGTGAGCCATCCAGTTCCTAGCCAAGGCTGACATCTACGGAAGAACCCATTGACCTATCAAGAGAAGGAAAAGGACAAGATGGAATCAGCTAGCTGTTTTACCCCAAGCATTACAATGCCCAGGTGATGTTGGTATCTGGTGTACAGCAGCCAACATTCAAGAGGCATAATATGCCCAGGATAAATTGAAGTATGACTCCAGCTTCAGGATCCTTCATGGGGTCAGTTCTCAAAAGGCAGAGGCCATAAATCCATCTGAAATGTATAAAAGAAGATACGGAACCTAGAATACCTCAACTCACCAATCCACTCCACACCTACAATCAACAGAATACTGGAAGTGTTCTGGCGACTTACCACACAGAAAATGCTAAGAAGCTATACATTCATACAAGTTGCACAATAATAGAGCACTGTGTACATCATTGTGTACAAGTAATCTGGGAACAGTTAACTGAGCAGATTGACTGTAGAGCCAATCTGCTTGACAGCACTGGTCTAATACCATCCTATCTTCTTCCCACAGTCAGTGAGAACTCTACTAGAGTCTCTTGGACAGTCTGGTTGGATTGTGCAGAACTCTTGTGTCATTTCAGTCCGGTGCTAACTTCATGGTGGTTCTTTCCAATGAATCTGATTCACTTAGATTTATCTCAGTTAGTATGTAGTTCGATAGTGGCTAACTACAAATTCAAATTTTTTACTACCTAAAAAGTCATACACTTTCAATTATTAATGACCTGTTACAATGTATTTCACTGGATCCAGTCTACTTTTGAACTAGCCTGGTAACTTGTCACCAATTTCAATTTAAGAAAAAATGCAGAAGTCGTGCTCTGAGATGGTCCTATGTTCAGCACTTCCAGTTTCTGAAGCATTCTGGCTCAAGGGTGTATTTTTGTCATCATGTTACTGATTGCCTTAATATGCATTAGATGATGACTTACTTTGTGCTAGATAATTGCAGGGCTACGGGGATAGGGCGGGGGAGTGGGACTAGCTGGATTGCTCTTGCATAGAGCCGGCGTGGACTTGATGGGCCGAATGGTCTCCTTCCGTGCTGTAATCTTTCTATGATACTTCATATTGAATTAAGACAAAGCTATAAAATAACGTAATTCTAGTAGGTAGTTTTATATCTTGTACGATACATGCAATTCCTAAAAAAAAAACAATAGTAAATGACTCTCAGCTGATTTATAGTTAGCAGAAAACGTGCTTGTGTAACGGTGAGACGTATTTTAAATGTCGCTTGTGGACACAGTTCTACTGTAGGAAAAAACCTGCAAAAAGTAGAAATGGCCATTTGATCTATTTCAATAAGAACCACTAACTAACAGGCTGGATCTTCCTGCATGTTCCTGACCACATCCAGAGTACAACCAGTCAACCAAAGGCTTATTTAAAGCGGCAATTCATTTGAGGTTGTGTTGTCTTTTGCCTGATTTTGCTGTGGAGCGGTGGATGAAAAAACTGCTTTAAAATGCGTCGCTGGCAAGCCCCCAGGTTTTCTGAAGCCTCCCTTGAGGTCCTGCTGGAAGAAGTCAGGGCGAGGAGGGAAGTTCTCTTTCTAGCTAGTAGGGGGAGGGTCCCAAAATACCAAGTTCACTGGGCATAGAGAGATGTTGCAGAGATTGTCAGCTCCAGGATTATCAGGACCTGGACCAGTGCAGGAAGTGCTTCAATTACCTCACAAGAGTAGCACGGGTGAATATAGCTCTTCATTTCTCCATCTCTCTCAACAACATTTGGCAACAATCCTTTCCCCCACCCCTCTCCAAGCACTCTCAATGATTCACTCCCCTCAATCATATCCTTCACCACTAGGCACAAGAGAACACTATACCAACTCCGATTCTCATTTCAAACCCACACTCACCTCTTCCTTGCTCCTTTCACAACAGCCACTAGCAGCATTCTCACCTCACTTACGAGTCTTTGCAGAATCAGCAACTTCTCTCACGGCTCCATCCTCACTTCACACTCCACAAACCCGCTCTCCATTCAACATATTCCCATCCTAATTCCATTTTGCTTCTTGTTCCCCTCAGCATCTGCACAACAAGCAGAAGCCCTACACTCTCGCCCTCTGGCTCTGCAGGACAAACAGCACACAACACAAGGGAGAGGAGTAAGACCCGCGGGGAGGACCAGCCAACATCATGAACAGCTCCAAGCTGGAGCAGCAAATGCTGGAAATCAGTGGCCCCTCCAGTGCTGTCAGGATAGGAGATTTCGAGGCCGGGGGTTTCTCTAAACAGGGTCTCTGACTATTACTTGAACCCCTTCATGAACTTCAGAAAAACTCACAATCATGCAGCTTGACTGTAACGAGCTTGTCATCTGCTACTGTCCAGCCTCTCAGTGTTTGTTCTTTTTCTCTTTCCTCTAGTTCCTTCTCATCAGCCACAGTGCACAGAAAAAGACACACCAGAAGAAGAGAATCATTCTGAGGAGGCACCATCATGCACTGTATTACTCCCAAGCACAGAGATTGGCTGGGTTAGAGAGTGAGTTAGAGGGATTTGCATGTGGTGAAACACCCAACACTAGTGAGCAGCAACAGGTACTGTTGGCAGGGACAGCCCAGGAGACAGCACACCAGAGAGCGAGGTCCTCTCCCAGCTCTGCTGAAGAGCAGAGATGCCGAACATAGAGGCCCAGCTATGAGAAGAGCTTGCTTCACACAAGCATTTATGTCAGGTATTGGAGGGCCTGCCAAATAGTTTCACCACCATAACTGAAAGTATGGAGGAGTCCACTTCCAGGATGTGTGGTGTCATCTTTCAGGGCATCAACACTCTGCAGTCTACCCTGAAGAGCGTGGTCACCTCCAGGGATGCTACATCTGAGCCCTCACAACAGGAGTCAATGTTCACAGCTTTCGCAGCTTTGGTGGAAACTCAAACGGCTGCCATGCATACTCTGGGCCCAAACCTGTGCTTCGTTTTGGGGAGGTAGATGTTTGCCTTTCAGAAACAGACATCCACCTTGGAAAGATTCGTGGAGCAAATAGATAGGGCCTTTCAAGGCGCCAAGTCATCTTTTGCAGTCTGCTCTCCTGCAGATCGTGGAAGTGATGAGCCCCAGCCCTATGGGAGTGGCAGCGGCTTCCACCAGGCAGGGAAGTTAAAATTGGGGCCTATCAGTCAACAGGAAGACAGTTGGTAAGCTGTGCCATCTGCCGCAAGGACACGCAATCAATCTGGGTTTACACTGTCGGTGGCAGGCAAGGTTATCCTTGCAATCAACTTTTTGGATCTACCTGCTTCCAGTCCAGCATAGACATCATCTGCATTGTCAGCCAACGTGCAACTTAGTGATACATTGGTCGGCATACTCAACTTTTTCATTTCCTTTCTTACTGACTAATAACAGAAGTATGATGTGGTGGTCAGTTGTCATTCAAATTCCACCCCCTTCCCTCTCTCCAGAAAGCTCCCAGGATCAGGCCCAATATGGGCCAGGAGCTCAGTGAAGCTACGCAAAGTAGGTTGATTCTAGAGGTTCCAGCAGGGTCAGCCCTCCTCCAGTCAGTGAGCACAAATCCCTTTCTCTTCTTCTGCCCTCCTGGTTTTTACGGAAACCCGAAAATTCACCTTGTGATGTCTCTCAGTAAACATGCTATGCCGTTTTCTTGGTCACAATATTGCACCATGCATACAAAAAAGCACAAAATGTTGAAGCTGCAATTGTGAAAGAACTAAATATTCTTCATTTTTTGGCTTTAATTGTCATAAAGTAGAAAGGTGTAAAACTGAAGCTATCCTTAAACCCAGGTTTCATGTGAATGTCCCACTGGACTAGTAGGGAATATAAAGGATGATTCCACAATCTTATACAGCGAGAAGCTGTGTTTACAGGTAACATGGGTCAGAGAGTCGCGGCTACATTATCGTAACCCTGTCTCCAACCCTTGTGCTCCCTGGAAGTATGCCTGGTATTGCAGAATCATCCCAGTGGTACAATCTTCCCACTTGACCACTAGAGAAGAGAAATGCTTAATTACCATCAAAGTGTCAGGGTTTGGACACAGACCCTTTTGTCTTCCAGGAACATTAATCTGCGAAAGAACACAGATGTATACTTACTCCAAGACTGACAAGGACCAAAGGCAGTCCATCTGATTTACCACGAAACCACTAAAGAGCACACCTGCCAATAAAGGAAAGAAAGTCCTTGCAATTCTATAGCATTTTATCACATCCGCAGGACATCCCAAAATACTTTACAAAAACGCGTTACTTTCAAATAAGATTTCTGTTATATAGGCAAACATAGGCATTATAGTTGATATTATGGCAAATAATAAATGGTGTTCTGCATATGCAAACAGGCATTTATTACGCTTATATGAAATTTGTAAGACTAAGACATTTAATTCGGGTGAAATTATTGTAGCTGATTCAATTTGATGCAGCTTGACTCATCTCTACTGCTAACCTAAGTACACTGTTACACAATTTGGCGGATTTTGCTCATATGACTTTCTAATTTACTATTGGACAAGTGTATATATATATTCTTCATGAATTAAGGAGTTCATTTCAGTAGGGAAATACCTGTGATAAACTTGGTTAGGATGAAATGCTTAGACTTCATATTAGTTTAACTTTGTCAGACCTAAATATTTAGACCTGGCTCCACAGGAAAGTTTTTTTTTTAAGAACACTTTTTTGGTGGCGGCCTCAGTGACCGCTGTAGAATCCTGAGAACTCATCAACGACCAGTTTAGTGCAGGAACCCTGAAGTGGGCGTCCGGTCCCTTATTTACATATGTAAAGGGCCTAACGCCTGTTTTAGATAGGCACCATGGGTGGTTGGGCAGCCACCTAAGCCAATATGGCACAGATCGGACACCGGATGTTTCTCCGAAATTGGCCCTCATTATGCCCATAAAACGGGGCAAAGAGGTCCAATTTCTACCCCGAAGATTTTTGGTCTCCGGTCATGTGTTCCTCTGGGCATTTCTCAATGAGTCATCTCCAGATCATGGGTAACTCCCAGATTTAGGATAGTTTAAATAAAAACCTTAAACTGGGCCAATTGCATTTCAGATAATCCCAATTATATTGGTTGCTGTGTGTTAGAAATTTGGCAAACAGTGCCTCAAAACGTATGAAAATGTCCATGATTGTTGATTTGTAGATGAGTGTTCTACAGAATTTTTAAAAAATATATCAATGTGTGTTCTGCTCAAGCCGAGTACAGGTATACAACAACAACATTATTTTTAGATAGCATTCTTCACGTGTTAGAAGATGCCTTAGAATGCTTTTCAATAAAGAAAAAACGGATTTGGTGGACGACAAGGAACAGGGATGAGTAATTTGTTGATTATCATGAATAGGATCCTGGGCACCCAGTTATTCAGGTACCCTGGATCCTTTTCATGATAATCAACTAATTACTAATCCCTGTTCCTTGTTGTCCACCAAACCTGTTTCTTCTTTATTGAAAAGCATTCTGAATAACTGGGAGAGGCATAGTTAAAGATGGGAAAATAAGCTTTGAATGTAAACAAATAGAAGTTGTGCACTCATGACTGAAGGAAAGACATTCACATTAGGAAACTAGAATTTTTAAAGGTGGAAATATTGCTGGTTTTATTGTTTTATGTTTAGTAGTATCTGTGGCATGTGTATTTGTAGAGAAAAGAGGTAAGATTTTTGTTTGTGTCTGCATTAAGCATTCTGTTAAGTTGAATCATATATGCACATGTATTCTCACAGTGGTATGTGACCTCACTCTCTTACAGATTGATGAGAAGGAAGGGGAAGCTAATGAGCAGGAAGAAGAGGCAGTAGCTGATGAAACCAACCAAAAAGGGGAGAAAGAGGATGAAAATTATGAAGAAGACGAAGAAGAAGAAGAAGAAGAAGGAGAAGTCCCTGCTGCAAAGACAAATCGGCGGGCAGAAATGTGACTTTTTAAAAGTTTACTTTTTATTGTTTTTGTTTCATTGCCTGATTTGAGTTGATCAAAATACAATTTTGTATAGATACTTTCACATAAATATATTTAATATGGTGTTCTTTCAGGTTAATTTAAATTTGGACATATTTAAAGGTAATGTATTAAAGCCCTTCAAAGTCACCTGCTTTCTGATTATGTATAATTTATATTAGGTTCAGTGTGAAAGGATAGTCCACAAAAGGTTCATAGTAAACTTTTTTTTTAAATGTTAAGATGTCGAATCATATTTGTTTGAGGTGTTTTGTTACCATGTGCTTCATATGAGAGCAATTATTTTGATGCAAAGCCAATTATAACTTAAGCAATGCTTGAAAAGTTCTGAGGTTCATCAAAACCTACTTTCTAACTTGAGCCTGATGTTTATCATTATGATCAGATATTAATTTTATACATAATAACTGATCAAGTATTAAGCACTACTCTTATACACTGCACACAGTAGGGTAGATTTTGACTTTGTGCAATAGTGTAAAACAGGTGGTAGTGAGTCAGCAGCCCATTTTACATCTCTCCTGATTTTTATTTCCATTGAAGTCAGTGGAAATAAAAATTAGGAGAGATGTAAAACAGGCTGCCTGTTTTACACTTTTGCACAAAGTCAAGATCTACCCCACTGTGCTCACAACCTCTTGTCAAAGTTAAATTGGCGCATTTAACTTTGTTCTCAGCTTCAGCACATAAAATGCTTCATAAACAACAGTTCTTTATATTGCGGTTAGTAATTTTTCCAATGTTACCATATCCAATACCATTATGTTATTGAGTGACATTCTAATCAATGGGTATTGAGCAAGGGTCTTCTATGTAATAGAAAGATTCAATACAGAAAGGATCCACTTGTGCTCAATAAATTACTGTTTCTATTTTGTCCCTTTTTTTCTGAAGGAAAGTATGTTATATTTAAAACTGTTTTAAAAATTATTGCTTTGAAATGACAATCAAACAAGTAAGAAAACCCATAGATATAAGTTGAAAATCAGTTATTCGTTTGGTTATTCTACAAATGTCCTCAACTTTCTTCTTGTTCCTGAGCAAGTAAATTGGTGCAATTTAAATGAAATCTTACATTTGTGTCCATGTGGGAGTTTATAAGTTATAAGAATAAAAGTGTATAAAGAACCATGTAGCACCTAACCCATGAGGTGTACCAATTTGCAACACATGGTGTGGTGCTGATATTTTAATAATTGTGATTGTTTAAAATTTGAAGCTTTAAAATTAAATACATAAGTCATCATGATTCTTTCAACGTCAAGGTGACAAAAATTTCTATAAAGGCAAAAGGTTTCCTTTTTTAAAGGGTTTTTAATCAACATTGTAAGATATTGGGCTAGATTTTGCTCTGAGCAGTGAACAAATGGCACCCGCTGTTTGTTAGACTTGGACTTGCCCATAGTCTTTTCATGGGCTTTTGCACAGCAAGTTCCTCTCATGGGTCCTCAATCCAGCGCGGTGCCCTCTCCGGGGCATCTAGGACCTGTGTGAACAGGACAAGAAACTGTGTATCCCCCAACCAATCAGATTGAAGCATCGTTAATAAGCAGCGCAGAGTCAGAACCAGGAAGTGTAAGTTGGAATAGTGAATTCAATGTCAAATCAGTTGCAGAAAGCGAAATAAAGAGAAGGAAAGAAATATTGAATTAAGAGACAAAGATAAAAGAGATAGAAAAAGTAAAAAAAAATTAAATTTTTTTGAAATGTCCAACAACAATTAAAATCTGAACGAATGAGACTCCACACTTGTAAAAGTTAATTTTCAGTGCCAGAGAAGGTTGTTTGGCAGTCATTGAGACTTATCACGCCGTTAAAATTTTGCTTAGACTTAAAAAACTTGATGTAACATTTTTTGGCGAGGCTTACTTCATATCCTTCAGGGCAGTAGAGGAAATTTACGCTGTTGCATTCATTTTAACAGTGAGTCAGTTGACAAGATGCCGTTCTCGCGAAACTTACAGAGGAGCAGGGTATCTGGTAGAGGAACTTCCAGATTTACATGTTTAACTGCTCATGTGCGGTTGCCGGAAGTTGCTGTACCAGATGCACTGAAATAACGGTGAGCCCTGTTAGCCTCGCCGTTATTTTCAGAGCAAAATCCATCTGGCCCATTAATATGGCGCATATGAGTCAACTAATAATTGTTTATGTCATTGAAGCAAAGGAATGCAGATTTTCAATATCAAACTTGTATGTTCAATTAAACAAACACTTTTTAAGTCAAATCAATTTTGATGTAAAATAGTGATGAAATGTATTATAAGCATTTCATTTGGAGTAACTGATTAGAACACCATCAGTTTTTCAAGATGTTAAACCTGCATTAAAGGCACAGTAGGGCAATTATTGTTCTGTTGTACTGTATTCAGATTTGGTAGGTTGGCTATGTTATTTTTACATGACCAGAACACTTTTATAATAATAATCGTAGAACTAGCTGGGTAGTCTATGTGTTACTTCATAACCTGGATATTTTAGTATGTTACCAAAGTGTATGATGCTGTTATAAGAAAAAATATGCAAACATTTCTAACCAAACTCCAACATAGATGTCCATTCATGTATTGCTTTTTATTTTTGGGGGGTGGGGGTGTGTGGCCAGGGTTGATTATGCTAAAAGCTTTTCAGAATAGATTTTTGCCAGGATTTGTTGTCAGCAATATTCATGTAGCCAGGTACACATGAGAGCTCCTGTTTACTGAACTTTCTATCAGTGTAAAATGTATATTATGTAAATACTAATGCTGATCAACAAAAATGGAAGTATATATAGTAAAATACTATGATTTCTAAAGAAAATTAAGTAATTGTGAAATTATTGGCCATCATTAAACTGGGTGATTGCTCAATGCTTTATGTATTATGTGCTTATTTTATTATTGAAGCTTAATGGCTTGAATCATTTTTCCTTAAGCAATAAATTTTCTTACATGATTTTAGACAAATACATCTGTGCAACAATATTTTGAAAGGTGATAATTTTAAAAGAAACTGTTCCTTCTTCATATTAATCACCGAATCCTCTCAATTTTTTGATGATGATTTCTTAGTGAATTGGTTCTATTTTTCAGAATTTAATTACAATTGAAACTTTGTGGGTGCTAAGAATGTGCATTATAGGTCTGGTATTCAGCACGTTAGAAGATGGCCCGTCACCTCTCCAAGTAGGTTCAAAAACCAGCGTAGACAAGGATGAAGAGCTCCTCTTTTTGGTGTAAAAGTCAAAGATGAAGTGAGTTTGGACCGTTTCTAATGAGAATGGACTGCCAGATATGGAGCAATAGCACAAAACTGCCTGCAATTTGGAATAAGTTAACATCATGTCAGCAGTCTCACTGAGAGAAAGCATAGATGGCTTAGGAAAATGTTACTTTTCTGAAATTGGGGTATCTTGTTGCCTCAATTAATCATGAGTTTTATTCTTTACTTTTCCTCCCTCTGGAGTTAGTTCCACTAGCAGTTGGGGAGGGTGGTTTACAAGATTGCACTGTCTAAAGGATAGGGTGAGCATTGATGGATTTTATTGTCTTTTCTTGCCCTCTTTATATATTTGTAAAGTAGAGGGAACTTTATTTTGCATCTGATCTGGGTTAGGTACAATGAATGGATTCGTGGAGCACATACAACTACTAAGGATAGCAGATGTAGAACCTCAATCATCCAACATAACATAATGAAAGACCTCCCTCCCCACCCCAGAACAGATAATGAAATTGGTGGATAATGGTGAGTCCACTTACACTATGACAGAGAGAATTTTTAGCTTCTTGTTTCAGTACCTATCAACTTTCCAGCATGTGCAGATAAGAGGCACGTTTTCCATTTTAAAAATGAGATATATTCTTGAAAAAATGCTAAAAGTCCAATTACTGTTGCTCTCCCAGGCACAAAACCCAGGCTGCTTTCCTGATCTGTAGCTAAATATCACAGCTGTACAGAAAAAAAATTTGACCAAGCATGTGGTTACTTTTCCTGCTAGATCAATAACTCAGCATCTGTGAAAGCCAATTAAGGTCCGGTGCTTTTAGTTGGTTAATGCGAAGCTAAGTACCAACTCCCACAAAGATTCTTATGTGGATGATCAAGCATAAAGATAATGGGAGTGCAGATAACTGAGGTTCCATTCTGTTTTGATTTGCAATTCAGTTTCATGTTTGGTGAATTCACTATAAATGTCAAGGAAATATCATGATAGAGCAGTTTAGACTGGTGTTTTCTGTTAGTTACTGAAACAATCAGTACATTTCCCATAATACACAGAAACCATGGCAAGAAATTGGCCTGTGTGTTGCCAAAACAATTTGTCGCATATAGTCTGTCCTCCCAAGAGCTGCCTGTAGTCAATGCCACATTGTGCCGTGAGAGCTTTTGCAGAAATGATCAATAAGAGAGTGTAAGGTAAGAATCTTAAACTTATTTTTATGCACCAAGTAACCAAATTGAAACTAATACTGTAACATTAGCTATTACCAGAAATACACTTCCAGATTTTACAATATTTGGTGACAGGAATGATATTGTGCATAAAAGCTGGGGTGAAAACCTGCATATGTTTGAAGAAAAAAATGTGAAAGTAAAAACATATAATTTAAATATTTACTTAACATGATAAAAACATAATTTAAATATTTACTTAAAATTTTGGGAGGAAGAATGAGGACAGACAATATAAACTAAATGGTGCAATTTTAAAGGGGGTGTCGGAACAGAGACCTGGGGCTTCACATACATAAATCTTTGAAGGTGGCAGGACAAGTTGATAAAAGCTTCATAAAAACATACGGGATCCTTGGCTTTATAAATAGAGGCATAGTGTACAAAAGCAAGGAAGTTATGGTAAACCTTTATAAATCATTGGTTAGGCCTCAGCTGGAGTATTGGGTCCAGTTCTGGGCACCACACTTTAGAAAGGGTGTCGAGGCCTTGGAGAGGTTGCAGAAAAGATTTACCAGTATGATACCAGGGATGATGGACTTCAGTTATGTGGAAAGACTAGAGAAGCTGGGATCGTTCTTAAAATAGAGAAGGTTAAGGGGAGATTTAATAGAGGTGTTCAAAATTATGAAATGCTTTGATAGAGTAAATCAGGGGAAACTGTTTCCACTGGCAGGAGGGTTGATAACCAGAGGACACAGGCTTAAGATAATGGGCAAAAGAACCAGAAGGGAGATAAGATTTTTTTACACTGTGAGTTGTTATGATCTGGAATGCATTCCCTGAAAGGTTGTTGGAAGAAGATTCAATAGTAAATTTCAAAAGGGACTTGGATAAATACTTGAAAAGGAAAGATTTGCAGGGCTATGGGGAAAAAGCAAGGGAGTGGGACTAATTGGATAGTTCTTTCAAAGAGCTGGCACAGGCACGATGAGCCAAATGGCCTCCTGTGCTGCATGATTCTGATTCTATGAACAAGAGAATTGCTTTCAAGACAATTTGACAATCAGTAATTGTTAGAAAGTGAGTAGGAATTAGTTGGCATTATGTTCCAAATTTTGGTTTTCAAGTTTATACCAACTCAAGGAAAGAAAATACCTAATGTGCTAGCACCTTGAAGCAAATTGTACAGCAACTTCAGAAAAACGTGTATCTGTATATAACTCCTGAAAAGTTAACTTAATAGAGGAGCAAAGTAGGATTATAATTTTAACTCTGTACACTCCCTGTAATTGACCCCTTCATTTAAACATCTATTAATTTTGTCAATGCACAATTACTTTTCCCTACTTGTTATTTCTGTTGATGAGCATTGACCTGCTCTGCCTCAGAGAAGATGGACTATGCAGCTGAGTGGTTTATTGGGACTGAAGAATATTGGAACAAACAATCAAGAAACAAGAAAAGTTATCACCATGCTGTGACAAGAATGTGCAGATGACAAGGATATTAATTTTGGGAGTAAATAGATTTTTGTTGAAATAGCATATTCAGCTAGCTGAATTTTAGAAAAAAAATGAGTCAGTGAGGATATGAAGCAAAAATATAGTTAGAGGGATACCACATGGGATAGGGCATAAAACAATAATCAATAAAGAATCAAGAGACCCACAGAAAGAAATTCCGAAATCTAATCTAACTTGAATCAGTATTTCTATTTTCTACTTCTGATACCAAAATAGACAGGGCAAATTATTCATCATTTTGATCATTTCATTAACAGGGATAAGAGGCAACAGATCCCGTCAATATGAATAAGTCTAAAATAATTAGCATGCGAGTAAGCAGTCGGAAGAGGGAAGATTGTATATTCTAAGTGGAACTATTACAGTGTGCTGAAGAGATACAGGGATTATTGTGGATAGATATGTGAAATTGCTTGTATTATCTGAAGGATACAGAGGCAATCAACCAAAAGAATCCCAGGTATCAGGAATATGACTGATTAGGAAAGGTTAAGGAACTTAAATTTGCGCTTTGGAGAAGAGAACGTTTTGAGGTAACTCGATTAAAAGTTTCAAAATTAAAGATGGGGTTAATCCAAACTATAGCAAAAGCTTAGAATAACACTAAATCAAATGAGGAAGTTAGGAGTACGAAAAGAAGCCATTCTTATTAAATGATCACTGTCTTCAAAAGCAGCACAATTGATTTTCCACTGTGATTAGAATTGCAATTAAAGGTATGGACGAACCTTCTTCGTTGCTAATTCTGAGCCATTCTTCGGATCGACCTGGAGCATTTAATTTCTAAAGCTGCCATCATGTTGTAATCAGCTTTCTTGAATATCCATACTTCAAAGAAAACACAAGCTTTCCCCATTCACAATTTAAATATAAATATAATTTAAATATAGCTACGAAGTGGTGCTATTAACTTGAAGACTGCGGCTTCATCGGGTCAGGTGGAAATATTAAATACACAAAACACTGTTGTTCAAAATGAAATGGATTAATCATCTGAGCATTGAAAGAGGATTTCAAAGTAAAAATCTGTCATCATGATTAAGAGGTTATATGGTCATATTATTCCACTTTAAAATGAAAGCATTAAAATTAATCATTTACTAATCTTATCTCAGAATGCTGGATCACATGCTGAAAGTTGTGCAGGACAAGATGCAGAATGAGAATGGGCAAACTTTTCATAACATTTTTTTATTCTTGAAGCAAATGTTTATAACTGTCTTTTCATTTTTTAAAGGATTTTACTGTGGCCCTGATCGACGCAAAATTTTTGACAAAGTCCACATGCACGTCACAGTGGACATGAATGACACAATAAGGTAACTTACTTAAATATCAAAGAAATTCACTACAGGCATTTTAATTCATGAAAAATAATATTTTAAAAACATCACTTTACAATAGTCTGCAAAAAGCATAGTGCTGAATATCAGAACATGACAGGGAGGGAGGAGAGAGAATTTCAGGGAGATAACCCTAAATGTCCAGTGTTCTGGAACAAAAATGGCAAATTTTAATCTTTCATCCATTATGGACCTAGGAATTTTATTTGCTCTTAACCCGCTGTGGTGTGGGTTAAATTTTCTCTGCTTATTTTTTAGTCCTTACAGAAATGTCTACATTTACTCACTGGAGATCATTTTTAAGTCAGCTTCCTGATGGAGAGCATCACTCGCCAGTAATGCGTATTGGGAATTTGGGTGCACACTACCCACAAATTTCCAACAATTCATTCCAATAATCAGAAAATTGTGGGCAGTGCACACCTGAATTTCTGATATACATTTACGGTTGGTGAAGCTCCCAGCCAGGAGTGCAGACTCAAAACACTACCCCAAGTGTGCTTTACATGAAGCTTTGGTGTATAACTAATGTACAATAAAACACCAATTTAAAATGTACCTGCAGTAATACTGCTGAATCACCTATTAATCCCCTTAATAGGCACATACATGCTATCACGGTTAGTCAGTACCTCAGACCAGCTGTGACATGTGCCAATTGTAGCGCTAATTTAAGGAGCGAGCAGATCTTAAAATGTCCACTTCACGTGGTATGAGGAAATAGCAAAAGGCAGGTCAAAAAAAGAAGCAACTAAACAGTATCCAGCAGGTGTAAGGGGGAATCTCATAGAAGGTAAACTTGAACCCCAATTTTAACCCATCCCACCCAAGATTGTCCAATTTATACCCCGCCTGAATTTACACTCCTTTGACTTCAGTGGAGCAGAAAATCGGGCGAGGTGTAAATTGGCACCCATCCTGAACCCGCCCTTTTCTTGCTGGGTGAGTTATGTTAAAATCGGGGCTTTGGTGTCTACAACCCATCTCACTTGGAAGAATTTGAAGAAGGTGTCCAACTTCAAGAAAATGCCAAGGTAAGCCATACAGACCATTGTCAATTATCCCACGTTGCTTTCAACAGTCTACACTATTTAATCAGCAGAGGGACAGCATTGCCATGGGCCTTACTGAGTTATTTTCTAACTTTGGGCTTATGGGCCATTGAAGAAACATAAGCGTGAACTGGTGAACAAATCACTTACATCATTGCACAAGACATCGCAAGTTAATCTAGACAGACTTGCAGTTTTTACCACCAGCATCATGAGACAAGGGTTTTCTGCTCTCTTCAATGGAAATAAAAATTGGATGAGATGTAAAACAGGCTGCCGACTCACTATCACCCATTTTACACTATCGTGCAAAGTCAAGATATACCCCTTGATCTGTAAAGCAAGTAAATTCTGAGTAAATTGCACCTTTTGGTTTAATTGCTCTTTATTAAACAAAAGAATGTCAATACGAGGTCAGTGTCTTAATGTGCACTACACCTGTTTACTATTTGAGGGATTGTGGACAAAAGTTGGTGCTCACTTTATTAGTGCCAACTAACAAAATGACTATACCTTAATGTGTGAACTAGCTCGAACATTCAGAGCAAATTAAACCCCATGGTGTAAAAGCCTGTTTACAATCCTCCCTAAAATCTCAGTTTATTCAGCACAATTTTAATAAATAAGTGAATTGAGTTTCAGTCAGTCACTAACACAGCTTTGAAATTTTGCGGGTCCTCGGGCTAAAGCAACAATTTCAATGAAATCTAAGAAGGGGAAAAGCATGGATTTTTTTTTATTTGTTCATGGGATCTGGGCGTCACTGGCGAGGCCAGCATTTATTGCCCATCCCTAATTGCCCTTGAGAAGGTGATGGTGAGCCGTGAGGTGTTTGAAGTTACCACATCCAATGAATTTTAAAGAGAATTCAAATGACCGTTTCTCTTTTCGAATGAATAAACAATGTCATTTTTACAGACACGGGAGTGAGTTTTTTAAGGCAGCTCACATTAATGACACCATCGGCATGAAAGCCTTATTGACAAGTGAAGATTTTGACCCTTACATTCGAGGTGAGTGTTTATTCAATAAAAATTAGAAATTTGATTTCTGTTTGTAGCATTAATTTTGCTTTTCCTTCCCACCATTTACCAGTCAAGAAGCTGGTAAGACAACTATCTGTAGATGTCTGCCAATGGCATTCCATTGCTGTCTCAGAACAGATGCATGCGAGTAGTCCAGGTTAATTGATCCATGTTTATCTCTTCAATTCTGACCCAGAAATACCTCATCTCTGTGGCACTTTACCCTAAAGTCTCAACTGAGATTACAATGTCACTTTATGAGGAATCATGAAGAACACGTTCCATCACTTTGCTCTACGGGTTCAGCATGGTTCAGCCTGTGTCCTTTCTTCCTTATATTTCCTTGCAGCAGTCACCCACCACTGTGTAACCTCTTTCAGACAGATAATTGGGTTGGCCAGGCTGCACTCTATGATCACACAATACATTTGCTTCTTGTAGCATGGGAAGCCCATTAATCCGAGCTTTACACTTAGTAGCTTGAACAAGAATGAGAGGGAGAGAAAGATAAGCTTCCCAGTGATGCAACTTAAACCCATGATAGTTTAAGATGCATCACTGGGATGCAACTTAAACTATCCAATGTTGCAATATTTTAAGAGGTAAAATACATTAATTATGATATTACATCGACAATACAATTTGTAAACATAAGATAAACTCACCAAAACTAATGCCCCACAATGAATATAGGAAAACACCCCCTAATGCCACATATTCTGATTGGATCAACACAGAGATTTCTGGCAGATGAATCCCGCCTATCATAACTGCAGTTCCTGGTGCACCTATCTGGCATTGAGAATGGGGAACTGCCTTGAAAGTTTTGGATCAATACGGAGGCATAGCAGACCTGTAGCATCTGCTGTAAGGACCTCTACATAGGGATGGCATTGATAATGGCAGTCAAGATCTCCTCCTTCCTCAACAGTTATGCCTGTAATGCAGTTATGCCTCTTTGAGGCTAGAATGTAGTCTGAAAATCAGTCAATCTTCTTCTCATAGATTTATCAAACAAGTGACTGCTGTATTGTTCAGAAGGGTTAGCATTTGCAGCTCCTTTCCCAGTAAATAATCCCCATCTTCAACAAGAGAGAGTCTAAACACCTCCCCTTGACATTCAATGGAATTACCATCATCGAATCCCCCACCATCAACATCTTGGGGGTTGCTATTGACCAGAAACTCAACTGGACAAGCTGCATAAATGCCTTGGCTATTAGAGCAGTTCAGAGGCTGGTTATTCTGAGGCGGTTAGCTCACCTTCTGACTCCCCAAAGCCTCTCCGCCACCTACAAGGCACAAGTCAGGAGTATGATGCAATACTCTCCACTTGCCTGGATGGGTGCAGCTGCAACAACAGTCAAGAAGCTCAACACCATCCAGGACAAACAGTCCACTTAATTGGCAGCCCATCCACCACATTAAACATCCACTCCCTCCACCACCGGCACACTGTGACTGCAGTGTGTACTGTCTACTGGACGCACTGCAGCAACTCGCTAAGGCTTCTTTGACAGCACCTGATGACCTCCACCACCTAGAAGGACAAGGGCAGCAGGTGCATGGGAATACCATCACCTCCAAGTTCCCTTCCAAGTCACTCACCATCCCAACTTGGAAATATATCACCGTTCCTTCATCGTCTTTGGGTCAGAATCCTGGAACTCTCTACCTAACAGTATTGTGGGAGTCCCTTCACCACATGGACAGCAGTGGTTCAAGAAGAAGGCTCACCACCACCTTCTTAAGGGCAACTAGGGATGGGCAATAAATGCTGGCCTTGCTAGCGATGCCCCCATCCCAAGAATTAATTTTTAAAAAAGCGTCAGTAGCTTGGCACAACTGTGCAAATTGATTTAATGGCTAGATTCCCCAAAGCCCAGGGGATCTTTGAGGGTACCCATGTATTCCTTCAGACTTAATAAAGGTTTTTAAAGTTATAAAAAGTTTTTGTTAAGTGAATATGGAAAGATTATTTTCTGTGGTTGGGTAGTCACTGACTAGGGGATCATCAATTTAAAATTGTCACTGAGGATAGAGGTTAGGAGAAATTTCTTTACATGGAGAGTTGTTAGAGCACAGATTGCTTTACCATATGGAGTTCAAGCAGAGACCATTGCATCTTTAAAGGGAAGAGAAGATAAACATTTGAAGCAGTGGAAGTTACAAAGCTATGGAGAGAGACCAACTCAGCAGAATAGTTATGGACTATTCAAGCAAAAAGCTGGCAAAGACACAATGGACTGAATGGTTTCCTTCTGTTCTGCAAACTTCTTTGGCTCTAATTGTTTTGACCTTTTTCTATGTATTTGTTCTGAAGCTAATATTCAAAAATACCTTTTAAAGGGAATTTAGAAGAAACAATACTGCATTCAGCAATGTTCAATGGCAATAAAGAAATTGCAGAGTTCATTCTGGATAGGATACCATCACTGATCAATGAACCAATGACTTCTGACATGTACAAAGGTAAAATGCATTATATCCATTTTTTATTAGGTTTCATAGTAAATAGTACAGAAGCCCTAATTTACTAATTCATAAGTCTTGTAAATACATTTACATTATTATTTTATGATGTGTTCTGAAATACATAGTAAAATTACTGTTGCGGGATCATTAAATATACAAGTAATCAGCAACATTGCGCAATCACCTTTATACAGAAATTGTTATCTGCCAAGAAACACTTTTATGTTGCATAGTATTAGAGTGCACTTGAGCCTTTAAATATATGACTGTCACCAATACTAAGTCTTAACTACATTTGTGTTTGTAATGCATCCCTTCCCTCATCATCCATTGTTCTGCATTTGTCCAAATGAACATACTTGAAAGACCGAGCAAGAATGCTCGTAATGTGTAAAATGGCACTATCAACTATTTAACGCATAACGACAAAGTGGGACCAGCAGGGAATGGTGGCCTGGTAATTATAATCCAGAGTGTTAAACTCTCAACTGGTAATCCACAATTGGAGTTCCAGGCTCAATGATATTTACTTAGACTCAGATGGGGGAGATGGTGGGGGGGGGAGCAGGGGGAGGGGGGGAGTGGTCATTACGTTCCTGGTCGTTAGAGATATTGAAGGGGACCATTCCCACTCTGTTTGAAACCAACTTCTGGTGGATCATCCAAAAGATAGCATTGGTAGCACCCATTGAGTTATTTGTGAGTAGCACTGTGCCACCCTTCTAAATGAGAAGTACATCCTTAAAATACCACACTAAATGGAGGGCAGGAAATTTTAGGGCAAAACAAAAACATTAGTGCACTGTGAACCATTACTAGTGTAGTGGCTTTTCTTAGTCTGTTTATATGAATGAACTGTTTCTAGTATCGCTTTCAATTTTTTTTCAATCTATAGGTGAGACACCAATGCACATTGCTGTTTTGAAGCAAGATGTGGAAATGGTAGAAGGACTGTTGAATCGAGGTGCTGATGTGATAAATGCACGAGCAACCGGTTCCTGTTTTGTTCCAGGAGAGGAATGTCAGTGTTACTATGGTAAGGTCTAGTTTGTCTGATTATTGAAGTATTATTGTGGATTGCTGAAGGTTGAAGATTCTTATGTATCTGTAACACAATTCTATAGTTGTTTGTGAGTGTAATGTTTCAATATATCCTCAGTAACTTTTTATTATCCAACCTTGTTCCCAATTGTTTCAGAATTATATCTGCATAATTCATTTTATTAAAACACTTGGCCTATGAAATATCTATTCAGTTTCCTTTAAAAATGTTTCAAATCTGTGAATAAATTGTCCTCTAGTTAGCGTTGCTCAATAAACTTGATGTGGAGATGCCGGTGATGGACTGGGGTGGACAAATTTAAGGAACCTTACAACACCAGGTTATAGTCCAACAAATTTATTTTAAAATCACAAGCTTTCGGAGATTATCCCCTTCGTCAGGTCAATAAACTGACAGTCATTTTCAGTAACATGCAGGAAGTCACATTAGCTTTACATAAGAATATGACAAATATTGAATTCTTTTTTTTGAAGTAATAGTTAAAATATAGGTACCAAAAGATTTGAAGAATGAATCTCAGATGTGCAACAATCAATAATGTTCCCACTTTTTGATAGGAAGCACTCGGTTGCAAAAGTGAGCATATGACTGATTAATCAGATGGACAATCTGAACACTGAGCGAAGAGTCCTGAGACCAACACTTTGGCTTCACACCAGGAGAATTAAATCCAGGCCAATGGAAAGCCAAAGTTTAAAAGTGCTGAAAATCCACCCCACCTTGGAAAGTTTATAAACATACTTTTGACTTTTTTTTAATGTCACACAAAAAAAAACACTCTCATCCACTTTCTTGTAACATTAAAAAGTAAACAACCTGGGAGTGAAGCCCAGTGCGAGGTACAGCAAGTAGATTAACTGGGGCCTGTCAACAGTGCGTTGCATTGTAGATATACTGGTCTGAGACGGCAGCATTACATGTTATTTATTAATTCTGCAACCCTCCTGTGATATTCATTACTGTCTTCTCAACAGTTACCGTTAATGTGTTAGTAACCTGCTTTAAATGCCTCACTCATACTGCACAGAAATATTCTTGATATGAATTATGACTGTGGTGTTCGTGTTAGATCCACAAGATTAAAGGCTCAGCAGCAGAAATGCTTTTGCTGTCAATTTTTCATTGATGATAGAGTTTTGACCACATTTTTTTATTACCTGCAGGTGAATTTGTGTTGTCGTTTGCGGCATGTGTCGGCAATGAAGAGATTGTCAGAACTCTTATTAAGCACAGTGCTCCATTAGAAGCACAGGATTCCTTAGGTAAATATTTCATCATTCATTAACCACCAAGTATTTGTCTTCTACTTCATGTATAATTATCTTTGGTAACTTAATTCTTTCCTCTCAAAGAGTACAAAACCAATTGTGAATTACCATTGCAAATAATAAAGTCTTGAGGTGTTTAGCTGGGTTAGACACATTTATGTGCTTTTCTTTTAAACACAACAACCCTGGATAACAGTACCTTCCATAATAAAATTAGAATGATTCCATTCAGTAAATACAAACCATTAACTTCTTGTGGACTCATTGAGGGCTCCTCCTAAGAAATGTATTATGGGAATAGCTACATAACTCAATGCAGTTATTGTACTGCACTGAAATTCCTGAAATCCTTACATACACGCATTACCACTCGGACTGCAGTTGTTCAAGAAGGCGGCTCACCACCACCTTCTCAAGGGCAATTAGGGATGGGCAATAAATGCTGGCCTTGCCAGCGATGCCCACGTCCCATGAACGAATAAAAAAAAATTAAGAAAACCAGCAAAAACTGATCAACAACTTCAAAAAAGATGATGTAGTACCAGAAACAAACCTGTTTACAACCTTTTGCCAAACAAATTACACTAAAAGTGCAGTGGAACATGGGCTGATCATAGCTCAACCTGCAGGTATACCTAACATTCACTCATTTTATTGCAGAGAGAAAGGGGGGACTTTTAACCTCCCACCGCAATGGGTAGGAGAGGGTTGGGGGAGTTAAAAATTAAAAATCGCGTAACTTGACCCCAACCCACGCATGCGTGCCTGTCGCCATTTTTACAGCGGTGGGTTGCGTGCCGTGTCTGTGTCCCGCTTTCAAGAGGCAGGACAGTTCATTATGATATTTAAATCAGGCTCTCACAGTGCAGTTGCGAGCCTAATTTAAATTTAATGCTGACCGGCCAGGTTTCCCACCAGCCCCTCCAGCAAACCTTCTGCCGCCAATGGCTGACACCCCCCTTCAAAACCCGCAATCCCAAGCCTTATGTCCCGCAAACTTTCCCTCCCTCCCAATTGCTGGTCCAACCCCACCCTCCCCCTATGCTCCGTGAAAAGTGCTGACCGCCACCCCCCCCCCCCCCCCCAATGCCCTGCTATCTTTGCCGATTCCCCCCCTTGTTCCCCTGCGATCTTTGCCGACCCCTCCCTTATGCCTTATGCCCCGCGATCTTTCCCGATTGCCGGGGCCATCCCCAACGGTCCCCGGCTGCGGCCTTCTACCGCATGCTTTCCCGCCCCGCAGCCGGTCAGCCTGTCAATCTGACCGTCTGCCGGGCGGGAATTAAAAAATGGTAATGAGTGCTTCGGCCGGACCTCCGCCTTCTCAAGATTTCCAGGTTCCCCCCCCACAAACACGATCCCTCGCTCCTTCCCCGCCTCCCTGTAAATATAGGGGCCAAAGAAAAACTAAGTACACAAAAATGCAGTTTACAACAGTGATGGATTTAGAAATTACTCAAGGGGCATGAGATTTATTTTCTTGGAGAATCTAGGAGTATTCCCCACAGGAAGTTTTGATTTTTGGCATTTTATTTTTTGCATTTTCTGGCATTTTTGAGGAACTACATTGTTTTTCAGTTCAGCTGCACAATATTTTGGAACTAAGTTGTGGGTGCCAAACGAGTACTCATCTGTCTTATGCAGAGAGGCAACAGGATTTTATAGGAAAAGGAAAAATTACACTATATCGTGCTTTTCTAAAGTTGGGGCAGGGTAGAGGGTGCTTTATTCAGCATCCAACTGTGCCTTGAGAGTGCTTGAGGCTGACACTAGTGAGATTCTTCTTGCACTTCTGACACTCTTGGACTCCATCCCACGCACACTTCCTCCTACCTGCATTCTCATCGTGTTGAAATCAAGAATGATCCTACTCCAACTCATTTTTTTCCTATATCTCAAAACAGTGGAACTCTATACTTCAGGCAGTATTTTCTTTCTTCTACAATCTTCAGGCTTTTGAAAATCAAGCTTGGCATCATTTGTCATGACTTATTTATTTCATCTTCTTTTCTACAATTTCCTATCTTGATGATATTCTTAATCACAGGTCTTACCCTTCATCCAGATTTCTCAATAAAAAAAATCTCAACCATTACATATCAAAATTTAAATTTAAATCAAATAAAAGGTAAACTGTAGCAATAACTATAAACTTTCTTCTATCATTACAAAGGGTGAGAATGCATGATATTTCTTTGAATGTATAGACATCTGAAGGGAGAAGTTAACTGAAATCCCACGTGGAAATAATTGGGTCTGGTTTAGCCATGTTCAAATGAACCTAAATTAACCATATTGAGGTGACTTGGGGTTTTCAATTTGATTGACGAGCTCACTCACATAATTTAGATTATTGCCAACATGTTTCTAACAGAGAGGAACCCACAAGGAATAAATATTAACTTGTCGTTTTCCCTTCAGAAGATAAACTGCTTGTGTATGATTAGAAATTAGAATTCTTTTGGACAGGTAATACAGTGCTTCATGTGTTGGTTATACAATCGGAAAAAGAACAGATGAATTCCATGTATGATCTCATCACATCATTTGTGTCTGAGGAACAACAGCCAAGTCTTGAGAACATTGTGAACAATGATGGCTACACTCCACTGAAGCTTGCAGCAGCTGAGGGTGATTTGGAGGTAAGTGAATTGTGGCTCCGTAATGAAATATGAAGTTACTGTTCACTAAACTGTACAAGAGGAGAGATTTTGTTCATTTAAGGAGCCTATTCATTATGGGCACACATCACCTCAACAATGTGAATATTGAAGTTTCTTATGGAAACGAGTTAGTTCTTAGCCACACTCCTCGGTAAGTTCTCCAATATATATGTCACTTTAAAGGATGAACTTGATTTTATTGTGCAATGGAAGATATCCTTTTCAGTACTTAGTCTATCTATAGTTGCATTATTCAGCGCAATCTGTTATGTAACTTTCAGAATAATTACTTGCATTCACATAGTCTTTATTGTATTTTTTTCCTTTCCAACTTTTTGGCCATTAATATTATTTACATTACTTTCAGATCAGTTACTATGGGAGAAGCAACATTAATAAGTTCTACACATTTCAAAACAAATGTTGGAAGATGTTTAGTGAACTCCAGTTGAAGTCAAATCAGTTCAAACCTTTCTTTAAAAATTGTATCTAATTTAATTTGATACTGGTTTTAATATATTGATTGAACTTTATTCTGTAGATGTTCAACTATTTGGTCCAAAAACAGAAGAAAATATACTGGACAATGGGGACAATTTCTTACTGTGTTTATGATCTCACCAACATTGATACATGGGGTGACAAAAAATCAGTTCTGAACATCATAACAACAAGCAGGAATAGAGAGGTAACCATCAGGAATGAACCAGCCTGTTCTTTGCTGTAATTATCAATTATACCATACATTTCCATGGGATAATTTACCATTTTCTTTGACTTTGACTTCTTTACTGTGCAGATGCATAAATAAGTATTCCCATTCTTAATGTGTATGGACTTCAGTAAAGATTGTGGCCATACTGGTAATGGCTCCCCACTCCAACCCTATATTTAGCAGCTCAGCCAATGATCTTTAATTTTAGTTGATTTCATAAAAATGTTTTCACTTCTCATCACAGAGCTATAAATTTAAACTAGTTTCATGACACATAATGAAATGTAATATTTTGGCAATTTTCTTGCTGTTAATATTTAACTCCATGCTCTGGGAAGTTTTAACATGGTGAGCAATTACCTCTGGAAAGAGGCACTTAACACGACCCAGTAGAGATTATCAAATGATCATTGTCTTTGCAATAGTTACCCTGAATAAAACTATAAAATAAATTAAATATGTAGTCAAAGAACATGTAATAGCAGCTGTGAAATATGACTAATATTCCACTCATGTTGATAACTCATTTATCATTTAATTGCTTTTGTACACCAAGGGTAGTTACTTCAATCCTTGAGTTTAATTGAGTATTCTTACAAGAAAAATAGTCATATTTATCACTAGTGTAGTCTTTGAGTATTACCTATATTTTTCAGGCAAATATTTGAACACCTCAACTGCCATGTTCAGGCAAGCAGAGACCTGAAATTCCTCCTTCAATGAAAAATGAAAATATTTTTCTTCAGCATTAGTGACCTAATAAAATTGATAGAACAGGCATATTCCACTTTTTCTCATGGGTATGCTTTGGTATATGATTTAATATGCAAGTGAACTTGACTGAACAATCGATAAGCGATGGAGGTACAAGTAGCTATCCTCGTCAGTCTCACTTATGTAACATAAATCATTTTTCATGACTGATCATGATAGAACCGTCATAGATTTAATGATTTTGAATTCCCTGTAGAAATGATCAGATAGACACTAAGTTGTTTTTTTGTAGGTTCATAAACTCATTGATGCTAAACCAGTGAAGGAATTACTGCATCAGAAGTGGATTTCATATGCAAAAAAGTATTTCCTAATATGGATGTTCTCCTATAGTATGTACATCATCATATTCACCATTTCAAGCCTGTACCGGCCCTTGAAGCCAGTTCCACCTGGCCAATTTGGTGACTACGTCATTAAAACACAAAAGACTTTAGCAGTAAGTATAGTACAGTATTATAATGGCCAATAAAATGTTTGTGATGAAAGCTTTTGAGGGGAGTATTTGACAGTTTTCTGCTAAATACACACATCTTATGTTTTACGTTTCATAGCTGTGTTAATCTTAAAAAAAATTAAAGTGAGTCTTACACTAAGTTTTTGAATTGGTACAACCTTCCTCTCTGAAATACAGTGACAAATCACTGTTATCCTAAAAGGAAGACTTTCATGGATACTGAGTTACCCCTCAACTGTTGGAATGTCCAAGAAGCTGCATATCTAGGTAAAACAAGTTGGAATGAGAGATCCTGTCCCAGCTGGAAATGTTCATGTTTTGGTCAATGCCGAATGCATTTTACAAGAAAGGACAAGGAGGATTATCTAATAAAGAATTTAAATTCAAGCAGATCAAGAGGACTTGATAATAAATGTCAGAAGTTGTAGGCAGAAGCAGTTAATTGGAAAAGTAGATGGGTGGAATAAAATTTTCAATTATCACAGCTATTATGTAATTACATTGTTTCATAAGATATTGTCAGTCACAGCTGTTAAAAGCATTTCATTATGAATTGATGGTAGGGTGCTGGTGCTAATAAATAGATATGTCCCAACTCATCATCTCTGGTAAGGTAAAAAATAAAAAGATGAATGTAAAGGTTTGCGTGTGTGCGAAATAGTATTGTGGATGTTGTGACAGTCAAGTCCATCAGCTAATTTTTTTCTTCTTCATTGGCTAAATGTCTTTTCTTTCTCATTGGTTAAGGTTCTCTTTTTATCCTTTCTATTTGGTTATTCTGCTTTTATACTGTATGAAACAGCACAAAGTAATGCACAATATACAGATGTGCTGGACTTAAATGTGAAGAGAGTCATTGAATACATTCAAGGCTGAGTTAGACAAATTTTTGATCAGCAAGGGAGTCAAAGGATATGGGGAAAAGGTGGGAAAGTGGAATTGAGGTAAAAATCAGATCAGCCATGATCTCATTGAATGGCGGAGCAGGCTCGAGGGGCCGAATGGCCTACTCCTGCTCCTATCTCTTATAGTCTTATGGTCTTATATAGATGGTTATCATAGTTCACCGATGATACCAAACTGGGAGGAATAGAAAACTGCCAGAAAGAATGCAAGAGACCACAACATAAACAGGCTAGGAGAATGGGCAGATAAGAGGCCAATGCAGTTTAAAACAGAATGAAAATGTACGTTAAATGTTAAATTCTCAATGCAGCAGAGGGGACAAAGGGATCCAGCATGCAGATGTATAAATCCTTAAATTTGAGTTGAACAGATTAAAAACTCTATTAAGGAAAATGGGATGTTGAGGCTTATATCAAGCAAAGAAACTGTGGTTAGGCCACCTCAAATAATATATGCAGTTTTAGGCTCCTCACTATAGGAGGGATATAATAGCTCTGGAGAAAGTGCAATGCAGATTTACCAGGATGATACCAGGGATGAAAGGTCTGCAATACAAGCAAAGGCTAAAGCAACTTGGACTGTATTCTCATAAGTGATGATCAATGCTAAATCAATTACTGTATTTGATTGATTGCTTAAAGAGGAATATAAAATGGCATGGGGCGAAAGCAGGAAAATAGGATGTGACAGAGCTAATGCAGTACAGGCAAGAAGGGCCAAATGACCTCCCATTGTGCTAAGATTTCTATGGGGCTGATTTCATCTCCCCCCCTCCAGCCACCTTGCGGGAACAGGGTGGCAGTGCAATGAAAATAACGGCATAACACTTTTTTGGCCATTCCTTCCAGTGTCAAGGTCTCTGCCATTTCGATGGGAGCCTTGAAATGGGAAGCCCAGGTGTCCATTGGAAACAGGTAGGAGTCTTGTTAGCCCATTCAAATTAGGGCCCTATCATTAATAGGACAAATCAATGAAATGTAAATCAAGTGGGTTCTATAAAGGCTGCGTGATCTGCCCCGTCTGATTACTGCCTCCTGGTATTGTCTGATCACTAGCTAA
The DNA here is from genome assembly GCF_035084215.1 of Heptranchias perlo. NCBI lineage: Eukaryota > Metazoa > Chordata > Chondrichthyes > Hexanchiformes > Hexanchidae > Heptranchias > Heptranchias perlo. The sequence goes on from NC_090337.1 coordinate 39,105,209, forward strand.
ATACTATTGTCAATTCAGCAATTAATGTATGTTTAGTAAGTGTCAGGATGTGGCACATAGTGGAGTTAGCATTCCTAATCAGCAGTGTTGCTCAGTGTACTTATGGTGCTTACCTGTTTGTGACCCCAAAATTCAGATTATACCCAGTACAATTCATGTTCAGCAGCTGTCTTTTATGTTTGTGTATTATGCTATAAAAAGTTATTTGCATAAACCATAATAATTTATTTAAATAACTAAACATTTTAGGAATCATATCAAACAAAGGAAGACTACCTGAGACTTCTGGGTGAACTAATAACTATCGCTGGAGCACTGGTAATACTCATTGCTGAGGTAAGCTGAGAAGAGTTTACAGAATTCTTTATTATAAACCTAAAGTAGGGACCTGCCCATTCTCTCCAGTATTTACAAAAACATGTTTATAATGTAAATATTACCTTTGTTTCAGATCCAGCATTTATGCAAGATTGGTCCAAAAAATTACTTTGGGAATACGTCAATTGGAGGACCTTTTCCATTACTACTGTAAGAGCATAATCATTCTCTTTCATTCTTCCTGTTTGTGGGGATCTATTGGAATGTATCGTCAAAAGTAGTAATTGGTAATGTTCTGGCTTCCCACTGCCCAGGCCGCCCGCCTAAAACAGGCAGTAGGCACCTTGAATATGCTAATTGGGGGCCTAATGCCTATTTTAGAACCCCGATACCAAATTCAACACAAACCAGGCTCCAGTAAGTTTCTCTAGGTTTACATCAACCTAACCAGCGGTCTTTAAAGAGACCGCCGGAGTCCACCGAAGAACAGGTTAAGTTTTCATTTTTCAACTTACCTTAATGTGGAGCCAGAAGAAGCAGGAATGCTTCTCTTGATTCTACAGGAATACTGTGGGCTGCAACCTGGCCATGCTTGCCTCCATCTTGCCCCTTCCTAGATGTTGGCTCACCGTCCGAGCTAGCCGATTTTGAGAAGGCTCCGACCAGCTAGCTGCATCGGGATGCACAATTGGCGCCTGCAGCTCACTGTATTATGTAGATGCGACCCGAGGCCTAATTTCCTTTGAGCCTCAGCTTTTTATCAACGTGCGCGCCATCCATTTCATCCTGGTTTCCGATGCAAGACCAATTTCCCAGCCAGAGAGTATCAATGAAAGGTATGTTGTGAGGCTAGGGGGGGCTGTTGAGTAATGTCTGACAAAGCTCAGGATTTAGATCTCTGTTGAGACGAGAGGCCCAATTTTCAAATTAAATTGCGGGTGCGTTGGGGGTGGGGGAGCTGCGAAAATTGGAACATCCCGAGCAGGTGAGGAAGCCGGCACCAACCTGCCGACTTCTGGGTTTCCCACAGATGCGCCTGTGTGCATGCGCGCTTCCCGAATGCGGAAGTCCCGCCGGCAATTAAAGTTAAAGAACCAAATGTACCTCATTGAGGTACTTAAGGTACTTTATTTCTGACATGGTAGATAGTTAAACCGATTTTAAACTTACCTGGGCAGCTTTCCCACTGCTTCCGATTCACGCCTGGTGAAACCAGGATCAGGCAAAAATAAAGTAAATAAATTAAATAAAAAACCATTGCACAAAGTTAAAAAACAAAATAAACCTACCTTTCCACTGATGTCACCTGCACCCCCCTGTTCCAATGTCTGATGTCCCCCTCTCTGAAGTCCCCCTCTCCCCCCGATGTCTCCTTCTCAGTCCCTGATGTCTCCCTCTCCGATGACCCTCTCAGCCCCCGATGTCTCCCTCTCTGATGTCCCCCCGATGTCCCCCTCAGCCCCCCGATGTCTCCCTCTCTGATGTCCCCCCAATCTTTAGCGCCCTCCAGTCTCTGATCCAAGCGCCGGATGACGTCTTGCTCTCTCTCTTTCTCTTCCCCGCTGCCCCTTGGCGTTGCAGCTCTTGTCGGCAGCTAGCCTGTTAATCAGGCTGGCTGCCGGGGCATGAAACCCAGAAACAACTTTAATCACCATCAATTACATCGCAATCGAGTCGGAAAAGGTACTTTTTTTAAAATTCGGGTTTGTCACGCGCACCTTCACCAAACCCCCCCTCCCCCACGGCCACTGCCATCCCGCCACCATTTCAAAATTGAGCCCAAGGAGTAATAATAGTTTCACTATTGTCAATATCTAGACAATATAGTGAGGCAATTAAAGTAGCTAAAGTGCTGGGATATATAGTCAGCACAGTGAAATACAATTCTATTAGAGCTATGCTGAAGCTGAACAATGCACTGGTCAGTCCACAATGAGCTGTGTAGAGTTTTGGCTGCCATGCTGTGGAAAGGTGATGTACGAATTGGTGAAGGTGCAGAGAAAAATAACAAGAATGATTCCAAGTGTAGTAGGTTGAGTTATGAGGAAAAGGCCATGAGTACAAACTAGTAAAAAGTAAATTTATATATCAGAAGGAACTTCTTCATGCAAAGGATGGTGAATGTCCAGAATAATCTGTCAGGCAATGTAGAGGGAACACAAAAGTCAGGGGCTTTGAAATGCAATTGGATACTAGGCTTAAAAAATCAAGTACTAGAGCTTTGGTGGGTCAAATGGCCTTTTCTCATCCTTGACTTTTATTATCTTCTTATGAATTGTAAAGTGTAGTATCTATTTATCCTTTCCTTTATATATTTTTATTCATAAATTATTTGAGTTCATCAAAGTGATGGATGTCAGTGCTGGGAATTGAATATTTTCATACTTTTGGCACCAGTATCAACAATGTTGATCCCTTTATTCTGTCCCAACAAAGTCTCTCAACTCTAACTTTGAAAGGGTGTACCAGTGGTACATTTCTATTTTACACATTAACCACTCAAATGTGAGTTATATTTCCAATATAATAGAAAGAACAAAGAAGGAACTCCTACACTAATAGCCATTTCACGACCTCAGGACGTCCCAAAGCACTTCACAGCCGATGAAGTATTTTGAATTGTAGTCACTGTTGTAATTTAGGGAAACATGATGGGCCGGAGCTTGCGCAGGGCGGTGTGGCAACGATCGCGGCAGCATCCGCAAATTAACTTCACAAATGTACTTACTGCGAGCTCTGTGGCGTTGACTTGCGTGATTTTGAAGTTTTTAAAAAAAATGTGAGAGATCAACCCAGCCTCTGAACAGCGTGGATTGATTCGCAGGCGAAATATCTGTGAGAAAAGGAGACATGCCCACAAAATCTGTCAGGAAGAGAAGTCACACCCACAAGACTTCATTCATTCAAAGTAATATTCTGCAAGTCATTGTAAATAAAAATGTTCCTTTTTTTTAATACAAAACGAAAGAAATGATTGAATCAAATTAAAGAGGCAGAAGGGAAAAGTTAAAAAAAAATGTTAATTTTAAAATTTTAACTTTTTTTAAATGACCAACTTCTATTAAAATAAGGTGTAATATGAGACTCCACATTTTAAAATTTAATTTTTAGTTATTTGGCAGTCATAAAGAGTTATCACACTATTAAAACTTAGGTTAGACGTGGTATTTTCAAGTGTACCTTTTGATGGCGTAATTAGTAATGTTTCAGCTGGGCGGATGAGCAAATTTGTGATTTTTCAATGATTTCTATGATTGTAGCCTACGATGGCCCTTTAATTCGCAGCTGTCAAATCGCCAGCGAACTGATAGGAACAAGTTCACGACTTACGCATTTTACTGCACCTGTGCAAATGTGGCAACTTGTTCCTTCGAATCGCCATAAAAAACAGATAGCGCTATTGAGCGCTTCGTTATTTCGGGAGCAAGTTCTGCCCCAGTGCTAATTATTGTCAAATTATTTGCAATTGTGTGCAATGAACCTGTTTCTAATTGAAACTAAGTTGAGATTGCCAATAATTCACAACTGTCACAACTGGCTTGTTCGAGAGACAACTGAATAGTGTAATAACCTACTGTACCACTCAGTCCCTCTATTCCACTTATCTTTAATTCAATTTTAAGACAGTGAATACTGAAATGTTAACAGATTAATGTAATTTCATTGATGAAAATATAATTGTTAAGAACTTTATTTGAATCCCCTACAGGTAGTCTTCTACTCCACACAATATTAGTTTGAAAACAACAACAACTTGCATTTATATTGTGCCTTTAATGTACTAAAACATCCCATAGCGCTTCACAGGAGCGTTATTAAACAAAATTTGACACCGAGCCACATAAGGAGATATTAGAACTCGTGACCAAAAGCTTGGTCAAAGAGGTAGGTTTTAAGGAGCATCGTAAGGGAGGAGAGAGAGGTAGAGAGGCGGAGAGGTTTAGGGAGGGAATTCCAGAACTTAGGGCCTAGGCAGCTAAAGGCACGGCCGCCAATGATGGAGTGATCGGGGATGCGCAGGAGGCAAGAATTGAAGGAGCACAGAGATCTCGGAGGGTTGTAGGGCGGGGGGAGGAGGTTACAGAGATAGGGAGGGGCGAGGCTATGGAAGGATTTGAAAACAAGGTTGACAATTTTAAAATTGAGGCATTCGAGGACTGGGAACCAATATAGGTCAGCCAGCACAGGGGTGATGGGAAAACGGGACTTGGTGCAAGTTAGGATAAGGGCAGCAGAGTTTTGGATGAGTTCAAGTTTAGGGTGGAAGATGAGAGGCCAGCCAGAAGGTAATTGGAATAGTCGAGACTAGAGGTAACAATAGCATAAATAAGGGTTTCAGCAGCAGATGAGCTGGGGCAGGGGCAGAGACGGGCGATGTTATGAAGGTGAAAGTAGGTGGTCTTCGTGATGGAAGCTCACCTCAGGGTCAAATAGGATGCCAAGGTTGTGAACGGTCTGGTTCAGCCTTAAACAGTGGCCAGGGAAATGAATGGAGTCGGTGGCTAGGGAACGGAGTTTGTGGTGGGGACTGAAGACAATGGCTTGTTATTTCCAATATTTAGTTGGAGGGAATTTTTGCTCATCCAGTACTGGATGTCAGACAAGCAGTGTGACAAATGAGAGACAGTGCAGGAGTCGAGAGAGGTGGTGGTGAGGTAGAACTGGGTGTCATCAGCGTACATGTGGAATCTGATGTGTTTTATGACAAGTAATAATTCCATGTTGAAAATATATCTGACATTTTATGATGGCTCATAATGCATTTTCCTATTGTTTCAGGGTCTGTTACTCCCTTTTGATTGCTGTGGCAGTTATCATGAGAATCCATGCTGATGCTGGAGAAGCAGTTCCGATCTCCTTTGCTCTGATCATTGGGTGGTGCAACACCATCTATTTTGCCAGAGGTTTCAAAACATTTGGGAAATTCTCTATTATGATACAAAAGGTAGGAATACAGACTGAGGTAATTTAGTAAAGACTGACAGGACTTGGCACATAATCTGTACTCTTCTTCGGTATCATTTACTGTATAAGAACATAAGAAATAGGAGCAGGAGTAGGTCATACGGCCCCTCGAGCCTGCTCCGCCATTCAACAAATCATGGCTGACCTTCTACCTCAACTCCACTTTCCCGCCCTATCCCCATATCCCTTGATTCCCTTATTGTCCAAAATCTATCTATCTCAGCCTTACATTCAATGACTGAGCCTCCACGGCCCTGTGGGGTAGAGAATTCCAAGGATTCACAACCCTCTGAGTGAAGACATTTTTCCTTGTCTCGGTCCTAAATGGTCGACACCTTATCTTGAGACTATGGGGGTGATTTTAAATCCCAAGAATGGGTGGGTTGGAGTTGAAAATAGTTGTTTTTTTGGTTGCAACCACAAACTTTTCGGACTTTGCATTCCCAGTGGGAAGCCTGTACTTTTACACGCCAACATTAAACCCGGAAATAAAGCCGGGTTGCGGTTGCGACTCAAAAAACAACTATTTTCAACTCCCGCCCCCAACCCACCCGTTCTTGGGTTTTAAAATCACCCCCTATGATCCAAAAGCCAGTTGCAACCAACAAATTACTTCTGAAGTGCAGTCACTGTTGTTATGTAGGCAAATTTAGCAGCTGATTTGCACACAAGGTCCCACAAACAGAAAATGAATGACTGGATAATCTGCATTTTAGTATTGTTAGTCAAGGGAGGAATATTGGTCTGTATACTGAGAGAACTTGATGCTCTTCATCTAATAATTCCATGGGATCTTTTACATATGCCTGATGAGATAGGCAAAGCCTTAGTTTAATGTCTGATCTGAAAGACATGCAGCATGCCCTCAGTACCAGATTCTGTAGTCAGGCTTGAACCCATAATCCTCTCACTCTTGCAAAAGTAATACTACTGATGGAGCCAAGCTGACACAAGTTGTTACGTTTTTATCACCGCTAATTTTCCCAGAAAAATTAATTTCCACCTGACTTTTAGGAAAATCCTCCCCCCCACCCCCCCTCAAAAAAAATTATCACTACAAAATTGAATGAGGTGACATTGAACTTTAGGCATTGTGCTAGCAACTTTTCTCAGCTACAATGGGCCAGTTGGAGTAACCAAGATGTTCAAATAAATAGGAAGTACACCATTTTTGAAAATAATTAATTTTATTTTTAATTGACCCAAATGATTTCCATTGAAACACTCAACTGGAGTCTTGTTCTGCTGAGGATAGAAGTCACACTATGCATGACGTGACAGGGAGCCTAAAATGATCATAATAATAAGCATAGGGCTAGCCTCTAATGAGAGAAGAAGAGAAATGTCCTGATGGGTCATTATTTCCAATGTTTGTTCTGTTTTCTAAGCCCTGGAAATAGCAACTGACCACCGGTTCTTTGTGGGCAGGAGGAGGAATGGGGGTGAATCAGAAACATGGTGGTAGAGACACTTCCACCAAATTGAAACTAAACTCTCTGGTGGTAGAGCAATGCTTCTCTTTATCATCAACAATAAAATTAAGTCCACTAAATGATAGAAGTGTTTTTGAATTGTCACAAATTTGAACAAAAATCAAGTGCTATTTTTCTCCATTAGAAAGTATCAAAAAACTACAATTAACATGTTTATTGTTGCAACCATATGCTTCTGAGGATATATAATGAAATCTAAGAGATCCATTCTGGACGTTGCATTGATGCACTTAATTTTTGCGAGTTCAATTGGCTCTTCCAATTCATTTGCCAAATATACCTCCCAGATTAAGGCATAAATTGTCGTAATAACAACAAAGTCTTCCATCCCTTTCTTTGGATATACTGTGGTAGATTTTCAAACTTCCCCAAGGAATAAAACTGGCATTGAAATCAATGGAAATGAAAATCAAACAGTATCTATAATGGGTGGCCAATCACAACACCTTTTATGCCAAGGGGCAAGTTGAAAATCTAGCCCATTAAATCCCAAATCAAACTAAACAAATGCATTTTTACTCCCAGTGAAACTTCTCATTTTAAATTTACTTTAAAGAGGGAAATAGATTATATTTATCACCTGTTATTTTGATCTAGCTATGGTTTTGTTCACAACATTTTTACTGATTAGTTGTTTGGAAAACACAAGGCAGAAGAAAAGTCTGAAATAGAGAATATAATTAGAGTTTAAATTCTGGATGTAACCCTTTCCACTGGATAAATGGGCATTGGATGCTGTTGGGACCTGCACTTAAACTTTGAGTTTTGAATGTGATACTTTATCGTAAAATAAAATAATCAAGATAAAAGATGGGACTCCATTTATTAATGAGTTTTAGACAAATATGCATGATTTTTTGAGGGGAAATTCATTTAGAGACTAAATTTATATATTTACCCTTTATATTTACATTCCTTATCATTAATGAGCTTAGGGCACTCTGTCATCTTGTATACTGAAACACAGTAAAATAATTTATGTAAAATTGTATCATTATACCTGAGCATCACATTTGTGGATTTTCATTTCCTCACAGCTAATATTTGGAGATTTTATGCATTGGTGCTGTCTGGTATTTATCTGCATCATTGGATTTACTTTTGGTATGTGCTTCATCTGAATAAATAACCAATTTTAATTCCTTTCTAATTATAAATAGAATGGGGGCCTGAAAAGCTCAATGTTTTGGTCTGGTTTTATAAGCTAAACTGTCGCTGGAACTTTAGAGTAGGACAGATGTGTACTCATCCCTACATTAATCTTCTGTATTTTTTTTAATTGTTTTTTAAAAAATAATTTTAATTGCAGAACTTCATGCATAAGGTCTGTGTATGCCCATTGTAATAGTGTAAGTGCCAGAATGTCAGGTGAGAGGAACCTTTTGTCGCACATATGCTCCACTTTATTAAAATTGTAGGGTTCATATATTCAGTTTGGTTAACAGGCCAGCCTCAGCTGTTTAATTTTTATGTTCCCACTGAAAATTTTCTAGAATCCCTTTGCCCTATACTGCTTAAAATGTAAAATGTATGTGACGTGATGTTAGCTATTATTATCAGTATTTTGACTTTACAAATATAACAATGATTTGCTGGGACATCTTTCAATTTCTGATCCCCTTTTCTTTTTTGTAGTATAAAGATTAGTAACAAATTCTGCTGGTCTCAGCCTTGTTTCTAATGTAATGTATGGCATGGAAGTGCCAAAAGTTTGTATCTAATTTAGCCATTTTAATTTATGTTGATCCTGGATAGACCTTACTGCCAACTGATAAATTACTCCAAACAATAAATAAAATAACATTTGGGATGCTGCAGTGTTTGTAGAAGTTTTAATTGAAAGCTCTGTAATTTCTTGAATGATTTTGTTTTTTATGTCTTTCCTGCAGCATTTTATACTTTGTTTCAGACTCTGGATTTGACATATTACCCATATTTTAGAGATTTTTCAATGACATTGCGCACCACATTTGAGCTAATGATGGGATTGATGGATATTCCTCTTCCTTATAACAAGCTAACTCCCACCAATATATATGTTGCCTATGTCATATATATGCTCGTTGTATATCTCTTACTGTTAAATCTGCTGATTGCGATGATGGATGATACATACTGGAGAATTGTACCGGAAACAGAGATACTATGGAAAGTGCAGGTAAAGTCTGCTTTCTTTTAATGTAGTTTGTGAGCTACAGCAGATCAAATAAAGCAGGTGGCAAGCAGCTAATGCGTTCAGAAGGGAGGTAATGTAATCCACACTGAGGCCTAACACTGCTTGCCCTTTTGGAATACACTGCTTTTGCCTTTGGCATTAGCCTGTGGAGGCCATATACCATGATATAATGGGCCCGATGTTACCAGGGCTGCGGGTTCTCGGCGGGGGGGCTATCGGGTACGTGGGTAACGCGCCCGGCGAAATCAGTCAACTCCCCGGGCGATCGTAGCATAATTGGAGCCACTTACCTGTTCTTCCGGGTTCCCCACTGCTGATCTGCGCGTCGGGCGGGCTGCGCATGCGCAGTAAGATTTGTCAGCTGGAGGAGCTCTATTTAAAGGGGCAGTCCTCCACTGACAGATGCTGCAACAAATAGGAAAAATTACAGCATGGAGCAGCCCAGGGGGAAGGCTGCTCCCAGTTTAATGATGCCTCACTCCAGGTATCAATACACGTGGTGAGGAGGAGGGGGAGGACAGAGATCTTCCCCCCCCCCGGCGGGCGGGAGGAAGCGGCCTGCCTCTGCCACCAGGAAGGCCTGGCTCGAGGTGGCAGAGGAGGTCACCTGCACCACCAACATATCGCCCACCTGCATACAGTGCAGGAGGCGCCCCAATGACCTCAGTAGGTCAGCCAAAGTGAGTACACTTACTCTTTCCCCTACACTCCGTCTGCCACATCACCGCCCCCACCCCACATCTCCTTCAGCACTGCCAACACTACTCTGTCACATCACTCCTCATACCCACTCAAACCTCATCCTCATCTTACCTGCACCTACTCACCTTGCCAGTACTCATCCTGCCACTACCACTCAACCCAATCCTCATACATTCTCATGGCTCTATCTCATACTCACCCTCTCGTGCATCTCTTTCACGGCCAACCTCACTCAACCTGCCACCACCTGTGCTGCAGCCACAGGGCATGCATCACATATGTGCAGTAGGCAGCGTAAGGCAAACGTGTCGTGAGCATGAAGGGGATGCACAAGGGTGTTTGAGGGTTTGTCATGGTTGTTACTTATATTGAATTTCTGACCAACTCACATTACATATATTGGCACCACTACTGCCATGTCTTCGCGAATCTTGTCTGGTTTGTGCAATAATGCCCTCTCCTGAGGATCACTATGAAGACCCACAACTGATGCCACCCATTGTGTCACTGCAGAGTGGGTGTAGGTGTATTTGCAGGGCTCTTTTGCACAGACGACTGAGAGACGTCGGCGATGTCCCCGGTTGCACCCTGGAAGGATGCGGAGGAGATGTTGTTGAGGGCAGTGGTGACTTTGACAGCGACAGGTAAGAGGTTGGTGCTCGGGCCAGCCAGGAGCAGCTCGGCATGAAGGAGGCTGCAGATGTCCACGACTACATGTCGAGTGACTCTGAGCCTCCGTGTGCACTGCTGCTCAGAGGTCCAGGAAGCTGAGCCTCGGTCTGTGGACCCTGTGGCGAGGGTAGTGCCCTCTGCGACGCATCTCTCTCTGTGGTAGCCCTCGCTCCTGCTGTGCAGGTGGATGTGTCACAGCACTCTGTTGTGGAGCGCCATTTGTCAGAGGTGGACGGCGTAGATGGCGAGGCTGGTGATGCTGTTCGCCGTCCGAGGAGGTCATGACTGCAGCTACGGCGGCCCCCATCCAGAAGATGTACATCTGAGGGGGTCCGCAAGGTAGGTACATGTCTCTGGACCCCGGGGTAAGTGTGCAAGTTGGTGACTTTGATTATCAGGAGGAGGGTGGTGGAGGCCAAACTTTGTCCAAAGTGACAGAGTGGCCTCCTGCAATAGGTGAGGGTCTCCTCCCCCCCCCCACCTGTCAAATGGACCTTTGCAGCTGCCACAGGCTGACAGCTGCAACAGGTCCATTTGAACTGGGAGTGTTTCCCCCAGTGTGGGAAACAGTCCCAGTTTGCTCTAAAATCCCACCCCTCCGCACATAATCCCTTAATAAGTCAGTTAATGACCTGAACAAGCAAAATAAATAGCTTCAAGTGGCATCCCGCTGGCTTTAATTGCCTGCGGGATTCCCACCAGCGGGGGCTGCGCGCGCACGCCGGCGCGTCAGTGGGGAACCGGGAAGTGCGCGGGTTCGAGGCGGGCTCCGGTCCCGCTCCGGGATTTCCCGATTTTCGGGGCCCCCCCCTGCCAGGAACGCACCCACTGGCGGGTGCTAAAATGCTTCCCAATGAATCAGTTTACTTCAAGACTTATTAGTCACCGTAGCAACTTAAAGCATAAAATCAGAATTGTTTTTTACTAGTAGGATAATGTCTAGTTTGTAATCAACCTAACTCATATTTTCAGCAAGGTTAATCAAAAGTTTTTTTCAATATCTGTTCCTGTAATCCTATAGAAATATAGACAACACACTTGGATTAATTTCCAGATCTCCTGTTGTCAGTATTTATGTGTGTACACACGCACGTTAGAATCGGGTGGAGAATCAAGGTTTTCATGTATATTGTCCAATCTTCTTATTTGCTTATTACTAATCATTTATCTTTTTCAGATTGCAGCTACCATGTTGCTTCTAGAGCAACGATTGCCAGCATTTCTGAAGATCCGCTCTGGAGTTCAAGGAAGATCACTGGGTTTTGATGATGACAAGTGGTACATTGGGTATTCAGAACATTACATTTCAGGATTTTTCTTATTCATAACTTCTGGGTTTGAAATATGTTTCTTTATTAAAAATGCAGTTTTGATAATAGGGTTGAAGAGATTCTTCCTGAGACAGAAGAAGGAGCTGGAATGAGAACACGGAAACATTCACAAAATATAAGATGGAATGTGGTTAGGAAAAATCTTGGAAAAATCATAACCATGGAAACTTCTTCTGAATCTACCTTTTTGTAGGAAACAGCAATGGTGAATCAATCCCATCTCTTTCTTAAATGAACTAAGAGCTTTCATTAAAATTGCTAAATCTTTGATGTTGGTTAGTTCCAATAAATACATAGGTTGGAAAAAAATCATAAATGAGTTATTTCCCCTAAAAATATTGCTTAGCTCCTTACCCATTAATAACTTTAGTAGGACCATTAATTTTATTTTTATAGCTCAGAGTGTAAGGTCTGATTTGCTGACGATATCAACCTTCCTGCAACCCCTTATGTTGGAGTGTTTGGTTCCTAAGGCTCTATGCAGTTGGACCTCAAAAGACAGAAGTGGCAATTTACTTGTGTTTACCATGAACTCATTTTACATAGCAAGAATGGTATGAAAATATGGACAAAGGTAGCATTAGGCATCAGGAATCTATACAGAAAAGGACCAGATAGCTATAGGGACATGTATGAAAAACTATCCTTTTATTGTAATGTTAAATAGTTTCTTTTTATTGGGAAACCTGGGTCACAAAGAGCAAAAGAAATTAGCTAAACTAAGAAATAGGATTCAAAGCCTGATAATTGTAGGAAGATGGAAAGAGCGAAGGATGTTATGAAGTTCTGAGAAAGATTGAGTTGGAGTGTGAGACTCTTGATTTCAACACAATGTAAGTAGCTGCAAGTAGCAGGTGGAGCTCATAGGACTGCATATTTGGACTTTAGAAGAAACAAGAGAGGAAAGTTCAGAGAATTACTGACCATAAAAAGACAACATTAAGGATGACTGGATTATCAGAAGTTTCTCACCTCCTCTGGTGTCTCACTGGTGACTGATAAGCTGACAGTTATCCTTTAACACCTGTGCAGCACAGCAATATCATTATCACAGAATACAGTGAGGGTCATATTTTTCTTTCTTGTAAAAAAGGGTTATGTGTCCTTTTTTCCTTGCTTTTAGAACCAACAAACAAAATGTAAGGTACCTGCAATTTTGCAATAGAAGGTTTTGTATAATTGTTTCTTTGGCTGGTTTTCTTTCATTCCCATTAATCATAATGGACCAAAACATGAACAACTTAACTAATATAAATGATGATTTTTGAATTTTCCACGTCATTTATTTTGCTGCACTGCAGTCAACTTCAGAGTGTCTGTCGCCAGCAAGCCATGCAACTGCTTGCAGTGTCAAATAATCGACGATCCACGCAGCAAGATGGATCAAAAATAAGCAGGAAAAATCAATTTTTTAGTTGATATTTTTTCTTGCCTATGCAGTCTACATACTCTCACCATGCGGTTCCCTGACACTGAATGCTAATTCTGACTATTTTATATATTTCTGCTATATGCATCTGAGAGCACTGATCAAATATATCTGAAAATCAATGAAGTTTCCTGGCCCCTGCGCAAATGATTTACTAAGAATTCTATCAGTCTTTAAATTTATGCTGACAAGCTGCACATAACTGCTAATCTCACCCATATAGTATCTTTGCATCAATCCAGATGCATTTCTGAAATGGTGTAGTCAATTATACTGCTCAGCAGACGCATTAAGTTTAACAAATTCATTATTTGGACCACTCCCAAACCTCATGTGTATGAATAAGGGGGCTTAGCCTCACTTCCAATTTTCATTTGGTACAGTGGTGGATAACTAGCTTCTAGCTATAGCATTATGCATTGCATATAGTCGGTGGAGTCATACTCCAATCTATGCTTTAATGAAAAGGTTATAAATATAAAGTAGTTTATAAAAAACAAAGACTGGAAACATTTAATCAATAAAATATATCAATCATGTCTCTATCTTAGAGTTTAAATTAAAGTGCATTAATCAATTAATTGTTTCTGTTCTGTGTTCCAAAAATTCTTATAAACAAGTTACTAACAAGCCATTGTTACATCTTTACCAGTGGGGACAAGTTCTGATATTTCCCCTCCCTTTCTTCCACCTTTGGCCCCTCTGACCTTGCGAGCTACTGCCCCATGCCCAAATCCTTGAACATGTTGTCACTTCCCAAATCTAAGCCCATCTTTCCCCCAACTTCATATTTTAACATCGCCAATCAGGTTTCCACCCAATTTGTATTGGAGACAAAGGGGGTGAAATTCAACTTTGGCCGGTTGCAAAGCAGGCAGTAATGAATCAGCTGCCCATTTTAATCCCATTATAGGTAGACTTCAATGGAAAGGAAAATCAGGCAGGATGTATAATGGGCGGCCAATCCACTACCGCCAGTTTTCTACCCAGCAGTGAAAGTTAAATTCTATTCCATTATGGTGCCTTTGCTGGAAATGCCATCCATGAAATACAACTGTTCTGGATGTATAATTTTGTTGAATTTCAATTCAATTTCCTTTGCATGCCAAGACGAAGTTTCAGAATCTTACCTGCATTCAACTTTGGTTATTTTCTTCCATTAGGAGATATGTTGGGAGCAATCCACTACAGGCCAAATTGTATCTATTGGAAGGACTTCTTAAAGTCAAATGGCCTTCTCTTGCTCCATATTTTCTTAGTAATGGCTATAATGGGGTGGGTGACTCCAAGTTTAAAACTTTTTCATTATGTACAGGTACCAGTCATTTGTCATGTAATATTAACAAATTGAGTTTCATTATGAATTTGTTAACACTTATATTGCTCTTAAATGTAACAGCAAAGCACCATCATTCAATTATTCTTACTTTTATATTAAGTAAATACATCTATGACCTGGACACACAAACTCAATGTAAAGTGATCAATTTGCAGAGGTTACTAAATTAGAAGGGCAATGGAATCAGAGGAGGTAGCGGAAAAATTACCGAATGAGTCGGGTAAAATATGTAGACAGAAAAATGGTGGATGAAATTTAATGCAGACAAATGTACAATACTGGAAAAAGTGCGTAGGAAGAAAAAATAAATGATACATACTCCATGAATGTTGCTGGAATAGCTAGGGATGAAGTCGATAGTGACCAAGGAGTTTTAGTAGACTTTTTAAAATAAATTCTTAGGACGTGCACGTTGCTGGCGAGTCTGGCAGTTTTTGCCCATCCCTAGCTGCCATGAGAAGATGGTAGTGGGCTTTCTCCTTGAACCATTGCAAATAGTTTGATGTAACTGGGTGATTTGCTAGGGCACTTCAAAGGGCAGTTGAGTCAACCACCATTGGTGTGGGACTGGAGTTACATATAGGCCAGACCAGTAAGAACAGCAGGTTTCTTTCATTAGTGATCCTGTTGGGTTTTTAGAACAATCCAATAGCTTCAAGGTCACATTTACTTTAATTTCCAGATTTTTTAAAAACTGAATTCAAATTCTCATCCTGCCACGGTGCGATTTGAACTCATGTTCTCTGGATTATTAGTTCAGGCCGCTGGGTTACTAGTCCAGTAGAAAAACCTCTACACTACTGTACCCTGTCCAATGATGCTCAACATGCCTAATCAATGCAGAACAGCAATTAACAAAGCCAACAGACTGTTAACATAGTCAAAACAATGCCCTATAAGTCAGAGGAAGTTGTGATTGAATTGTACAATCCTCTGGTCAGACCATACCTTGAGTCTTGTGTCCAAATTTGATCGCCAAGACAATATCACCATAGTGGAGACAAACACTCTGGAATCTAATCTGATGCTGAAGTGGAAGGACATTAGAATCTTTCTGGGTGATGAATTAAGATGGATCGAATGATCTTTCTCACCTTGTGACAGGTATTTTCTTCAAAGCACTTTTGGACAAAATGATATTTGAAATTAAATTGAACTTGTTTATTACTCATAAATGTAAAGTATTATTCTGTAGACATATTCATGTATAAACAATAACTTATACATCATATGATGCTTCAGTAATTCTGTAAATAATTTAGCACATTTGTGGAACAGTTAAATAACTTAAAAAGTGGCTTGTTTAATAAATATCATAATTTGATACAAAAATACTCAAAGCTCATCGTTTCTCAGCATCACTATTAAAAATAGTTTTACAGTGACTTATCAAAAAAATAAAAGTCTCATAAAGGCAGCTCTTCATTAATAGTTTTGTAGTCATGAAATAGTGCACATTCTGGAGTTTACAGGACCGTCCACAGGTGCACAATCAGCTGGCAATTTAGGAATTCCATCTAATGTCTTCAGGTTTGGCAACGAGGAGAACACTCTGGAAATAATGAAGCATGCAATTTTAAATATTTCAAATATTTTCAGGTTTTTTTCTTGTTCAATATATCACTTCAGGATTTTAATCAGCCAGTCATAAAACAGCCATCTAACTCCCTAATGGCTTACATTTTCTTAACACTGGGTCTTGTAAGACTTAATGTGCAGTCACTTACTAAACGAGAGCCATGGGTGTGAACCCAGCAGCAGCAGAGACTGCCACACCGAAACTGATGTGCAAGATCACATAAAATTGGTCCTTTTGTGCCATCAGGTCAAGACCAGAAATCTGGGGGCGCTAGAGCACCCTAATAGGCAGTGCGCTGGTCCTGACGGTGATAAATGACGGCTATAGGGGACTCCAGCACCAGGCCCATGGTAAATCTGGGAGGCAGAAGAAGATCGGGGGGGGTGGTGCGGATGAGTGGTGACTGGACGCGGCTCTCAATTTCAATATGGAGTCAGGAGGAGCACTGCTGCTCCCCCTGGCTTTGCATTCAGGTAAGTAATGTTACTTACCTTTTTGGTAGCAGACTCTAGGGGGCTCTTTAAGGACCACTGGTTTGGCTGCTCCAGGGCCCAAGAAAACTGACCGCAACATGTGCAGCGCCCCAAAATTCCATGCTATTTTTGGTGTTTCTGAAACCTAAAACTGGGGCAAGTCACTTGACAGGTCAGCACATCCACCATATTAAAGTGAGGTGAAGCAGCGTTGCAGCCCGAAATGTCTTATATTTACACTCACAATACAATAAGTGTTTGGATTGATTTGTTTGACATTGAGCCTAGATATCTTTGGAATTGCTTCTGATTGCCTGTGGGAGTATGAGGCCACTGTGAGATTTTGACCCCTCGCTCCCTCCCATTACCACCACTGAGAGAGCTTCTCAGCAGCAGGTATGATATTCCCTATGAGCATACATTTGTATGCCATTATCATGGAGGAGGAAAGATGCATTTGCACGGGGCACCGAGCTGCTGCTGGCAGCTGCTGGCAGCATTGGTCGGTCCAGGCAGGCTGATCTCTCAGCCTAACGTACTCCATTTCTGCACAACTGGTCTGTATGGATTTTCCCCATCATCGGCAAAGTTGGAGGCCATTAGGGCAGTACAACCCATCCAACTGCAATGGTGGGGGCCCTTAGCAGATCCAGTCCCCAAACTGAACCTTTGCACGGGGTGCAAAGCAAATGCCGCCCCTGGATGGAGGAAAGAAGAGTGAGTTACAAGTTAAGGAGGAAATATCCCACAAGATATTACCCTTCCTCGAAGAATATACACACAACACAGGTACAATGAGGATCTTAGTGAGGAGATGTGTATTAGAAGAATATACTTCACCAAACAGGCAATAGGGGAACGGTGCCAGCTACCGCATGAGACCTGCAGCCACGGTTATCCGGCTGCACTGCTTGGTCTGTGACAATGACAGTGACAACTGATCTGCTCTAAACTTTTATTGCACTGGGCCATTTCAGCCTCTGCTTTTCCATTCATTAATTTAAGAAACACAACATTTAACCTTTAATACTTTAAAGGCAGGATTATAAATGGAATATAGTTAAAGTTTGGGGCCTGTGTTCAAAAATGACCTAGGGCACTATTGGTCCATTTCTTCTGGGTTCCCTCCCCCACAGTGTTAAACCCTGCTCCACAACTATACTGAGAGATCCCACCAATACCGCCACCTGTCCAATACTGCCAGTATCTGCCCTTTGAATGTTCTTAAGCCCTCTCCCAAGTCCCAATGGACCAGAGGATCCCCCTGTTTAGAACTATCCCTCACACCCAGATCCTGGAGGGATAAAATTCAAAATTGGAGAAGTTATGTTAAACAACAACAACTTGCATTTATATAGCGCCCTTAATGTAGTAAAACGTCCCAAGGCGCTTCGCAGGAGCGTTATCAAACAAAATTTGACACAGAGCCACATACGGTGATATTAGGACAGGTGGAAGAGGTAGGTTTTAAGAAGCATTTTAAAGGAGGAAAGAGAGTAGATAGGCAGAGAGGTTTAGGGAGGGAATTCCAGAGCTTAAGGTATATGCAGCCGAAGGTAGGGTTGTCAATGGTGGCACGATTAAAATTGGAGGAGCGCAGAGATCTCAGAGGGTTTTAGCCCTGGAGGAGGTTACAGTGATAGGGAGGGGTGAAGCCATGGAGCGATTTGAAAACAAAGATGAGAATTATAAAATTGAGGCTTTGTTGGACCAGGAGCCAATGTAGGTCAGCAAGCACAGAAGTGATCGGTGAGCGGGAACTGGTGTGAGTTAGGAGATGGGCAGCAGAATTTTGGATGAGCACAAATTTATGGAGGGTGGAAGATGGGAGGCTGGCCAGGAGAGAATTGGAATAGTCAAGTCTAGAGGTAACAAATGCATGGATGACGGTTTCAGCAGCAGATGAGCTGAGGCAGGGGCGGAGACGGGCAATGTTTCGGAGGTGGAAGTGGGCAGTCTTTGTGTTGAAATGGATATGTGGGCGGAAGCTCATCTCAGGGTCAAATAGGATGCTAAGGTGGCGAACAGTCTGGTTCAGCCTCAGACAGTGGGCCAAGGAGCAGGATGGAGTCGATGGCTAGGGAACAGAGCTTGAGGTGGGGACTGAAAACAATGGCTTTGGTCTTCTCAATATTTAGTTGAAGGAAATTTTTGCTCATGCAGTACTGAATGTTGGACAAGCAGTGTGACAAATCAGACAGTGGAGGGGTCGAGAGAGGTGGTGGTGAGGTAGAGCTAGGTGTCACCAGCGTACATGGGGGAATGTAACATCGTGTTTTGGGAAGGTGTCGCCGAGGGGGCAGCATGTAGATAAGTAATAGAAGGGGACCAAGGATAGATCCTTGGGGGCTCTAGAAGTAACGGTGCGGGAGCAGGAAGAGAAGCCATTGCAGGTGATTCTCTGGGTACGACTGGATAGATAAGAATGGAACAGGCGAGCGCAGTCCCACCCAGCTGGACGACAGAGGAGGCATTGGAAGAGGATGGTGTGGTCAACCACATCAAAGGCTGCAGACAAGGAAACGTATTTTTTACGCAGCAAGTTGTAATGCTATGGAATGCACTGCCGGAAAGGCTGGTGGAAGCAGATTCAATAGTAACTTTCAAAAGGGAATTGGATAAATACTTGAAGGGAAAAAAAAATACAGGGTTATGGGAAAAGAGCAAGGGAATGGAACTAATTGGATAGCTCTTTCAAAGAGCCGGCACAGGCACAATGGGCCAAATGGCCTCCTACTGTGTTATACCTACTTTGATACAATGATACAAGTTGAGAAGGATGAGGAGGGATAGTTTACCATGGTTACAGTCACATAGGATGTCATTTGTGACTTTGATAAGGGCTGTTTCAGTACTTTGGCAGGGGTGGAAACCTGATTGGAGGGATTCAAACATGGAGTTGCAGGAAAGATGGGCAAGGATTTGGTAGGTGACAACATGTTCAAGGACTTTGGACAGGAAAGGGAGGTTGGAGATAGGGCGGTAGTTTGCAAGGGCAGATGAGTCAAGGGTGGATTTCTTGAGGAGGGAGGTGATGATGACAGATTTAAAGGGGAGAGGGACAGTACCTGAGGAGAAAGAACTGTTAACAATATCAGCTAACATGGGCGCCAGGAAGGAAAGTTGGGTGGTCAGCAGTTTGGTGGGAATAGGGTTGAGGGAGTAGGAGGTGGGTCTCATGGTCAAGATAAGCTCGGAGAGGGCATGAGGGGAGATAGGAGAGAAGCTACAGAAATGTGCGAGTTCAGGGCTAGGGCAGGGGGAAACCTTAGGGGAAGTTTGGCTTGGTGGGCTAGGGGAAGGGAAGAAAGTGGCAGAGGCAGCTGAACGGATGGTCTCAACCTTAGTGACAAAGAAGTCCATGAGCTCCCCCCACTTGTTGTTGGAGGTGAGGGTGAAGGAGGCAGGGGACAGGGGTTTAAGAAGATGGTTTGTAGTGAAGAGAAGCCAGGGATTAGCTTTGCATTCCAGGATGATCCAGGATGAGCGGAGATAAGGGTCGCACCAACGGGAATGAACAGGGTGAGAGAGAGCAATGGATTTAATGTGGACAAGGGCATCAAAGGTGGAGGTGAGGGTGTGATTGAGCAGATTGGTAGCTGCAGAAATATCTTGGTGAATGGAGGACCAAAGGCTAGACAGTTAGGAATTTGCAAGTGCCGTTGTAACTGACTTACATATGCAAACTTACATAGAACCTTGGTTAGACCACACTTAGAGTACTGTGCACAGTTCTGGTCGCCATATTACAAAAAGGATATAGAAGCACTGAAGAAAGTGCAAAAAAGATTTACAAGGATGATACCAGAACTGAGAGGGTACAACTATCAGGAAAGACTGGACAGGCTGGGGCTCTTTTCTCTGGAAAAGACAAGACTGAGAAGTGACCTGATAGAGGTCTTTAAAATTATGAAGGGGATCAATAGGGTAGACATAGAGAAGATGTTTTCACTTGTGGGGAGTCCAAAACTAGGAGCCATAAATATAAGATAGTCACTAATAAATCCAATAAGGAATTCAGGAGAAACGTTTTTACTCAGTGAGTGGTGAGAATGTGGAACTCGCAACCACATGCAGTGGTTGAGGCAATTAGCATATATGCATTTAAGGGGAAGCTAAATAAGTACATGAGGGAGAAAGGAATAGAAGGATATGTTGATAGGGTGAGATGAAGTAATGTGAGAGGAGGCTCGTGTGGAGCATAAACACCGCATAAACCTTTTGGGCTGAATGGCCCGTTCCTGTCCTGTACAGTTTTTCGTAATTCGATGTTGAAAAAAATGCTCCTTTTTCTGCATAATGAAAGAATCATAGACTTCAATATATAGTCAATATATCTTTTATTAAGTGAATGTAAGTGTTCCAGGTGTTTTAAATGACCCCTTGTGATTAGTGTGCTAATACGTGTTTGTCCTATTCCTAAATGCTTTCTTAATTGAGGATGTAGCAGTGGTGGATGTCTGCTGAGTCAATTGGTGAGCTGTGTGCAATGCAAAAGCCCCTTACCTTCATCTGTGAATAATTGTGATGTATGTGCAATAGTGCCAGGTGTGCTTTGTGCTGCAGTCACTAGAGGTACATTTCTGAGGCAGAGCTGACTGTCACTTGTGCAGACCAAATGGCCCAGAACTGCCAATGACATCACAGTCACTGCTGGAGGCCATCATCTTATGAGGTTCAATATCTTGTCTGAGTGTAGAACAGTTAGCTTCTAAGACATTTTCGAATCTCTCTCTCATGATTATCTTTAAGCACTGTCCAAGTTTGTCGAGACAGGCCTTCAATGCTTCTTGGATATGGGACCCCAAGTCAGCCAAACCAGGAGCATGAACATCCAAGAGAGGTATTCTCATTGCTGTGGCAATGGCTTGGGATACTGCAGTTTCACTGATGTTGCTTCATGTTCAACGTTGCACTGCTGTACGGACAACCAGTTGTCCAACCCTTGCACTATCAAGGGTATGATGCCAAGTACTTGCCCAAGACCGTGCATTTTTCGAATATCCTTTGTTGAAAAGCAAACCCATTAAACTTTGTGCGCTGAGGCAACTCATGGGAGGCATTCTGCATGTCAAACCTTGCCTTCTACCTGCTGACCTCTCAGCAGCTGTCACATGGCCAAATGTTCTGCACCAGTGACGTGCTTCATCCTGTGGCATCTTATCCCCAGTTAATAACGGACATGAAGTGTCTGTATTTGTGATGCTACGATGATTGTTCCTCTGCAGCTGTACCCTGATGACAGCTAGGTTCTCCATGTTACGCTAAGAGAGGCAGTTGGACATTATTAGCATCCATCCATGCTTAGCCACTTGGCAATTTTGCTTTTATTATATGATGTATGAAGTACTTGTGCACAATGACTGTGTACGGACATGTTGATATAATAAATGGTACATAGCATATAATACTTGATGAATATAGTACATACCAGTGATCCATGCAACCCCCCTGATGACCAATGTCTTCCTGAGCTTCTCTCCCTATAAATTGCACCATGCACTGCTCATGTTCTGTCAAACACTTCATCTTGGATAGTTGCCATATGTTGCATTCCTTGCCCTAATGTTCAGTATAATTTGCCTTTAAATATAACAACAATATGAATTAACAATGGATCATTAGCAAAGCACAAAGAGAGGAGTTCCCCTTTATGTCTGGCACAAGAATAATTCATTTCACTTTGTGAAAATTACATTCGAATAGCAGAACTTCTTCCAGATATCCTTTCAGCTCCTCCTAGCGGCTGACCCAAAATACTGCTATTGCATCAATACAAAGTACTTTCAGATGCACATTACCTTGAAAGTGATATTATAACTCAGGTGACAGTTCGGCAGTCTGATTTCTGAATGCACTAAAAACAAGTGGTGTGAAATCATCACCATTAGGAGCTTCACACCTGATGCAATAGAATCATAGAATAGTTACAGCACAGAAGGAGACCATTCGGCCTGTCGAGCCCGAGCTGGCTGTCTGCAAAAGCAATCCAGCTAGTCCCACTCCCTTGCACTTTCCCCGTAGCCCAGCAATTATTTTCCCTTCAAGTACTTATCCAATTCCCTTTTGAAAGCCACAATTGAATCTGTCTCCACCACCCTTTCAGGCAGTGCATTCCAGATCATAACCACTCACTGCATAAAAAAGTTTTTCCTCATTGTCGTCTTTGGTTCTTTTGCCAATCACTTTAAATCTGTGACCTCTGGTTCGCGACCCTTCCCCCAATGGGAACAGTTTCTCTCTATCTACTCTGTCTAGACCCCCTCATGATTTTGAACACCTCTATCAAATGCCACTTCTCGGCATTAAATTTCATCTGCCACGTGTCCGCCCATTCCACCAGCCTGTCTATGTCCTCTATTCTCCTCACTGTTCACTACACTTCCAAGTTCTGTGTCATCTGCAAATTTTGAAATTGTGCCCTGTACACCCAAATCCAAGTCATTTATATAAATCAAGAAAAGCAGTGGTCCTCGTACTGACCCCTGGGGAACACCACTGTATACCTTCCTTCAGTCCAAGAAACAACCGTTCATCACTACTCTGTTTCCTGTCACTTTGCCAATTTCGTATCCATGCTGCCACTGCCCCTTTTATTTTATGGGCTTCAACTTTGCTGACTAGAAGTATAACACAGTGCAGAGCCAAATAAAAAAAACTTAGTTCTGGAATTTCCTTGAAGCTGTTCCCACTCCACCGCCATAACTTCACTAGAAGTGCAGCGTAAAACCTGTTTACAAGCGTAAACGGAGTTTCTGCCACATTTCCGGCGAAGGTACGGCAGCGGAGTGGGAGCAGCTCCAAGGAAATTCCAGACCTTGAATTTGAATGTTTTACATCTTAGTAGAGTGTAGAGTGCTACGTTCTAATACACTTACTCCTGATATTAAAATATAACTGGCCAGCAAGTGGAGCTCTGTGCATGCATCCTTACTGATATGCATACATCTCTTTTGTAGCTGGGTGGTGCAGCTGGCAGTGTAACTTGGGTCTGCAAACTGCACATTGTGCTGTAAAGGTATCAATCTTAAAGTGATACCTGGAGTAGATGGATGTATATGTAACACAATTAGGAACATGGGAATATATATGACCAGAAAACACTATTGCGATCTGTCTAGCTTGTTCCAAGGTTCGAGAATTACCATATTTTATTTAATCTTTTATGCCCCTTGGTTGCTTCTAAAACCAAAAAAAATTGCATTAAAATCAGAGACTAAATTTTATGTGGCATTTCTGAACTCTCAAAATTGTATTATGCAAACAAGCTTTCTGTCAGTGGGTATTTTTTACTTGCTTCATATGATACGTAGATTAATCATACTTTAGAAAACTATACCTACATTACAACTGTGGCTACACTTCATAAAGTACATCATTCGCTGTAACGCGCTTTGGGACGTCCTGAGGTCCTGAAAGGTGCTATATAAATGCAAGTCTTTTTTTCTTTCTTAGAAGACAGAATTCTCAGTAATAGTTGTAATTTTTCCCCAATCTTTGTTATTGATGGTGTTAGAGGTTTCTGTACCATCATATTAAAATGAAAACTCACACTGAAGCAGTTAATTATTTCCCCCCGTACAATTTATATTTTCCCAGCAAAGTTAAATTGCACATACTTGGATCTATACTCATCCTGAAATTCACAAGGATTTCTTTTCAAAGTAAGTGATTCTATTGGAGTTGCTCCTAGTTCATAAAGTCCTCTTAATGTCTTTATGTTGTTTTCAGTTAGTGATAAATGCTGGATTTGAGGAATTTTCGGCAGTTGTTTAAAGGATGTTAAATGATTTTTGTTGAGATTAAGTTCTTCACATCTGCAAAGATAAAATAGGCACATTGTGTTCAGTTCGAATCTCTAAGACCATCAAATTGTATTAAATTCAGGAAATCAAAGCAGTATATTGTTTAAATTTCTCAATGATGAAAGGTTGAGATAACTGCTGAAAGAGAAGGAATTGTTAAGAATAAGGCACTATGGCCAGGACAATTAAACCTTTTGCTCTTTTAACTAAAACCAGAATGGCTGTTTTCCCAGTAAAGAACTTCAGGTCACAAAGGGCCACAGACTCAGAATGGAGACAAATGAGTTTGTGAAGAAGGTTGGTTCTGAATGTACAAAGAGAAATTGGAAGATATTTGTACTAATTGTGACTGAAACTAATGTGGTTAACTCCGTGTGTAATTTCCACAGGGTAAGGGACGATAGTATAGCTGCTTGTAGTACTAATATCTTATTTAGATTAAATCAGAGGGATCAAAGTGATATAGGTAAGGGGCATGTACTAATTTATCCAGGTCAAGCCCAGGATAAATACAAATGACCCTCACCAGAAGGAAGGCACCACTAATAAGTGTACACCTAAGTGTACTTAGGTAATCTTAAATAACAGTTTGGTTATCACTGTCAATTAGGCAGGTGATATCCTGCAGTGCTTACCAGTCGTGGAAGGTTTCAAGTGAACCAGTGGGCACCACCTGATTGTGCTCCATGGTCACCAGGGCATGTACTAGGGATCGAAACAGTGGTATGCAGTTGGAGAGATTCTGCCCATAATCCTCTATGTATCCTGGAACTGTGGATGGTGAATTTCACCAGGCCCAGGAGCAGAACCCTCAGGAGATCCTCTGATCTTCTTGCCCTGTACACCAGGTGGCCAAAAGTAAAGAGTATAGGCAAAAAATGGAGTCAGAAATTCAGTAGCAGCCCCTTCAAGTAATAGAAACAGGTGGAGCATGTAACAAGGACCTTAAGATGTTTCCATATAAATGCTGGAATTATTAGAAATAAAATGTTGAAATTGTAGGCATCTATAGAGGAGTTAGATATTTATGCACAGTAGTTAAGCACAGTACTCTCTACCTTGGCAGTCTGATAGAGCTCAGGTCTGTCAGAAAATTGTCCACCAACTGAAGCTTTTTCACTCGAATCAACCTGCGAAGAATCTTATAAAAGTTTTCCAACTGATAGGAATCACCAAGACCTTGGTATGACAGGTTTACTTCCTAATTGTTAGAAAATGAAAGGTCTGTTAGCTTGCACATTTTTGACAAAAAAAACGTGTTTATCACTGAAGCTGAAATGGTTTGGAAAACTCATAACATTTACCTGTAACTCATAGTGTTTTAATATGATCCTGGTCAATATGGAACAAGTTAACGAGAGGGGGTCTTAAAGTCATTAAAATACAGTCCAGCAAAATATAGTGATTATCCCAGAAGTAATGTACTGAATTGGCTTTGAAACCAGTGTACTACCATTTTATTTTAAAATTTACAGTTACCAGTTTTGTTACTGATTAGAACAAGAATCAGCCAATTTTACCATAAAGCTTGTCTTGTTGTAAAGTGGTTTTGTCTACTCATTGGCACAAAATGAATCAAATTCAAGCAAGTAATGTGGCAGCACCCCCACGGGCGCACAGCACAGAAGGCGGCCATTCGGCCCATTGTGCCTGTGCCAGCTCTATGAGACAGTCACACTCACTGTACCAGCCTCATACCACTATGGTATGACTGCAAAGCTCTGTTTTTCCTGTCACGGAGCTGGGAGTATAATGTGGGCCTGTTAGCCCCATGTTGTTCTAAGCTGGTAGTGATCCAAAGTAATCTGTAGTATAACATGCCCTTAATGAGCTTAAAGAACTATAAGTAAAACCTGAGCTACACCATTTTAACAGTTAAGGGCATTCGATAAAGTCCCTCATAAGAGACTTTTAGCTAAAGTTGAAGTTCATGGAATTGAGGACAATTTATTGACCTGGTTTGGAAATTGGCTGAGTGGCAGGAGACAGAAAGTAGGGATATTAGGCAGGTACTCAAATTGGCAGGATGTGACTAGTTTTGTCCCACAGGGAGCTGTGTTGGGGCCTCAACTATTCACTGTATTTATTAACGACTTAGATGATGGGATAGAGAACCACATATCCAGGTTTGCCAATGACACAAAGACAGGCAGCATTGTAAGCAATGTAGATGGAAGCATAAAATTACAGAGATATTAATAGATTAAGTGAATGGGCAAAACTGTGGCAAATGGATTTCGATGTAGGCAAGTGTGAGGTCATCCACTTTGGACCTAAAAATAATCAATCAGAGTACTTTCTAAATGGTGAAAAGCTTGAAACAGTGCAGGTCCAAAGAGACTTATTTACATATATACATGTACATAGATCATTAAAATGTCATGGGCAGGTACAGAAAATAATCAAAAAGACTAATGGAATGCTGGCCTCTATATCTAGAGGACTAGAATACAAGGGGGTAGAAGTTATGCTACAGCTATACAAAGCCCTGGTTAGACCACATCTGTAGTACTGTGTTCAGTTCTGGGCACCGCACCATCGGAGGGAGTGCAGCGTAGATTTACTAAAATGGTATCTGGACTCTAAGGGTTAAATTAAGAGGGGAGATTAGGCAAACTACGGTTGTATTCCCTGGAATTTAGAAGATTAAGGGGTGATTTGATTGAAGTTTTCAAGATATTAAGGGGAACTGATAGGGTAGAGAGCAACTATTTCCACTGGTTGGGGAGTCTAGGTCTAGGGGACATCGCCTAAAAACTAGAGCCAGGACTTTCAGGAGTGAAGTTAGGAAACACTTCTACATGCAAAGGGTGGTAGAAGTTTGGAACTCTCTTCCGCAAACGGTAGTTGATGCTAGCTCAATTGTTAATTTTAAATCTGAGATTGATAGATTTTTGTTAACCGAAGGTATTAAGGGATATGGGGCTAAGCCAGGTATATGGAGTTAGGTCACAGATCAGCCATGATCTCATTGCATGGTGGAACAGGCTCAAGGGGCCTAATGGCCTACTCCTGTTCCTATCTTTCTATGGGCTAATTTTACAAATGTGCACTTCTGGTGGGTGAGGCTCTGCCAACAGTATGATTTTGAAATATCGGCCCTTTAGCCCTACTGCGTATTTCTTTTGCTGAAAGCCTTGTAAATGAGAGAGAATTTGGTAATTGAATATGATAAATATTATGTAATTTGTTAAATTATTTTTACATATGCAAAAAAATATAATTTCTGTCTTATTGCTAAGTCTCACCAGACAATTTTCCCAGTTTTCCAGTGATCTTTGATCCAGTGCGCCTTCGTTCTGTTTTTCTTTCCTCACAGGTGAAACTCTTCCTCTGTCTATGAAAAACAGATCATCTGGTGGAGGGCCTGTTACATACAGATATTATTGAATTGAGATATAGTGCTGATTAATTTTAAAGACTAATCTTTAAATCTTCCAAACTTTATTCACTATGTACTTTTTAGTAATTGGTAGTTTTTTTTTGTCCCCACAAAATGATTTGTTCATTTAGGAAATTTCTCAGGGTGATTGTAGAGTGTCTTCTATCTTAATATAAGGCAGCAGTATTACAATTTTCAAATCTCAAAAAGATCCCATGCTATGGTAACCATGTGATAATTATCTATATTGTACTGTTACAACATTTAACTAACATTTGAAAAATATTTGTTATTTGAAGTTAAAGATGCAGTTTAAAACAAAACTGTTTGACTTCATATTTTTAAAAATCCTGAACAATGAATCATGTGAAAAATGTCTGGAGGTGAAATTGGTCTTTGGTGGTAGTGCAAAATAAGTGATAATAAATCGGTGGCCCATTTTGTACCCTGCCCAATTTTCTTTTCCATCGGGCGAGGTGTAAAACAGGCTGCCAATTCACTATTGCCCATTTTGTGGTACCACTGAAGACCAATTTCACCCCCTATGTATTAATGCAGAAAGCCAATAAAGCATTAATTAACAAATGTAAAACATTCCATCAGTTTTATGTATTGTCCATAAAATCCTGCAACGTTTCCAGGATGTATTCCATTTCTGTTGTTGCTTGACTATTACCAAACAAAAGTCGTTGGGGGTTAAATTCGGGAGCACCCACTTATAGGCACCCCCTCCGGCAAAGCGTTATTCCCCTATGCACAAATAGTGAGGTCCGAGGAGTCCCGGATATTGGGTCTCAGACCTCATCATGATCAAGACGGTGCTGCGGGAGGAGGCAGGTGCTCCAAGCAGGTAGGTGCTTAATCTTGGGATCAGGGGGTCGAGTAGGGATCGGGGGCTGGGCGAGTCAGGATTTGGGCTTCAACTTGGGATCGTGGGCTGGGGGAGTGAACTTGGCCTCAGACAAGGGATTGGGAGGCATGGATCTCAGGACCGGGATGAAGGGATCTGGGGGCCCAGATCTCGAGACTGGGGTGAGGGACCGGTGGTCGGGGGGCCTGGATCTTGGGTCCGGGAGCGGCGGCGATCGGAATGCAGATTGTGGTGAGTTCTTAACTTTTATTTAGGCGATGCTTAGAGTTGGTTTTCCCAAGGCAGCCAGGACCAATGTAGCAGCAGGGACCGAAAGCAGATGAAGGGCCCCTTATTTGCATATGCAGGATCTTTGAGTGAAAGTAATTTATGAATCTTATAAAGTTATTGGCCTTATCTTGTAGTAATGCAGCAACTTTTGTGCCTATTAAAATGTAACCAAAACAGTGTACAATTTATCATTTTTATAATCTTTAGGATTTCTTCTTTGATATTGATGTTACCTGTTCTGACTCTTGGACAATGAAGCTGAGTTCCTTTGATATTATTTCCTTCCAGCTCATGCCAGGTTCTGAACTTGAATTTATCAGATGGTAGCTTAGAAAAATTGGCAAAGAAGTTCAGAGATTTTTATTATACTGTATTTGAATATTAATCAGGTAGCCATTACACTTCAGTAATCTAGTATAAAAAAGTCTATTTAAAGGACACAAAATTATTCTATATAAGTAATTTAAAGTGAATTCAGAGAAATACCAATAATAGCTTTCTTGACAGTATATTGAAAAATATTAAAATATGTATATCAATTTACCTTCAACCTCCTCACAGATATAATTCTTCTAATAGAAGATTTCTTGTTATAAAATTGTAGATAGTATATTAACGATGCTATATTTCAAAAGATCCGCATTACACTGAGATTAGAAACTCAACATGTAAAATGTCATACCACTATGGTGCGTAGCTCACCGCCTGACTCCCCAAAACCTCTCCATCACCTATAAGGAACAAGTCAGGAGTGCAATGCAATACTCTCCACTTGCCTGGATGGATGCAGCTGCAACAACACTCAAGAAACTTAACACCATCCAGCACAAAGCAATCCGCTTGATCGGCACTTCATCCACTAGCCTAAAAATTCCGTCCCCTTCAGCACTGGCCTACCATGGCTGCAGTGTGTACTATCTGCAGGATGCACTGCAGCAAGTCGCCAAGGATTCTTTGACTGCAAAACCCATGACCTCCATCACCTAGAAGAACAAGGGCAGCAGGTGCATGGGAACACCATCACCTCTAAGTTCCCCTCCAAGTCACACACCATCCTGACTTGGACATATATCGCCGCTCCTTCATCATCTCTGGCTCAAAATGATGGAACTCCCTATCTAACAGCACTGTGGGAGCACCTTCACCCCTGTGCCAGCAGTGCTTCTAGAAGACCCACCACCACCTTCTCAAGGGGGTAGGGCAACAGAGATATGCAACGAATACCGGCCTTGCCAGCGAAACCCACATCACAAGAATGAATAAAAAATAGTGTGTTGCATAACCAGGCTACCACGTTCAGCTTTTATTTGCAATTTGTGTAGAAAGAGAAAGTCCAAGAAGTGATACAATTCACATGAACTGGTGTCTCATTACCCAACCAGTAAATCATATATGCCTTGAAGTTATGCCTCCATTGAAACAGTGGATCAAGGAATTTCATAGGAATGCATTAAGCATTCATACACTAATATTCACACAGTATAACTTTAATAACTTTCTCATATTAATTGCAATATTTTTATTCTTATTATTTAAGAGGGAAAATATTGTTTTTTAAAAAGTCAGTGCAATTATCTGATGTACAATATAACTGCTAAAAGTAAACACCCAAAGATTTTGGCAAAATGTAATTCTATAGTCCACAATCTGAGTAGATGTTTTTAAGTTCTATCTCTCATTACGAAAAAAACTGCAGGATGGTTTCTATTTGCATTATGACAAACATTTTAGCTTACTAAATACTTCTGCTTCACATACAATTCAAGAATAGGTTGAGTGGGTGTAAAACAATGGGGTGATATCATTGTGGCAACACAAAGTCATACAGACATGCACAGCCCCTTACTGCAATCAGGCATACAGTAAGTAGAAATGTAAATGGAGAAACTTAGTATGTACATGTAGTTAAGAGGCTAATGTCATACCAATATTCAAAAGGGCAACAAGTCAGAACAGGGAAATTATAGGCCCATTAGCTTGACATTGGCTGTAGGAAAGTTGCTAGACAGAATCATTAGGGATTCCCTAAACGACCACATTGACAGGAAAGGTGCAACATGCCTAATGGAAAAGAAAGTTCTGTCTTACCAATCTGGTTGATTTCTTCAAAGAGGTTACCAAGTTAATGGATGAAGGCAAACCAGTAGATATTGTGATTTGGACTTCCAAAAAGCTTTCAATAAGGTGCTTCACGATAGGCTGCTATAAAAGATAGAGGGCTATAAATTGGGCTGCATAGCACCCATTTTGTAGGCCCAACGCAGCCTCCTAAGGACCCAAAACGGTGTCCGGAATGCGCGTGCACACACTTCTAGTGTGACATGCGCCGGACGCCATCTTGGCAAAGGCGTTTACGCACGTGCAGATAATGAATGTCAGCAGCGTATAAAATGGGGAGAATATGCGGTAGATCAGTATGCAACGCTGATTTGAAGGGACAGGTGTGATTTTAGAACTCAACGCTCCAGTCAATGCACTGTCTTAACCTCGCACAGCTGAACAGGTCGTACAGAATGAAGGACCCCCCTGCCAGCGCTATTTAAAGGGATCATGCAGGAGTTACTGGTTAGTTGCTGGATTATTGCTTCTGGCTGCTGATGCATTTGTACCTGTTTTTGGAGATCTCCTACACTTGAATACTAGGACTAGTGGACATAGCCTAAAAATTAGAGCCAGGACTTGCAGGAGTGAAGTTAGGAAACACTTCTACATGCAAAAGGTGGTAGACGTTTGGTACACTCTTCTGCAAACGGCAGTTGATGCTAGCTCAATTGTTAATTTTAAATCTGAGATTGATAGATTTGTGTTAACCAAAGGTATTAAGGGATATGGGGCCAAGGCGGGTATATGGAGTTAGGGCACAGATCAGCCATGATCTCATTGAATGGCAGAACAGGCTTGAAAGGCTAAATGGCTTACTCCTGTTCCTATCTTTCTATGTTCCTATAATAAAGTTTCAATACTCTACAGGGAGTGGGCTGTCTAGCTGACAAGCAACAGCAAGGACACTGGCAGTATGGCAGGGGTGGGACTGGAATGCTGTCATCCTGAGAGAGGACAGCAGGTTCATGTTCCATGGAGCCACTGCCACTTGCTGCCTCCTGTTATATATCACTTTCTCCTGCAAGAAAGCAGGACGTGTGTCGGTGAGTGTCCTGCAAGATGTTTGGATGATGTGCCTGTCATGATTGAATAGCTGCCAGAGTGTGTGACCTGTGAGTTGTGGGTGTGCAGCTTGCAAAAGTGGTAATGTGTGAGGGTGAGATAAAGCAACTGATTGGAAGAGTTCAGTACTGATTGAGTTTGTTGGTATGTGGGTGATGGGGGGGTGTAGTGTGTGGAGCAGTGGATGCGGCTCGTGGTGCAGCTGGTAGGAGACGGCACTTGACAGTTGACCTCACTCACCTTGACCACTCGTGTCAAATCATTGAACTTCTTCCTGCATTGCATCCATGTTTGTGGTGCTATGCGCCTGGCATTAACTTCATTCCCTACTGCCTCCCACTGCCTTGGGAACATATGCCTGGAGGGTCTCTTGCCCCACTGCAATATAGGATGCCCCTCCTTCTGTCCACCTCTTGCACCAAGGTCTCTAGTGCATCATTAGAGATCCTTGGTGCACACTATCTTGCAGGCCTGGTACAAAACTCAGATCGGCAGATTGGTGAGGTCTGGCGTGCAATTTGGAGGATGTGGGATTTAGTAGTGCGCAACCTTCATTCAATGTTTTAACATAGCTCAACAGTTTGTAAACATAGGGACAGAAGCTGCATCTGTAATTTATGTGTGCAATGTTTGATCTCCGTTCAGACTCCGTGCAGACCCTTATGTTATATTTTGCAAATAAGAGGTGCAGGCTCCCTTTAAGTGGTGCCAGTCACTCGCGATATTGGGGCCTCCTGCTGGTGAGCAGCCACTCAACAATGCAGCTAGGCCTGGCTGCTCGCAGTTACCAGGAAAATCACCAGGCAGCACAAATGTTACATGCTGCCTGCATCTCAACAATCGGGTGCAGGTCAATCGCGCACTGCCCGGTTTCGGAGGTTATCCAATATAATTCCTGCAGTCTTGTAGGTTTGGAGGGCAGGAAGTTGTCATTAATGGTAGCAGCTCCATATGGCAACCGAATACTAGTGGAATCCCGCAGGGATTGGTGTTAAGGCTGTTCCTCTTTGCGATATACATCAACAATCTGGATGAAGGCATTGGGATACTGTCTGCAAGTTTACAGATGACATGAAGATCTGTGTTAGTGTCAGAATGCTTGACGAGAAGAAAAAATTACAATCTGATCTAGATGCAATGGGGGAATTAGCCTGCATCTGGCAGATGACATTTAATGTAGTTTGATGCATGTTGGTAAGGTTAATGCGAAGCATTTGTATGCCATGTAGGGCTTTAAATTAAAGATTGTTGAAAGGGAAAGAGACCTGGGTATTATAGTGCATGAGTCTTTAAAGATCCACTGCCAATGCTGACAGGTTATAGCAAAAGCAAAGAACACGTATAACTAGGCCAACAGAATATAAAACAAACAGCACCATAGTGTCTCTGTACAAGACCTTGGTTAGGCCTCATCTAGAATACTATGTCCAGTTCTGGCCCCCTCACATGGTGGTGGGAGAAATGGAGACCCTAGAAAAGGTTAAGAGGACGGACACTAGATTAATACCTAGTCTTAAAACCCTTAGCTATCATGATAGACTCAGAGAGCCGAGTCTTTTTACTCTAGAAAAATGTAGATTTTGGGGTAATTTGATTGGACTAGACTGTGTACATGTGAACTGATTATTTGAATCAGGTAAGTTAGGGAGAACGAGGGGACATGTGTACAAGCTGCGTAAGCATTGAACTAGGTTAGGCCTGAGGAGGTTTTTCTTTTCCTAGAGCACTTTTGGAATAGGTTGCCGGCTCCTGCAGTGGATTCAGATTCACTGCAAACATTCAGAAGGACGCTGGGCAAGTTTCTGGCAAAGACTGATATCACTGCAAAAGGTAGGTGGGCTGTTGGGTAATGTACCTCATTGGTATATCCTGGAACTCGTCTTCGGGAATCGGAGAGGAATTTCCCAGAATTTATTTCCCCGAGTTGACCTAAATTTTTAAAAATATGTTTCTTTGCTTCTCTTAGGAGATAACATGGCTGCTGGTAGGTGGGGAGTATTGAGGGTCATGTCACTTAGTTGCAACATGACTAAATGGGACAGACTTGCTGGACCAGCTAATATTTTTCTTTTGGTATGATCGTAAATAGTAACATGTACACATTTGCATAAATCACAACTACCATCCTTGTAGAAACATTTTACAGTATTTAATACCTGCAGCCATATACTGCATAACTGTGGCTGTGGTCCATCACATAACTAGTAACCTTTTGCCTGATCATGTATTTCCAAATCTATTATATTGGAAACCTGTTCAAGCACTTTTAATATGCATTCCTCAGGATAGGGGGTGTTGTCTAAAGTGGTTAAACTTGGCATCCACTCAAAGCTCTGATTTTAATGAAAGATATCCTGCAGCATTAGAAAAGGAAACAACAAAAAAAAGAAAATGCAGAAATACAGTGGATGGGGGTATTCAACAACCAAAATGATAAGGAAATCCCTCTCTATATCATGTCCCAATACGAAAAGTGCCTCTCCTCAGCTTGTCAGAGGTACAAATGCAAATAAATCTTAGACAGGCTCTGAGATTGCTGAAAGTCAAACTGTTTCCAACATTAAGTTCAACTCCACTATCCTTCCTCTTGAGAAAGATAGATTGCCATCTCTTGTGTTGTTCAGCACTGCATTTGCTGAAAAGACATCTGAAATATCTGGTTAGATATGGTGGAAACAAAAAGCAAAAAACTTCAGATGCTGGAATGGTACGATATGGGGAGGGGGGGGGGGGGTGTCATTTTCATCTTCCTTTCAATTGCGAGGAAAGCTGGAGGTGAGGCTGGGGTGGGGGGGTTCCATTATGGGGTGGCAATGAAGGTGGCACTCCAGGACAGGATCCTTCCCTCACCTATAACTCTAATATTTCATTCACTGCAAACTTTTAAGTCTTTTTATATTTATTGATTCTACAGAGGCCATTGTTCCTCTGAACTTTCACTGCACCCTCACTGTGTTGAAATCAAAAATCACTGCAATGTCTCCTACTCTGACTCAATCTTTCCCAGGAAACCAAAACTGTGGATCTACTTACCTCCTTCAGTGTTCCCTTACTCCTACAATATGGAGGGTTTTAAAACCCAAGCTTAGTGTTACCTAACCTTTGTGTCCTGCTTGACCCTGAGATTAGTTTCTTATCCTCTCCATCACAAAGACTGCTTACTTCTGTATCCGCAACATTGTTGGTCTTTACTGCTGAACCCTTGTGCATGTTTTCATCACCTTCAGACTCAACTACTCCAGTGTTCTCCTTGCTGATCTCTCTTTCTCTATCTTCCATAAACTCCAGCATGTGCAAAAATCTGCTGCACACATCCTGTCCCACACTAAATCCTGATTGCCCATTACCTCGCTTCTTGTTGACTTACACTGCCTCTCCTTTCCCCAACATATTAAATTTAAAACCCTTGTCCTGCTCAGAGCCTTTTGTATTTGTTTCATAATAAAAACTTCAGCAACAAGAAAAATGGACTGTTTACAACAGTCTTGTTAATTATTGATAGGAGAAATAAGTCCAGATGGATTTCTCTGCAGCTGCAATGGCTAAGCTTTGATTTTCCTTCATGTTCCCTTTTCTTTTGCTCTGTGAAGAATTTGCTGTCCTGCAGCTAATACATAATGCACTAAATATGTTTAGAGCATTTCTAAAGCATTATATGGTACTGTTATTGGAAACACTATAGCCTACCTATACATGAGAGGGCAGCCTAGAAATTCAATTGGGCCGCGCCATTTTTCAAGTGCTAAATGGGCACATAAGCGTCCAAAATGGCAGGCAGGAAGCGTGCACTCATTATGAGCCAGAGTGTGCTGCCCGCCATATTGGATTGGACGTCTCTGTGATGGGCGCAGGCTAGAACTATAGAAAACATTGAATAATGTATTTAAATTAGTGTCTTTGTTGAAGGACATTTTTGTGATATTGATATGCCCCAGCGCCAGACTCGTCACATGATAACTTGTCCAGCAACTCGTGATGTTAACAGGCAGGAAGGACCCTTCACCAGCACTATTTAAAGGGGGCATGCAGTACTTACAGGTTAGTTGGCTTGTCATTTCCGGCTGCTGGTTATCCGACTCTGGACACTTACTTTTGATTGCTGAGAAGAAGATTTTGATGGTGTTGCACTGATTCTGGCTCCCTTCTAAACAGTTTGACTGCAGTTATGGGTGGTCTAATAGGGTTGTCTTTGGGGCTGGAGGAGCAGCAAGGAAGACAGCAGTGAGCAGGAGCAACTGTGACAAGAGGGAAGAGGAGGACGGCACTGCACAGGAGGCCCAACTCACATTGGGTATTCAGGGGCACTTCTGCATGAACTCTTCGGAGGAAAGTAACCGATTACTGTTGACTCAGAAGTAGCCCTGATAGGTCCAATGTCAACTTCTAGAAAGCAGCAAGGATTCAAACATCTGCACTGTGCTGAGATCGCCCCATAATGTACCTCCTCTGACTATATGAGGCTGCATTAGTTAAAGTAAAAGACATTTATGTGGCATCTGCTGATTGCTGCATGAAAGTAGAGATTCTAAAATCAGTTGGTAAGTGAGGCACACAATCCTTGCATGACTGAAGACAGGGTGAGCATTTTGAACTTATTCTTCCCAGTTTTTAAAACCAATAGGATTGAACTCTGCCATTTTCTTGGAGACTTCAAAATACTGTTTCCGAGAAAAAGGAGGGAGCATGAATGGAACATGAATGTCAAGGGGGGGGGGTTCAGGAAAATAAAGTTTGGAACCTCTATCCTGGAGGGTGCAGCTCAATGGTGTCCTGCATGCAGATACTTCTCTTCATTGTGATATAATGAAATATACAGCACACCATCATTATCTTGGACACATTCTCTGAGGCATATTGCAAGGCATTCCCCTTGAGTGATCTAGGCAATGGAATTGTTGCTTCAAGACTTAAAATGCTACTCAATGTCACATTATTTTTGTAAAGGCCAGCATCTAGAAGTTACTGAGCAATGATAGGACACCTTTCAAATACTCAGAATATCTGCAGACAACCTCCCCCATTGCCGATCTGTACCTGAGAGCTTTCCTTCAGCTTCTCCATCTCCCATTGCCTCCTGGTGTGACTACCCAGGAGTTGCAGAGCTTCCTCCTCATTCCTACTTAAGGGCCTAGTAGTTGCCGGTCCTCCACCTGTGTCATTTCATTGCTGCTGATTGTGGGCAAGATTTTCCTTTGCAAAGAACAAGAAAATATAGAAAGGCTAGGACTTAAATGTCACCACAATGTCTGCAGACATTCCATTAAGATCATGCTGGTAGGTGTAGGCTATGCAGCATTCGTTTCACTTTTAGTTCAAACACCACCTTGCTCTCAGAATGTGGGCTAAGGAACAGTGGAATGGTGGGAGAGGGATGTGTTACTGTGTTTGGGAGGACTATGTGGTGTATATTAACTGTCTCAATCATCTCTTCATTTCCACTATGTGGACATGGGTGGTGTAGAGGTGAATCATGCTTCCAGATTATTTCAGGATGTGCGTGGGTACTTGTGACTTCACTTATTTTGGCCAACCTGGTAACATTTGTGGCACTGCTTGTGGGGCAATTGGTGTTGCACTAAATTCCTGTGCCACCTCCCTCCGGAACTGCCTGTACCATCCTTTTCTGGGGCTTCCTGCCTTGGGTTCCAAATATCTCTGGCAACATCAACTCCATGGAAGCTTCTGAAAATCTTAGGGCCTTGACCACAGGAGATCCATCTTCTGCCATTCTTCTCTCACTGCGTTCTTTCTCTGGCTTAGTCTCTTTTACACTTCCAATGTCTTCTGACCTTTCATGCTGTAGCAGTCTTTAAAGTCCTGCAGTTACATTCGATTTCCCTCCCTCCCTCTCAATAGCACAGAACAACTCAGCAGCAGGATTCCTGCCTTGCTTAATTAAGCCTCCCAAGTAAATGCAGTCAGGTGCCAATGGGATCACATGGGTGGCCGGATGTCCTGCCTGCTATTTTCTGATGAAACCAGGAAAATCCAGGTTATTTTACAGTGTTTATACATCATCTTTGAGCTTCTGCAGTTTGTTTTTCATTTTCCTTATGTTAGTAAAACATGCATACATTCAGACACTTGTTAATTATTTTTACTTTTTAAACAGTTTGGGGAAAGCTATCCTCTTTGCGCTATCTGTAGTGACATTATTGCCTCCTCTTTATAAATATGGGAACAAATTTGCGACATATAAGGCCCGATTTCAATCATACCCACCGGTGAGAAGGGGGTTAAAATAGCGGTCCGACATTTCCTGCTGTGTTTGCACCTGTCACCATTTTAACTACGCTGATTTTGGCGTCGGGAAAGGTGCTTCAGAAAAGAGGCAGGTGGGGGCCTCATTAAATTTAAATGTCTTGGCTGATGATGTCATTCAGATGCCAACTGAATTTTTACTGAACGTCATGCAAATTGCGCACAGTGCCAGACCCACCTGACGGCAAGTACTGGTGTGACCAGAAGAAGCTCAAATAAGTTTTAATTTTTTTTTAAGGTTTCCTTGTGGGCCAAGTGGCCTTCCGGCCCCATATGTAAACCTTGGGCCTCCCCTGCTCTGACATCCCATCCTCCCCTGACCCGTGCTCCCCTTCGAGCCACAACCCCTCGCCCCCTGACCATGTACCTTAATGCCGGGGACCATTACCTTGTGGTCCCCGGCAGCTGCTCTCACCCCCTAGCCACCTAGTGATTCCTACTGGGTTCAGATGGGAGTCTGTCGTGCAATATGGTAATGAGGCCCGGGAGTTAAAATGGCCGGGGCCTCACGCCGGCGCCACTATAGGCGGTTCTCGACCACCCCAGCCCCTGCACACCACATTTATGCTCTGAGTTAAAATTGGGGCTATAGATGAAATCTTGCCCCAGATCTTTCTCATTACGAGCACTTTCCCCTCTTTTTGGTCTCCATTATTTGGAGCAATATTCAATGTGACCTTATTATATATTTCTTTTTTGAATGTTGCTAGTTTCATATGTATGTTTTATTATCAAATACAACCTTGTTTCCGAAAGCAGATTTTAAAATCTCAGCAGGTAGCCTGTTTCCAAAATAAAGACCGATTCTTCAATGGAAAATGCCATTTTGTGCTATGCTTTCCATATACAGTATTACAATCACAACTGTGTTTTAGTAGTAGAATTAAGGACCATTAATAAAGAGAGCAAAAATACAGCTGAAACTGCTTAACGAACCAAATTACATTCAGAACTGTGATTTAAATGTTCAATATTGCTTAAGAGAGGAACCCAAAACCATGTTTTAAAAATAGCACATTTCCATAGTTTATTCATAAATAAAATACTTTGCAACGTACTGTGAATGATATACAGCTAAGTTGTAGAGAAATCCAGCTTGCAGCATTTAATTTTTCATTTATTTTTGGTTAACAGTGTTTCTATACATGTGCAATTTCAACTGTAATTTTGCTATGGTTTAACAGCCATGTTTATGAACCAAGCTACTAAGCCTGTTTAATTTCTGGTTGCCCAATAGAGAGTGCACATTCCCTCCCCTTAGGGACACACCCGACTTAAGTAAGCTTTGAGAATTTAGGAACAGGTTGGTAGAGCCTAGACTTAGGGACCACAAATGTACACAAAATGTGTTGGAGTTTAACCAGCTGAAACCAATTTTTCATTATCAGGGAATCCATTTGGTTCCTCTTCTTCCAAAGCATTCTGGAAAGAATGACTTCACTGAAGCCAACTTATGCTTATCAGTTACACTATAATACTAATTGGAGCTCCAACTAACTATTTCATGGAGTCATAGAATACAAGTTGAGTGCACCATTTTCTACATCCCAGCCGTGCAATTTGGCAGGCTCTGAATGGAAGAGAAGCACCTTACTAGAGGAGGGAGGTAAATGTGGAGGAACAGTCATCTCTTCTATCTTGAGTGGTCAGTTTTAGACTGGCA
Organism: Heptranchias perlo; assembly: GCF_035084215.1. Classification (NCBI taxonomy): domain Eukaryota; kingdom Metazoa; phylum Chordata; class Chondrichthyes; order Hexanchiformes; family Hexanchidae; genus Heptranchias; species Heptranchias perlo. Next base: position 39,145,103 of record NC_090337.1, read on the forward strand.
TTTCCTGTCTGGAAACAGGTCAACCATCCACCTCTCCTCTCAGCTGCAAAAGATGTGCAGCTTAGAGAAATCTAAGGGCAAGAGAAAAAATTCCTTAGAGAGACTCACAAAAAAGTAAAAAGAACCTGTGTGGTAGATTTTGTTTCATAATTTGCTTCAGCATTAATGCTAAGTGTAATTCTTTTGGGCAGGCAGTAAAAATCAATTCTATTTGTGTAAATCATACTTTTGAATCATTAAATTTATATTCAAATGTCATTCACACACACTTCCGCTGCCCTGCTTTCACTGATACTGTAAAAGTATAGGAATTAGAATGACCATTTCCCCAAATTCCCTCCTAACTTTTTTTTATTAGTCAGAATGCTCTGGAAAGTTTTATTATACACCAATAGGTTTAAATTTTGTTCTTGTAGTGCTGCTGCTGCTAGTTAGCACTGTATTTATAAAAATAGCATTATATTTTAGTTCAATGTCAATAAATGTAGTTTACAATTCATATAAGAATTGCGCTATTTTGTTCCCCCATTGCAGCTTTTATTGATTTATAAAAATGCAGTTCCAGCACTGAGCTAATGCTAAACTTAATACTACAACTATTTACTTCTCAATGTTTTCCCATATAGGCTATCTTTCACTCAATGATTTTGCACTGCCAGAATGAGAGCAACCATGGCTAGAATGCCAGATTATACAAATTTACTCATGTTCATTTTAAGTAGAAGTTAGGATAGCCCCCGCTTAAAAGAGTGCAAAAAATCATTAGTGCAGGCAGACATAACGGCTCCAATATTTATAGAGGGGCGAGATGACTTGTAGCGGCCAGGAAAGCCAGATTGGGAACTGGGAACGCAGAAGTGCTGCCGAAATTAATGGCAGGACCTCGTTTGAATTTATTTTCTCCGTTTCCCGTCTGGCAGCCAGCCAGATTGAGAGATCCCAGGGTGAGGGGGAGGGGAAGAGAGATCATGGAAGGGGGAGAAAAGATTGCGAGGAGTGGGGTGGGTAAAGATATTGCAGGGGGAGATTGCAGGTCGCCCTGGAGATCTGGTGGGGGGGGGGGTGGGTATTGCATTGCGAGTGGGCCTGGAGATTGGGGGCCATCGGATCGCAGGCCGGCCTGGAGATTGGGGGGGGGCATCGGAGAGCATTCGGGGAACGAGGGCGATCACGACAGGTTTGCTTGAGGGGCTGGGGGGGAAGCACTCCCACTCCTTCCAGCCCACAAGCAGTGCTATAAAAAGCACTCATCTGCTGGATTCAGCAGATCTCGCCTCCGTTTAGCTGCCAGGTTTCCCAAGCCCTGGGAAACCCGCCCCGCAGCTGTTAAATCTAAATGGCTGCTAAAATCTGAGGCACACAGCCTCATTAACATATTTAAATTACTGACCCACCTCTCGAGAGCAGGTTACTCACCCGCCCCCCACAACTCGCCCCGGTTAAACCGGAAGTAGGCGTGTTCGCGACGGGTTGGGGTCAGGTTTCAGATTTTTAAAATTTAATTTCCCACCCCCAGCCCCACTCCTGCCCGTCCTGGGGGGTTAAAATTCCCCCCATCTTCTGGGTGTCAAATCATAGATTTTACAATGGTAATCGTTTGTGTTTTGATATCTCAACTTTGCCTACTAGAATGTTTTACCCAGTGTTTCATTGTGATTTAAGCAGTATTAGGAATTGTGAGGGACTTTGGCTTTTAGATGTTAATGTGACCATATTTATCAAAGAACAGAGCATGCAGTGTGCAGAGGAAATGCCTTGAAAATTGCCTGAAATATGTTCTCAAAATAAAATTCTAGCTTATAGGTCTCCCTCCAAAATGGAGTCTATAGTTGAACTGAATGTGAGAAAACATCTAGGAAATCGAAACTAATCAAAACCTTTTTAATGGATCAGAACATTCCTTACATTGAGGACTCAGCTCAGGAATACTTTGTTAGTGCAGTATTTACGTCATACCTTTTCTGGTCCTGTGTAGGACCCTTTGTTAAAGGAAGATTGAAAATTTAGGGGAGTAAAAAGTAGAACTTGGTGCTTCATTAACTTTGACATCTTCCAGGGACTTATGCGACTATTAGAAATGACTGACACCAAAAGATTATACAGTTCTTTTACATGTGTCACCCAGATTGGTCAATTGCATAGGGCATTTATTTCAGCAGATTCTCTTTCTCTTCATTAGATGTAGTTTCTTCCTGTTAGTTAGAAGATGATTTCTTCTTCTGTAGTAATCTTTACCAATGCAGAAAGATGCCTTTACAGGCACAAAGTATATTCAAGACAGAAAGTAAGAGAGTATAAAAGTCAAATTTATTTGGCTATAGAGATAGTGGATGCATTGGTTGTCATCTTCCAAAATTCTATAGATTCTGGAACAGTTCCTGTAGATTGGAGGGTAGCAAATGTAACCCCACTATTTAAGAAAGGAGGGAGAGAGAAAATAGGGAACTACAGACCTGTTAGCCTGACATCAATAGTAGGGAAAATGCTAGAATCTATTATAAAGATGTGACAACAGGACACTTGGAAAATAATAATAGGATTTTTTTTATTTGTTCATGGGATGTGGGCATCGCTGGAGAGGCCAGCATTTATTGCCCATCCCTATTTGCCCTTGAGAAGGTGGTGGTGAGCCGCCTTCTTGAACCGCTGCAGTCCATGTGGTGACGGTTCTCCCACAGTGCTGTTAGGAAGGGAGTTCCAGGATTTTGACCCAGCGACGATGAAGGAACGGCAATATATTTCCAAGTCGGGATGGTGAGTGACTTGGAGGGGAACGTGCAGGTGGTGTTGTTCCCACGTGCCTGCTGCTCTTGTCCTTCTAGGTGGTAGAGGTCGCGGGTTTGGGAGGTGCTGTCGAAGAAGCCTTGGCGAGTTGCTGCAGTGCATCCTGTGGATGATACACACTGCAGCCACAGTGCGCCGGTGGTGAAGGGAGTGAATGTTTAGGGTGGTGGATGGGGTGCCAATCAAGCGGGCTGCTTTATCTTGGATGGTGTCGAGCTTCTTGAGTGTTGTTGGAGCTGCACTCATCCAAGCAAGTGGAGAGTATTCCATCACACTCCTGACTTGTGCCTTGTAGATGGTGGAAAGGCTTTGGGGAGTCAGGAGGTGAGTCACTCGCCGCAGAATACCTAGCCTCTGACCTGCTCTCGTAGCCACAGTATTTATATGGCTGGTCCAATTAAGTTTCTGGTCAATGGTGACCCCCAGGATGTTGATGGTGGGGGATTCGGCGATGGTAATGCCATTGAATGTCGAGGGGAGGTGGTCATTGCCTGGCACTTGTCTGGCACGAATATTACTTGCCACTTATGAGCACAAGCCTGGATGTTGTCCAGGTCTTGCTGCATGCGGGCTCGGACTGCTTCATTATTTGAGGGGTTGCGTATGGAACTGAACACTGTGCAATCATCAGCGAACATCCCCATTTCTGGCCATATGATGGAGAGAAGGTCATTGATGAAGCAGCTGAAGATGGTTGGGCCTAGGGCACTGCCCTGAGGAACTCCTGCAGCAATGTCCTGGGGCTGAGATGATTGGCCTCCAACAACCACTACTATCTTCCTTTGTGCAAGGTATGACTCCAGCCACTGGAGAGTTTTCCCCCTGATTCCCATTGACTTCAATTTTACTAGGGCTCCTTGGTGCCACACTCGGTCAAATGCTACCTTGATGTCAAGGGCAGTCACTCTCACCTCACCTCTGGAATTCAGCTCTTTTGTCCATGTTTGGAACAAGGCTGTAATGAGGTCTGGAGCCGAGTGGTCCTGGCGGAACCCAAACTGAGCTTCGGTGAGCAGGTTATTGGTGAGCAAGTGCCGCTTGATAGCACTGTCGACGACACCGTCCATCACTTTGCTGATGATTGAGAGTAGACTGATGGGGTGGTAATTGGCCGGATTGGATTTGTCCTGCTTTTTATGGACAGGACATACCTGGGCAATTTTCCACATTGTCGGGTAGATGCCAGTGTTGTAGCTGTACTGGAACAGCTTGGCTAGAGGCGCAGCTAGTTCTGGAGCACAAGACTTCAGCACTACAGCTGGGATGTTGTCGGGGCCCATAGCCTTTGCTGTATCCAGTGCACTCAGCCGTTTCTTGATATCACGTGGAGTGAATCGAATTGGCTGAAGACTGGCTTCTGTGATGGTGGGGATATCGGGAAGAGGCCGAGATGGAACATTCACTCGGCACTTCTGGCTGAAGATGGTTGCAAACGCTTCGGCCTTCTCTTTTGCACTCACGTGCTGGACTCCGCCATCATTGAGGATGGGGATGTTTGCAGAGCCTCCTCCTCCCGTTAGTTGTTTAATTGTCCACCACCATTCACGACTGGATGTGGCAGGACTGCAGAGCTTTGATCTGATCCGTTGGTTGTGGAATCGCTTAGCTCTGTCTATAGCATGTTGCTTCCGCTGTTTAGCATGCATGTAGTCCTGAGTTGTAGCTTCACCAGGTTGGCACCTCATTTTTAGGTACGCCTGGTGCTGCTCCTGGCATGCTCTTCTACACTCCTCATTGAACCAGGGTTGATCTCCTGGCTTGTTGGTAATGGTAGAGTGAGGAATATGCCGGGCCATGAGGTTACAGATTGTGCTGGAATACAATTCTGCTGCTGCTGATGGCCCACAGTGCCTCATGGCTGCCCAGTTTTGAGCTGCTAGATCTGTTCTGAATCTATCCCATTTAGCACGGTGGTAGTGCCACACAACACGTTGGATGGTGTCCTCAGTGCGAAGACGGGACTTCATCTCCACAAGAACTGTGCGGTGGTCACTCCTACCAATACTGTCATGGACAGATGCATTTGCAACAGGTGGATTGGTGAGGACGAGGTCAAGTAAGTTTTTCCCTCGTGTTGGTTCGCTCACCACCTGCTGCAGGCCCAGTCTGGCAGCTATATCCTTCAGCACTCAGCGAGCTCGGTCAGTAGTGGTGCTACCGAGCCACTCTTGGTGATGGACATTGAAGTCCCCCACCCAGAGTACATTTTGTGCCCTTGCTACTCTCAGTGCTTCCTCCAAGTGGTGCTCAACATGGAGGAGGACTGATTCATCAGCTGAGGGAGGACAGTAGGTGGTAATCAGCAGGAGGTTTCCTTGGCAGAGTCAACATGGATTTATGAAAGGGAAATCATGTTTGACAAACCTATTGGAGTTCTTTGAGGATGTAACTGGTAGAATGCATAAGGGGGAACCAGTGGATGTGATGTATTTGGATTTTCAGGAGGCTTTCGATAAGGTCCCACACAGGAGATTGGTGAACAAAGTTAGAGCACATGGAATTGGGGGTAATATACTGGCATGGATTGAGAATTGGTTAACAGACAGAAAACAGAGAGTCGGACTAAACAGGTCTTTTTCAGGTTGGCAGACTGTGACTAGTGGGGTACCACAGGGATTGGTGCTTGGGCCCCAGCTAGTCACAATCTATATCAATGATTTGGATAAGGGGACCAAATGTAATATTTCCAAGTTTGCTGATGACATAAAACTCAATGGGAATGTGAGTTGTGGGGAGGATACAAAGAGGCTTGAAGGGGATATAGGCAGGCTAAGTGAGTGGGCAAGAACATGGCAAATGAAAAATAATGTGGAAAAATGTGAAGTTACCCACTTTGGTAGGAAAAACAGAAATGCTGAGTATTTTTTAAATGGTGAGAGATTGGGAAATGTTGATGTTCAAAGGGACCTGGGTGTCCTTGTACATGAGTCACTGAAAGCTAACATGCAGGTGCAGCAAGCAATTAGAAAGGCAAATGGAATGTTGGCCTTTATTACAAGAGGATTTAAGTACAGGAGTAAAGATGTCTTACTGCAATTATATAGGGCCTTGGTGAGACCGCACCTGGAGTATTGTGTACAATTTTGGTCTCCATACCTAAGAAAGGATATACTTGCCATAGAGGGACTGCAATGAAGGTTCACCAGACTGATTCCAGGGATAGCGGGATTATTGTATGAGGAGAGATTGAGTAGACTAGGCCTGTATTCTCTGGAGTCTGGAAAAATGAGAGGTGATCTCATTGAAACATACAAAATTCTTACAGGGCTTAACAGGGTAGATGCAAGGAGGATGTTTCCCCTGGCTGGGGAGTCTAGAACTAGGGGTCACAGTCTCAGAATAAGGGGGAGGCCATTTAGGACTGAGATGAGGAGAAATTTCTTCACTCAGAGGCTGGTGAATCTTTGGAATTTTCTACCCCAGAGGGCTGTGGAGGCTCAGTCATTGAGTACATTCAAAACAGAGATCAATAGATTTCTAGATATTAAAGGCATCAAGGGATATGGGGATGGTGCAGGAAAATGATGTTGAAGTAGAAGATCAGCCATGATCTTGTTGAATGGAGGAGCAGGCTCGTGGGGATAGATGGCCTACTCCAGTTCCTATTTCTTATGTTCTTATGTAAACTGTAATGCTATACCGGCCAGATACAGGTGGAGATGTGTGTCACTTAACTGTTCAAGTTGTCTGAGATCAAGTAAAGTGAGAGTTAAGCCAGCTAGCTCAGATACAGTCACTCGTGTGTAAGGTGGGTTCAGCCGGAACAGAGGATCCAAGTGGAACAGATAACCCTACCGCCGAAGGGGCTTGTCAACTTGACGTTCCAGAAGCTAACATGCCATCCCAGGGGAAGAGGAAGATCAACGCAACCACACCGTTCATAAGGACAAGATCGTATACCTTGGGAACAGTACTAACCACTGATACATAGACTCCGATCTATTCAATAGCCTGGCTATCTAATGCTATTAACCTGTCAGCTATCTAAAGAGTTTACTCCTAGATTGATCCCACCAATTTGCACTAGTCTCAGACACTGATGTCAACTATAAATTTAATTCAGTGATTCAGTAATGCACTGAGCTGCCTTTACAACTTTTTTTTACTCACCTTGTTAAGTAACTGTCTATTAATTATTCAATTGCTAGGTAACCCTGTCTATAATTATTTATATCTATTAATTGTTTGAATTTAAGTCGTGATAATTATGATCTTGTAGTCAATAAATAGTTCTTAGTGCATGACTTGTCTGAGTTCTTTGATGTTTTGGTTGGAGCTTGTGGTATCCTAATTGAGGGTTGAAACAGTTCAGTGGGCCAGATTTAGGCTTGCTGAACTATCTTACACTGCCCATAAAGTAACTAAAGGATTGATCAAGAAAGGGAAGATAGATTATGAAAATAAATTAGCAAAAAATATAAAAACAGATAGCAAGAGTTTCTACAGTTATATAAAAAGAAAAAGTGTGGCTAAGGCAAACGTAGGTCCCTTAGAGGATGAGACCGGGAAATTAATGGTGGGAAACATGGAGATGGCAAAAATGCTGAACAAATATTTTGCTTCAGTCTATACGGTAGAGGACACTAAGAATATCCCAAACTGGACAAACAGGGGGCTCTAGGGCGGGGAGGAGCTAAATACGATTAAAATCACTAAGGAATTGGTACTCAGTAAATTAATGGGACTCAAGGTGGATAAATCCCCTGGACCTGATGGCTTACATCCTAGGGTCTTGAGGGAAGTGGCAGTAGGGATTGTGGATGCTTTGGTAATAATTTTCCAAAATTCTCTGGACTCGGCAAAGGTCCCGGCAGATTGGAAAACTGCTAATGTAACACCCTTATTTAAAAAGGGTAGTAGGCAGAAGGCTGGAAATTATAGACCAGATAGCCTAACATCTGTGGTGGGTAAAATTTTGGAATCTATTATTAAGGAGACAGTAGCGGAACATTTGTAAATGTGAGGTTATGCACTTTGGCAGGAAAAATCAGAGAGCAAGTTATTATCTTGATGGCGAGAAACTGGAAAGTACTGCAGTACAAAGGGATCTGGGGGTCCTAGTGCAAGAAAATCAAAAAGTTAGTATGCAGTGCAGCAGGTGATCAAGAAGGCCAACGGAATGTTGGCTTTTATTGCTAGGGGGATAGAATATAAAAACAGGGAGGTATTGCTGCAGTTATATAAGGTATTGGTGAGACCGCACCTGGAATACTGCATACAGTTTTGGTCTCCATACTTAAGAAAAGACATACTTGCTCTCAAGGCAGTACAAAGAAGGTTCACTCGGTTAATCCCGGGGATGAGGGGGCGGACATATGAGGAGAGGTTGAGTAGATTGGGACTCTACTCATTGGAGTTCAGAAGAATGAGAGGCGATCTTATTGAAACATATAAGATTGTGAAGGGGCTTGATCGGGTGGATGCGGTAAGGATGTTCCCAAGGATGGGTGAAACTAGAACTAGGGGACATAATTTTAGAATAAGGGGCTGCTCTTTCAAAACTGAGATGAGGAGAAACTTCTTCACTCAGAGGGTAGTAGGTCTGTGGAATTTGGTGCCCCAGGAAGTTGTGGAAGCTACATCATTAAATAAATTTAAAACAGAAATAGACAGTTTCCTCAAAGTCAAGGGAATTAGGGGTTACGGGGAGCGGGCAGGAAATTGGACATGAATTTAGATTTGAGGTTAGGATCAGATCAGCCATGATCTTATTGAATGGCGGAGCAGGCTCGAGGGGCCGATTGGCCTGCTCCTGCTCCTATTTCTTACGTTCTTATTCACTCCTAGACCTAAGCTGGGCAGTAAACCTCAGACAGTTTCATTCGTGAGGAATTAAAGTGAGGGCGTTAAGCATTCATCTAGTTACTTGGCATATTTTTGTCAGGATACCAAAAGCCAGAGTTCTTACAAGTGTTATATCAATACACCAGGGCATTACTATGGTGTTTACAAAGCAAGGTAGCATTTAGCCTTGATCATGTGCTGTTGCTGTGCAAAGTACCTACATTGGACTATTTGAGATTAATTTGTAAATATCAGAGCTCAAATTTTCATTATTTCTGTGCTCTTATTTGATCATCAGAAATCAAAAGAAACCAGGATTCAAACAGTCAGCTATGTATTTAGGCTCAGTCACATGTGGTCTAACAAATTGGTCACAAGAAGTATTGTATAATTCTGCATTGGTTTGGTAAAGAACCACCCCATCTGACCAAGACATTTCGAGGAGGCTACGTAATGTATGCTGAGCATAGGGCTGCACCTCATGTTTGATTCCGTTTGTTTTCTTTTGTAGCACAAGGCTAGCCTCAACTTCTGTGAGAACCCACACTGGTAGTGAACCACCTAACTTATGCTGCTCAACTGACATGATGTGGAGATGCCGGTGATGGACTGGGGTTGACAATTGTAATCAATTTTACAACACCAAGTTATAGTCCAGCAATTTTATTTTAAATTCACAAGCTTTCGGAGGCTTCCTCCTTCGTCAGGAAAATGTTCAGGAGCTCCTTGAAGCCGACGCATTTATACATCACAGAACAATACATGGTGTTTACAGACTGCCCCTGCAACTGCCCGTTGCCAAGGCAATCACCGTGTTCAGACGGAGAGGTGTCACCTGCAGAACCCCCGAATACACATTCAACAAAAAAACAAACAGGAAAAAAAAACAGAGAGGCAGAAACATCCGGAAGGCAGAGAAAGCCAGCAAATGACCCATTATATTAAAAACAGATAACATTTGTTCGCTGGTGGGGTAACGTGTAGCGTGACATGAACCCAAGATCCCGGTTGAGGCCGTCCTCATGGGTGCGGAACTTGGCTATCAATTTCTGCTCGACGATTTTGCGTTGTCGTGTGTCTCGAAGGCCGCCTTGGAGTACGCTTACCCGAAGGTCGGTGGATGAATGTCCATGACTGCTGAAGTGTTCCCCGACTGGGAGGGAACCCTCCTGTTTGGCGATTGTTGCGCGGTGTCCGTTCATCCGTTGTCGCAGCGTCTGCATGGTCTCGCCAATGTACCATGCTCTGGGGCATCCTTTCCTGCAACGTATGAGGTAGACAACGTTGGCCGAGTCACAGGAGTATGAACCATGCACCTGGTGGGTGGTGTCCTCTCGTGTGATGGTGGTATCTGTGTCGATGATCTGGCATGTCTTGCAGAGGTTACCGTGGCAGGGTTGTGTGGTGTTGTGGACGCTGTTTTCTTGAAAGCTAGGTAATTTGCTGCGAACGATGGTCTGTTTGAGGTTGGGTGGCTGTTTAAAGGCGAGTAGTGGAGGTGTGGGGATGGCCATAGCGAGGTGTTTGTCCTCATTGATGACATGTTGAAGGCTGCGGAGAACATGGCGTAGTTTCTCCGCTCCGGGGAAGTACTGGACGACAAAGGGTACTCTGTTGGTTGCGTCCCGTGTTGGTCTCCTGAGGAGGTCTATGCGATTTTTTGCTGTGGCCCGTCGGAACTGTCGATCGATGAGTCGAGCGTCATATCCCGTTCTTACTAGGGCGTCTTTCAGCCTCTGTAGGTGTCCATCGCGTTCCTCCTCGTCTGAGCAGACCCTGTGTATTCGCAGGGCCTGTCCATAGGGGATGGCCTCTTTGACGTGGTTAGGGTGGAAGCTGGAAAAGTGGAGCATCGTGAGGTTGTCCGTGGGCTTGCGGTAGAGTGAGGTGCTGAGGTGCCCGTCTTTGATGGAGATTCGTGTGTCCAAGAAAGAAACTGATTCTGAGGAGTAGTCCATGGTGAGCTTGATGGTGGGATGGAACTTGTTGATGTTATCGTGTAGTCTCTTTAGTGATTCCTTGCCGTGGGTCCATAGAAAGAAAATGTCGTCGATGTATCTGGTGTATAGTGTTGGTTGGAGGTCTTGTGCAGTGAAGAAGTCCTCCTCGAACTTGTGCATGAAAATGTTGGCGTATTGGGGTGCAAATTTGGTCCCCATGGCTGTTCCGTGTGTTTGGGTAAAGAACTGGTTATCGAAGGTGAAGACATTGTGATCCAGGATGAAGCGGATGAGTTGTAGGATGGCTTCCAGAGATTGGCTGTTGTTGGTGTTGAGTATTGATGCTGTCGCAGCGATGCCGTCATCGTGGGGGATACTGGTGTATAGTGCCGAGACGTCCATCGTGGTGAGAAGTGTTCCTGGTTCAACTGGTCCGTGGGTACTGAGTTTTTGTAGGAAGTCTGTAGTGTCGCGACAGAAGCTGGGGGTTCCCTGTACGATGGGTTTCAGGATGCCCTCGATGTATCCAGAGAGGTTCTCACACAGGGTTCCGTTGCCTGATACGATGGGACGTCCGGGTGTGTTGGCTTTGTGTATCTTTGGGAGGCAGTAGAAGTCTCCCACGCGGGGATCACGTGGGATGAGAGTGCGTAGGATGCTTTGAAGGTCTGGATCGAAGGTCTTGATCAGTTTGTTGAGCTGGTGGGTGAGTTCTTTGGTCGGATCTGCGGGTAACCGTCTGTAGTGTTCCTGGTTGTCCAGTTGTCGGTATGCTTCTTTGCAATAGTCTGTTCTGTTCTGTATGACTATGGCTCCTCCTTTGTCCGCTGGTTTGATGACACCTCTCCATCTGAACACGGTGATTGCCTTGGCAACGGGCAGTTGCAGGGGCAGTCTGTAAACACCATGTATTGTTCTGTGATGTATAAATGCGTAGGCTTCAAGGAGCTCCTGAACATTTACCTGACGAAGGAGGAAGCCTCCGAAAGCTTGTGAATTTAAAATAAAATTGCTGGACTATAACTTGGTGTTGTAAAATTGATTACAATTGTCAACTGACATGAGGAAAAGCTTTTTCAGTAATCTGCCCTTCTAGATTTGCATGACCCAAAAATTAATAATTATCCCCACTTTGCTCACGCTTTGCTATCACACTCACTTCAGAATGATAGATATTAAACTCAAATTAGCTTTGACACACTAAGATATTTGTTTACAATTACAGATTCGAAGCATAAAAGTTAATACTAACAGTACAAAATATTACCATAAATACAATGAGAAAAGTCTGTGATGGGTTAATTATCCTTCAGATAATTGCAGGATTCTTTAATAAAGTTTCTAATTTTAAATACAAGTCCTGGTTACTGGTAAGGAAGATTCAATAAGTTTAATCTTCTCCTAGCACTTTCAATATCAGCAGAATATTGTATTGGAACACTTGCCTCTGGTCTTTCATCAGAAAATGCAACAACGGCAGTACTGTTTCTAATATACTCATTTTTTGAAGTCAGGATTTTCAGATGAATTTAATGATTACATTCACATCTACAATTTAACATAGCTACTGTGATAAAAATGGGAATTTCTTCTGTTTCAAATTACAAAATTTCTATGTTACTAGTAAATCTCGCACGGTATTGCCTCTGGTACTTGAAGAGCAGGATCTGGATAATCATTAGTGTTCCAGATAAAAATTAAAGGGTGAAAGTGGAAGATGACAAATGTAGATAACAAAAAAAAGTCATAAAATGTCCAAAATGGTTTACAAAAATTGAGAACTTAACAACTTCAACAGGAGAAGCTGCAGCAGGACAGAGGAAATTCACTGGATGTTGGTACTAAAACCTCACCTACTGGATGAAGGCCTGAAATCAAGACGGCCCATTGCTGACAGAGGTAAATAGGGAATGTCCATTATAAAGGCTGAACCGAAATACTGATTTGTAAGCGTTACTTAAAATCTGTGACAATAGGAAGTTGTGTTTTGGGACAGGACATGTGTGTGTACACAAGATTTTTAATATTGAAATATTTCTCAGTGAGGCTAGGCTTTGGGGTTTTTAAAATGCACACCCACAGATACTACTTCAATCAAGTTTTCTTTTGTTCTTTTAGCCTGAATGCCTATAGGCAAGGCTTATGTACACCTTTACCTGGAAGCATTGCATATTAATGACAAATTTCAACTGATTTCTGTTGATTGTTTTATAGAAGGGATTTGTGATTGCGGGCGTGTGTGCGAGGGATATAAATAAATAAACACACAGGGGCCATTAATATGATCGTAGGTGCCCGATGTGCACCAGCGCATCGAGACCTGCTCCATGGAATATCAGGCATGGAGGCTTGAGACCTACAATGCACCTGAGATGCTCAGTGTGCCCCAATGCAGTAAGCCAGCGCAAAGGGGTTGGAAACCTGTGAATAAGCCATGCAATGGGCTCATTAAGTTCCCGAATTTAGTGTTAATGAGGTGCTCACCCTATAATGCATGGTTTATGGATGACTCTGATGCTCCCGGCAGATCATGAAACATGCACCTGTAGAACCAGTACATTTTGCCATACAGCAGACCTCACTTTATCTGGCAAGGTCAGGCCATTTGTGTGCAGACATGCAAAAGCCTTGTGCTGCAGCAATGGCGTGAGCAACTTACCAGCCTCTGGTTGTCTGATTTGGAACGCCAGCAACCTTTGAACTCGGCAAATCAAGTTAAGGACTCTTTACAGAAAATAGCAGTTCTATTTTGTGTCAACGAACAGTCATTATCCCTAACTGGTGGGCCATCAAAAGAACGATGTTTTCTCATTCTCTTCACTTCCTGCAAATATCTATACTCCTAAAGTCATGATACCATTCCCTACTTTCTTTACTTTTTGCGTGCCCTTTCCATAACCTTTTTCATGTTGTTATTAACTCCCTTAGGCATTATCCTAAATCTACTCAATCCATCTTCATATTCTCCATTAATCCTTCTCAAATCTCCTTTACCATTTCTCATGCTATTCACAATCTCCATCATGTTATTTCTGATCCTTCACTTGCCCCTGTTTTCATTACTTTTTCCCCTCACCTCTTAAAAATGGATGAGAGAAAAAAAAACAGGCAGTCAATTGAACCTCATCCTTCCAGTACCCCAACTCTCCTATTGTACTATTCAGCTGTATGTTGAACAACTCTGATGTTCTTTCCTCTACTACTCTGGCTGGAAGAATCTAAACGTTTATTTCTCTTTTCCTAAAGAAGTTCTTCCTGGTACAGGTTTTTAAATCTATTCTTCACTAATTTCCATTTATGTCCTCTGGTCCTACTTAGCTGGTTTGATTCGAAACACAACATCAGCAAAGTCACAGATGAGAAAAAGTGGTTCAGCACATCAAGGCTCATCCCTCAACCCTCATTTTGCATGATCCCCCTCAAGTGCTCTTGGCACATGTTTAACTGATTCATAGCTATGTTTTGGACATCGAGCTACTCCCTCTCATTGGCTTTTACATAACATCCTTTATGGCTGTGTCTGCATTCGGTTAGCTGGGCTAGTGGTGAGTGGAGGCATGATCAGGAGGAACACCTTGAAAGTCCTGTTCAAGGTCTGATATCACGGTTTTCCTTGATCACTGGGTTAATGATGGTTACTTCCAAAAGTAGAATGTATTTCTGAACCTGTGGATTAGAAAATAGAACTTTTAAGCAATTAACTGTACAGAATGAATGGTTGGAAAACATTAAAAATACATTAAAAATATATACATACCTGTCCACTATTTGGATTGGGATTGGCTCTGTATGGATGGCCGAATGTGTGCTGTGTCTCTTTCTGTGCATCCTTTGGTGTTGCCTTACTGGTTGGTGCTAGCATGACTGGAGTATTTTATGTGTCTGAAGCAGAAGAATTGTGTGCCAATGTCAGTAAGTTTACTTTGACTGGCCATGCTAAGGTATCTGGGCCACTGCCTTTTTTAGTTTATTCTGGCGACAGAACAATAGTTGCTTGCTATTTACAGAGTGGCATGGGTGTTCAGAGACTCTTAGCAGCTTTCTTCAACTGTCTAAGGGCATTCCACCATTTATTAATATCACCGTTCTTTATCACCTTATAGTATATGCATTTATATTATGCCCTATGAGCCAAATGTTACTCTGGGCCTTGTTGTTGCTGGTCCTAATAGAGGACTCTACTAGTGGAAGTTTTGGAGTGGTGGTAATTGGCAAAGATGAACATGGATATGGAAGAATCATCTATAGAAACATGAAAGAAGGACTCTTATTAATGGAAGATTTTTTTTAAACAATTGGACTGCTCCAGAGTACACAGAGCCAAATAGTTAAATTTCCAACTTAAATTTCACCCTTCATGTTTCGGATCCACCTGTGATTACAGATATCTCCATGATAGTCAGCGTTTCTCGAACCACTACTCTCGCCACTTCCTGAGATCCACGCTCAACGTCATCTGCCACCACATGCACGCTCTTGACCTCTCTCTTCATCAGCACCGACTTACTTTATTTCAGAGTTGTCCTGGTCTGCAGTTCCATTTCATCCTTCGCCTCATCCGGCGCTTTAACAAAAACCTTTTCTTCTTCCTTTCAGGTGTCAAGGACCACAAGCTTCAACAACTCTTAGATACCAATGCCCCTCCTGATCATTCTTCCCCTTCACTTTCATCTGACCCCAACCCTCCCTCCAACCTCACCCTTTGTCGTGTTTTCACCATTTCCTCTGATCTTCCCCTCTCTGATCCTGAACAATCAGTCCTCAGCGAAGGCCTTAGCCTTATGCCCTTACACCCCCACCTCAATGAATTTAAAGTTCGACACGATGGTGAGCTCTTCTTCCGTTGTCTTCCACTCTGTGCCCACTTCTTTGGCCAGGAGTCTTCCCCCGCACAACGGACCCATTCTCCCGTCTTCAGAATTCTCATTCCACCTGGACCCATCCCTCTGGCCTCTTACCCTCTCTTGATCTTTTCATTGTGAACTGCCGGCATCACATCAGCTGTCTCAATTTCTGTACTCCCCTCACTCACCCTAACCTACCTCCCTCTGAATTTGCAGTACTCCGTTCTTTCAGGTCCAACCCTGACATTGTCATTAAACCTGCTGACAAGGGCGGCGCTGTTGTTGTGTGGCGAACAGACCTCTATCTTGCGGAGGCTGAACGCCAACTCTCTAACACCTCCTCCTACCTCCCCCTGGACCATGACCCCACCGCTGAGCCTCAAGTCATAATTTTCCAGACCATCACTGACCTCATCTGCTCTGGAGATCTTTTCCCCCCACAGCCTCCAACCTCAGTCCCCCAACCCCACACAGTCCGCTTCTACCTCCTTCCCAAGAGCCACAAACAGGAATGCCCTGTAAGACCCATCGTTTCAGCCTGTTCTTGCCCCACAGAACTTATTTCCTCCTATCTCAACTCTATTTTTTCTCCCCTTGTCCAGTCTCTTCCGACCTAAATCCGCGACTCTTCTGACACCCTCCGCCACTTTAACAGTTTCCAGTTCCCCGGCCCTAACCATCTCCTTTTCACCAAAGACATCCAGTCCCTCTACACCTCCATCCTCCACCAGGACGGCCTGCGGGCCCGCCGCTGCTTCCTTGAATGGAGGCCCAACCAGTCCCCATCCACCACGACCCTCCTCCACCTGGCTGAACTTGTTCTTACATTGAACAACCTCTCCTTTGACTCCACTCACTTCTCAAAATAAAAAGGTGTCGCTATGGGAACCCGTACACTTTCTCCCAACCCGCTTCCTGTAAGGACTCTATTCCCTTCTCCTCGTTTCTCCAACTTCGTTGCATCTGTTTTGACGATGCCATCTTCCACACCAGTGCTTCCGATATGTCTTCCTTTTTCCTCGACCGAGGATTCCGCTCCACTGTCGTTGATAGGGCCATCGACCGTGTCCGTCCTATTTCCCGCACTTCTGCTCTCACTCCTTCCCTTCCCTCCCAGAACCATGATAGAGTCCCATTTGTCCTCACCTTCCACGCCACCAGCCCCCACAATCAACGTGTTATCCTCCGCCATTTCTGCCACTTCCAGCACAATCCCACCACCAAACACATCTTTCCTTCTCCTCCCCTTTCAGTATTCTCTCTCCGCGACACCCTGGTCCACTCTTCCATAACCCCTAACACCCACTCTCCTCCCCACGGCACCTTCCTGTGCGAGCACAGGAGATGCAACACCTGCCCCATTTCCTCCTCCCTTCCCACCGTCCAGGGCCCCAAACACTCCTTCCAGGTGAAACAGCGATTTATTTGTACTTCTTTCAATTTAGTATACTGTATTTGCTGCTCACAATGCGGTCTCCTCTACATTGGGGAAACCAAATGCAGATTGGGTGATCGCTTTGCTGAACACCTCCGCTCTGTCTGCAAGCATGACCCTGAACTGCTGGTTGCTTGCCATTTTAATTCCCTGTCCTATTCCCACTCGGACCTCTCTGTCCTCGGCCTCTTACACTGTTCCAACGAAGCTCAAAGTAAGCTTGAGAAACAGCACCTCATCTATCAATTAGGCACTTTACAACCTTCTGGACTCTCCATTAATTTCAACAACTTCACATCGTAACCACTGCTCCCATTTTTTCAGAAAGCAAGTGCTGGTAATCGTTCTGCTGTTGCCATTTACAGCTCTCTAGACCAATCTTTTGATTCTTTACTTGTCCCATTACCATCCTCCTTGCCTTGCACCATCATCCCTTTCATCATTTAATCACTCTTGCCCTCCACCCTATCAGATACCTTCCCTTTTGTTCTTTCCTCCCCCTCCGCCTTTCCCTGGCTCTGTACTTGCTTAAAAACTTTAACTCTTTAACATCTTCCAGTTCTGATGAAAGGTCTTCAGCCTGAAACTTTAACTCTGTTTCTTTCTCCACAGATGCTGCCTCACTTGCTGAGCTTTTCCAGCATTTTCTGTTTTTATTTCAGATTTCTAGCATCTGCAGTATTTTGCTTTTGATTCAAATAGTTACATTTACTTACTTCATTCAATACAACTGATTGGAGAATTAGTATCATAGATCGGATTTGTAAAATATGATTGAATATTATTTTAATGCTCATTATGGAAGCTGTAATACAAATCTTTATAATTTTTATTTGTTTGTGCAATTTAAAAAGTATTTACATCATGTACCCAAAATTTGGACATCGGAGAAGTTTTTAGTGCTTTTGTCCAAAAGATGAAAAAAACTTCTGTTGGGATTTTCTGGGTGGCACATCCCATCATTGCCACTTTATTATGGTAAGCTTCATACAAGCAGCATATTTTAGAACTTTATTTAAAAACACTCTGCAGTACTCTGAACCATGAACAACTTTTGGAATTAAATTATAATAACTCAGGCTTTTTCACATTCCTTTGCAGAGAGAATTTTTGATGCTGTGCTTTCATTAAATACACATAAATTCTCTCACTACACTGTAATTATGACTTGCCGAAATATGGTCAGCATGCGACTCCCTTGCAATCATAGTGCTTATAAGCCAAATGCATTTGTACATGTCAATTGGTTCAATTCCAAAGTTGTAGTTTTAGGACCTCTGCAACAATAGATTCCAGTTCTGAGTCTGTAAAGTTTTGTTTATGTGGCTGATTTTTCTCTCCTATGTGCCTGAGGAATACTCAGTTCCCATAAAAAGAAAAGTGATGGAGACTCATGGCGTCAGGTCTCGGCCTTCTTTATGTTGCATCAGGATTTCCAGGACTTCCCCGGAGGTGGGAGGGGAGGGGATTAAGAGTGCCTGCGCCTATTACAGGTAAATGGTAGCCATGGAAGTGGGGTACGGTAGCATAGTGGTTATGTTACTGGGCTAGTAATGCAGAGGCCTGGACTAAAATCCAGAGTCATGAGTTCAAATCCCGCCACGGCAGCTGGCGAATTTAAAATTCAATTAATTAAATAAAAAATCTGGAATTAAAATACTAGTATCAGTAATGATGGCCATGAAACTACCGGATTGTCGTAAAAACCCATCTGGTTCACTAATGTCCTTTAGGGAAGGAAGCCTGCCGCCCTTACCCGGTCTGGCCTATATGTGACTCCCGACCCACATCAATGTGGTTGATTCTTAATTGCCCTCTGAAATGGCCTAGCAAGCCACTCAGTTGTAAAACCTCGCTACGAAAAGTCATAATAAGAATAAAACCGGACGGACCACCCGGCATCGGACCACTAGGCACCGGACACGACAACGGCAAAACACCAAGCCCAGTCGACCCTGCAAGGTCCTCCTCACTAACATCTGGGGACTTGTGCCAAAATTGGGAGAGCTGTCCCACAGACTAGTCAAGCAACAGCCTGACATAGCCATACTCACAGAATCATATCTTTCAGCCAACGTCCCAGACTCTTCAATCACCATCCCTGGGTATGTCCTGTCCCACCGGCAGGACAGACCCACCAGAGGTGGCGGTACAGTGATATACAGTCAGGAGGGAGTGGCCCTGGGAGTCCTCAACATTGACTCTGGACCCCATGAAATCTCATGGCATCAGGTCAAACATGGGCAAGGAAACCTCCTGCTGATTACCACCTACCGTCCTCCCTCAGCTGATGAATCAGTCCTCCTCCATGTTGAGCACCACTTGGAGGAAGCACTGAGGGTAGCAAGGGCACAAAATGTACTCTGGGTGGGGGACTTCAATGTCCATCACCAAGAGTGGCTCGGTAGCACCACTGCTGGCCGAGTCCTGAAGGACATAGCTGCTAGACTGGGCCTGCGGCAGGTGGTGAGCGAACCAACACGAGGGAAAAACTTACTTGACCTCGTCCTCACCAATCTACCTGTCGCAAATGCATCTGTCCATGACAGTATTGGTAGGAGTGACCACCGCACAGTCCTCGTGGAGATGAAATCCCGTCTTCGCACTGAGGACACCATCCAACGTGTTGTGTGGCACTACCACCGTGCTAAATGGGATAGATTCAGAACAGATCTAGCAGCTCAAAACTGGGCATCCATGAGGCGCTGTGGGCCATCAGCAGCAGCAGAATTGTATTCCAGCACAATCTGTAACCTCATGGCCCGGCATATTCCTCACTCTACCATTACCAACAAGCCAGGGGATCAACCCTGGTTCAATGAGGAGTGTAGAAGAGCATGCCAGGAGCAGCACCAGGCATACCTAAAAATGAGGTGCCAACCTGGTGAAGCTACAACTCAGGACTACATGCATGCTAAACAGCAGAAGCAACATGCTATAGACAGAGCTAAGCGATTCCACAACCAACGGATCAGATCAAAGCTCTGCAGTCCTGCCACATCCAGTCGTGAATGGTGGTGGACAATTAAACAACTAACGGGAGGAGGAGGCTCTGCAAACATCCCCATTCTCAATGATGGCGGAGTCCAGCACGTGAGTGCAAAAGACAAGGATGAAGCGTTTGCAACCATCTTCAGCCAGAAGTGCCGAGTGGATAATCCATCTCAGCCTCCTCCCGATATCCCCACCATCACGGAAGCCAGTCTTCGGCCAATTCGATTCACTCCACGTGATATCAAGAAACGGCTGAGTGCACTGGATACAGCAAAGGCTATGGGCCCCGACAACATCCCAGCTGTAGTGCTGAAGACTTGTGCTCCAGAACTAGCTGCGCCTCTAGCCAAGCTGTTCCAGTACAGCTACAACACTGGCATCCACCCGACAATGTGGAAAATTGCCCAGGTATGTCCTGTCCACAAAAAGCAGGACAAATCCAATCCGGCCAATTACCGCCCCATCAGTCTACTCTCAATCATCAGCAAAGTGATGGAAGGTGTCGTCGACAGTGCTATCAAGCGTCACTTACTCACCAATAACCTGCTCACTGATGCTCAGTTTGGGTTCCGCCAGGACCACTCGGCTCCAGACCTCATTACAGCCTTGGTCCAAACATGGACAAAAGAGCTGAATTCCAGAGGTGAGGTGAGAGTGACTGCCCTTGACATCAAGGCAGCATTTGACCGAGTGTGGCACCAAGGAGCCCTGGTAAAATTGAAGTCAATGGGAATCAGGGGAAAACTCTCCAGTGGCTGGAGTCATACCTAGCACAAAGGAAGATGGTAGTGGTTGTTGGAGGCCAAGCATCTCAGCCCCAGGGCATTGCTGCAGGAGTTCCTCAGGGCAGTGTCCTCGGCCCAACCATCTTCAGCTGCTTCATCAATGACCTTCCCTCCATCATAAGGTCAGAAATGGGGATGTTCGCTGATGACTGCACAGTGTTCAGTTCCCTTCACAACCCCTCAGATAATGAAGCAGTCCGAGCCCGCATGCAGCAAGACCTGGACAACATCCAGGCTTGGGCTGATAAGTGGCAAGTAACATTCGCGCCAGATAAGTGCCAGGCAATGACCATCTCCAACAAGAGAGAGTCTAACCACCTCCCCTTGACATTCAACGGCATTACCATCGCCGAATCCCCCACCATCAACATCCTGGGGGTCACCATTGACCAGAAACTTAACTGGACCAGCCATATAAATACTGTGGCTATGAGAGCAGGTCAGAGGCTGGGTATTCTGCGGCGAGTGACTCACCTCCTGACTCCCCAAAGCCTTTCACCATCTACAAGGCACAAGTCAGGAGTGTGATGGAATACTCTCCACTTGCCTGGATGAGTGCAGCTTCAACAACACTCAAGAAGCTCGACACCATCCAAGATAAAGCAGCCCGCTTGATTGGCACCCCATCCACCACCCTAAACATTCACTCCCTTCACCACCGGCGCACTGTGGCTGCAGTGTGTACCATCCACAGGATGCACTGCAGCAACTCGCCAAGGCTTCTTCGACAGCACCTCCCAAACCCGCGACCTCTACCACCTAGAAGGACAAGGGCAGCAGGCGCATGGGAACAACACCACCTGCACGTTCCCCTCCAAGTCACACACCATCCCGACTTGGAAATATATCGCCGTTCCTTCATTGTCGCTGGGTCAGAATCCTGGAACTCCCTTCCTAACAGCACTGTGGGAGAACCGTCACCACACGGACTGCAGCGGTTCAAGAAGGCGGCTCACCACCACCTTCTCAAGGGCAATTTGGGATGGGCAATAAATGCCGGCCTTGCCAGCGACGCCCTCATCCCATGAACGAACAAAAAAAATCTGTGGCCTAAAATGTCTTGTACAAAAAGTGAACATCACTTTCTAGCTTTTGTATTCAATGCCCCCATATATTAAATCCTGATGCCATTTGCCTTTTTATGGCCAATTCTACCTGCAGTCTTATCTTTAAAAGGTTATGTATCTATACTCTGATATTTCTCTGCTCCACCACTCTAAGAACCTTACTTTTTAGGGTATACTTCCTTTCATTGTTCTTTCCTCCTGCTTATTTGATCATCAAAGTGCTTACATTAGAGGACAACCACCCAGTACTCACAGGTGACAATATTCCTGAATCACAGCTCTGCTGCGGAGTCTCTTTTCTTCTGCAGGCAACTGGCAGTGAAATGCTAGTATCGCTGAGGTTGGACCACGGTGAAGATTGAGTCTTAGGGAAGCTGCCACTGCTTGTATTCACCCCTGAAGAACTAAAAATACATTAGAAATGTTAAAACATTATAGCTGATTAATATTTTTCATACATTTGAATCTGCTTAACTTACAAAAATCAGAATACAGCTGTAACAGAGGATTGAATTGAGTTGAGTTGAGACATTATCTTTCTATCTCCGGGAACTGGATTCCAAAGTCATCCAAATAATAAGTATCAAAAGTGAAATTAGTTTTAACAGTGGCAATGCAGTTCCTTTGTAAAACCATAGTGCTAAATTATGAACAGTTTTGTGCTAAGTGTACTAAATTTGATTTCATCAAGACTATACTGCTCCACACTGCAAAACTCAGCTGCTGTAACTCGGCTTTGTGACTCAAGCACTACTGCTCTCCTCGTCAAAAATGCTCCTTATTCCAGAATCATCCTGGAATGCAAAGATAATTCCCGGCTTCTTTTCCTTTTCCTTATCTCCAACTATCTCCTTAAACCTCTCTTCCCTGTCTTCTCTACCCTCACCTCCAACAAGTGTGAGGAATTCATGGACTTCTTTGTCACAAGATTGAGACCATCCATTCAGCTGTCTCTGTCGCATCTCACCCATTTCCTTGCCCATCAATCCAAACCGCCCCCAAGGTTTCTCCCTTATGAACGGAACCCTTATCTTCCTCTATTTCTCTTCCCTCTTGCTCCCTCTGAGCTCATCTTGTCCATGTGAACCAGCTCTTGGTCTCTTGGCCTAATTCCCACTACACTGCTGACCATTCACATTCTCTTCCTGGCCCCCATGTAGCTGACTAGCTGACATTGTGACATTTCCCTCTCTACAGGCACTGTTCCCCCTCCCTTTTAAAACCGCCATCACTCCCTTCCTCAAAAAACCCATCCTTGATTTCCCCCCCCCATCCTTGCAAACAATTTAGCATTGAGAAGACTGAAGCAATTGTCTTCGACACCCCCAACAAACATTATTGCCTTACCGCTCCCACTCCCCGGCCACTGCCCTAGGCTGAACCAGACTGTTCTCAAGATACAAGACATACCACCATTATACCAACAGCTGTATCATTAAAAAAAAGTTGGATGCAGTGATGGGAGAATTGTAGGTTTGGTCTGAGTACATAACATAAAATGGACCAAATGGCCTTTCTCATATTTGTGATCTTTTCACTTCCTGATCAGCAGAGTTCTATTAGTTTTTGCATTTATTGCTAAATTGTCATGGAGGTAATGGTCCCATCAGAATGATGAAAGGGGAGGGAAGGGGGAGATGTGTTTGGTGGTGGCATCACACTGGAGGTGGCGGAAATAATGGAGGATGATACGTTGAATGTGGAGGCTAGTGGGGTGGAAGGTGAGGACAAGGGGGACCCTTTCGTGGTTCTGGGAGGGAGGGGAAGGGCTGAGGGCAGAAGTGCGGGAAATGGGACTGACACGGTCGAGGGCACTGTCAACTACAGTGGAGGGGAATCCTCCGCCATTTCCGCCACCTCCAGCACGATCCCACCACCAAACAAATCTTCCCCTCCCCTCCCCTTTCAGCATTCCGAAGGGTCTGTTTCGTCCACAACATCCTGGTCCATTCTTCCATCACCCCCAACACCTGCTCTCCTTCCCACGGCACCTCCCCTTGTGAGTGCAGGAGATGCAACACCTGCCCCTTCCCACCATCCAGGGGCCCCAAACATTCCTTCCAGATGAAACAGCGATTTACTTGTACATCTTTCAATTTAGTATACTGTATTTGCTGCTCACAATGTGGTCTCCTCTACACTGGGGAGACTGCTTTGCTGAACACTTCCGCTCAGTCCACAAGCATGATCCAGGCCTTCCGGTCGCTTGCCATTTTAATTCTCCGTCCCACTCCCACTCTGTCCTCAACCCCCTACACTGTTCCAAAGCTCGAGGAACAGCACCTCATCTTTCGTTTAGGTACTTTACAACCTTCTGGACTCAACACTGATTTCAATAACTTCAGATCATAACCACTGTTCCCATTTTTTCAGACAGCAGCTGCTGGTAATGGTTCTGCTGTTGCCATTTACAGCTCCTCTAGACCCGTCTTTTGTTTCTTATCCCATTACCACCCTCCTTACTTTGCAACATCATCCCTTTTGTCATTTAATCACTCCTACCCTCCACCCTATCAGAGACCTTCCCTTTTGTTCTTTCCTCCCCCTCCCCCTCCCCCCCCCCCCCCATTGCCTGGCTCTGTACTTGATTTAAAAACTGTTAAATCTTCTTCTTCCAGTTCTGACGAAAGGTCATCAACCTGAAATGTTAACTCTGTTTCTTTCTCCACAGATGCTGCCTGACTTGTTGAGTATTTCCAGCATTTTCTGCTTTGAAAGATTCATTCCTTTTCATGTCCGAATGAAATGTCACACCCTCTAAAACTGTAAAATGGCATATATTTTTTTAAATGTCTATACTCAACTGACTTTGTATTCTGCATTTAAGTTTGGATTTGAGACGAGTGTTGTGGCTGATACTTAAGGTTTAGGTTACAATTAATCCCCAATTCTACTCATGAGGTAACCATGGTAACTGGATACATGAGCAGGTGTAACTGAGTCATGAGGGAAACATGTTTCTTTAATCAGAAACACGTTCACAGTTGTGAAATATAAATACCAATATATACATATCTTACAAGGATAACAGTTCTTTCCGTTATCAGTTATTATTTCTACAAACCTACGATTGTTACATTCTTTTAACTGTCAAATGATCAAGTAATTTTATCTCTGACAACTCCACACCAGGTGTTCTAATCCGATGTGATCTGGTTGCAGGTTGTCGTTCCAATAATCTGTTTCAAAACCCTTACCTTTCTGACATGTCGTGTTGTTGCCTGCATGAGCGTCAATAACTTGTGTAAAAAGCTTAAATGGATCTGAATCCATGAGAAAGTCAAAGGGCTCGAGAACCGGCCTCCACCGCGAGCTCCAACCTGCTCCGTTACCTGGTAACGTCCCAAAGCTAAACTGACGGGCACGTGAGATGAGCATTAGGTTGCACGTCAGATGAAGGTGGTACAAAAAAAAACCTGCTAATGAGGGAAATCATTATATGCAGCTACGGAGAGCATCGATTTAAAAATATGCAAGCTTTCACTGATGCAAAAAAAAACCCCATGTGAGTGATAATGGTTTTCAAGTGTTCCTATAATTCAATGAAAGGATGTCTATGCCCAGGACCAAGGATTTCTTTGTTTCCCATGACGATAATCAACATTCAGAGTAATATGGCCTAGATGACTGTGTATCAAGCTTTTCTTCTGCACGAAGTTCACAAGAAAGATAAACGCTCGGGTTTGGCTTTGGTCAGAACAGAACTTATGTCCTCCCAAAAGACTAAAATGCCAAACACTTTATGAAGAGAATGTCCCTCTAAAGTTTGCTCTGTTGATTGTGATTTTGTTTATTAGAAAACAAAAGATCAATTTTCTTTAGTTGGTCCAAAAATGCTTCCAAAATGTCCAAATCCCTGATTTGTCAATGCTATAGTTTCAAATTCCAGTTCAGTTTTAGGAAAATTCACATTATGTTGCTCCACTTACATAGAATTACATAAAATAGAACATGGAAGCAGCTAGTTCAGCCCGTCAGTTAGTCTGTGATAGTGTTTATCCTCCATATAAACATTTGTTTTTCATATTTTTGTCTCCTAACAGCGCTTAATACTTTATATGGAATCAGACGTAGGTGAATATTGTCTGCTAATTCACAGGAAAGCTGACTACAATTGAAGATTTTACACACTAGATCAAGAAGGGATGAAAAAAGAGGGGATGTAAAAAAGGTGCTTTTAGAGTACAAAAGTTCACAGGAGCTCAGGAAGCGACAAGGCATTTAAATGAAGAGTTCCATTGCTTAGCGATGGGGTCGGGTTTGAAGCACCGCAATTGCTGTACTTCACGGTTGAAGTGGTATAAAATGAAACAAGACATACTGCCATTATACCACCAGCTGTATCTACAGGCCCTGGTGCACCTACCTAGCAATGACCATGAGGAACAGGCTCCACAACCTTTGGGTCAGCATGGAGTCATTTCCAGACCTGTGCCATGTGCTGCAAGGAAACCTGCCGTTAACCTGCGCCATGGAGGTGGCAAAGCCAATGAGAGTGTAAGATATAGCCTAGAATGCCCATACATGCTTATTTAGATATTTTATGCTATTGGAGGCCAAGTATCCCAGCATGCTTTTCCAACAGGCCAAGAAGTCCTTGATGAGCTGTAGCAGCTATCAATCTCCCACAATAGCCAGACTGATTTTTTAAAAACTTGTTTATGGGATGTGGGTGTCGCTAGCAAGGCCAGCATTTATTGCCCATCCCTAATTGCCCTTGAGAAGGTGGTGGTGAGCCGCCTTCTTGAACCGCTGCAGTCCGTGTGGTGAAGGTTCTCCCACAGTGCTATTAGGAAGGGAGTTCCAGGATTTTGACCCAGCTATGGGCTGTGAATAACAACACAAAGGGGGGGATCTGCTTGATGAGATTTGGCAGTTATTGAAGCCCTTGATTAGAACTAATGGCTATCAATCTCCCACAATAGTTAGACTGAAAAGAATATGAACAACAAGATAAGGCAAGCTATAAAACAGTATAAAAATGTTGAGGCAGAGAAGGAAAAGTCCTGACATCAACGCTGCTCCCAACAGCATCAGGTAACATTGTTCCTGTTGTATTAATCACTTTAACTTGTTGAAATTACTGGACCATAAGAATAGGGCTTTGCCAGTGAGCCAGCTTGTTAACTCTGGGACTGCTATGTATTCTTTGAAATCTGCTATTAATAAAATATACTCGTTACACACCATATTGGTTCGGTCTCCTTCGGAATCTCTACAAATTGGCGAGCCAGGTAGGAGGAGACTGTGTAGTGGGTTAAGGATTGAAAAAGACACACAGAAGTATAGGGATCCCATTGGTGATCTGTTGGTACCACAGATCAATCACGGATAGGAGAACTGTGATACAACCGCAGGGGTGAGGGTTTCTGATCCTCGGATTAAGTTGACCATGGAGGTGACAAAAGCCTTCGAAAAGAAGCTATCAGGGATATCAGGAAAAGAGGAAATCCAAAAATATATGTCTGTGATTAAGGGAATTGAGAAGCTCTTGCCCATGATGGAGGGAGAGGAGCTGTTTAAAACTGTGAGAACCATGTGGATGATCCATAGAGAATAAAGAGTTCTCTGTAGAGAAAGGGTGGAAATTGTTGTGCTATGTTGCTCACATCTGTGCGGAGAGAACCGCAAATGATGTGGCCAAGGTATGGTTACATATAGAAAAATTCTCATTGGAAAATGAGATAGTCTGGAACTGGGTAAAATCCTGTTGGAACAAGGCGGGTCAAATGCAGCCTCTGAGGATTTTTTAAAAGAGACATTGTACAGGAAGACGTGGAGTTAATACCAGCAGAGTTAATATCCGGCCTTTCACAGCAGACAAATGTTGTAAAAGTGTTCCATATAAAACCATGGGTTGGACACTTGAGGTGCAACAAAAGGGTTAGGAAAAAGAGAAACAAGTTGAAAGCCCACAGCAAAAATTAAAATTGCTGTGAGAAAGAAATAGGATAAGTGTTTTCAGCATTTTCTGTTTTTACTTAAAAAGGAAAAGGCTGCTGGATTTTGTTTTCAGTCTCTGAAAGTGTGTGTGAAAGTTTGCTGCTGACAGCATGATCTTGAAAGTTAACAGCGATGTTATCAACTGATAACCTGTTTAACAGAAACTGCTGCTGTTTTCTGCTTTTGGTTTTGAACTGATTTGGAGTAATTGACAGACTGAGTGTCTGATTAAATGATCAAATTATGAAACTGGCTTTCTGTGGTTGGCCACTATAGACAGTTAATAAGGCAAATTATGTGAATAGCTCCTAACTGCACAACTTGGAATTATCATGAAAAAAATTTGTCATTTTCAGAAATCATAACCCATTACAGGAATCAATATTTTTAAGGTGCATGAAAGCGTAAATATGGTTGTTAATTATCTTGATTTCAATTTGCAATTGTGCCCCCGGAATATGAGAGAGTTAAGGTAGCAATGTATGGAAAAAATTGTTTGAAAACTGACGTTATATATTTTAAATTAAAGATGCGTGGTGTGGATTTATTTCAACTGAAATACCACTGTTAAATACACAAACAGGTTTTTTAAAGTAAAATGCCACTTTGGCAAATCAAGTCTGGAAACTATTGTGTGATTGATTCCATCCCCACCCCCACCCCCACCCCTTATGATCTTCGCAAACAAGAAGTAATTAATCCTTACTTCTGGTTGCCAAATTGCATTACTGAAGTTAATTACCTGCTGTACTAGTTTTTTTTAAGAAGTTGGTATCACACCTTTTGAGCTTCCAGCACTTCAATCTACTGAGTCACAGCTATCTGATTGGAAAGAGCAGTCACTGTACAAACAGTTCCATTGTTCCTTAATAAAAAAAAATGACATTCATGATGGCCCTCTGATTTTTGTAGTTCCTACAGTCCTGCACCATGAACTCATGGCCTGGTATATTCCTCACTCTACCATTACCAACAAGCCAGGGGATCAACCCTGGTTCAAAGAGGAGTGTAGAAGAGCATGCCAGGGGCAGCACCTGACATACCTAAAAATGAGGTGCCAACCTGGTGAAGTTACAACATGCATGCTAAACAGCGGAAGCAACATGCTATAGATAGAGCTAAGCGATTCTACAACTAACTGACTAGATCAAAGCTCTGCAGTCCTGCCACATCCAGTTGTGAATGGTGGTGGACAATTAAACAACTAACGGGAGGAGGAGACTCTGCAAACATCCCCATCCTCAATGATGGCAGAGTCCAGCATGTAAGTGCAAAAGACAAGGCTGAAGCGTTTACAACCATCTTCAGCTAGAAGGGCCGAGTAAATGATCCATCTCGGCCTCCCCCCGATATCCCCACCATCACAGAAGCCAGTCTTCAGCCAATTCGATTCACTCCACGCGATATCAAGAAACGGCTGCGTGCACTGGATACAACAAAGGCAACAGGCCTCGACAACATCCCGGCTGTAGTGCTGAAGTCTTGTGCTCCAGAACTAGCTGCACCTCTAGCCAAGCTGTTCCAGTACAGCTACAACACTGGCATCTACCCGACAATGTGGAAAATTGCCCAGGTATGTCCTGTCCACAGAAAGCAGGACAAATCCAATCCGGCCAATTACTGCCCCATCAGTCTATTCTCAATCATCAGCAAAGTGAAAAACATTTACCTGAGGAAGGAGGAAGTCTCCGAAAGCTTGTGAATTTAAAATAAAATTGCTGGACTATAACTTGGTGTTGTAAAATTGTTTACAATCAGCAAAGTGATGGAAGGTGTTGTCGACAGTGCTATCAAGCGGCACTTACTCACCAATAACCTGCTCACTGATGCTCAGTTTGGGTTCCGCCAGGACCACTCGGCTCCAGACCTCATTACAGCCTTGGTCCAAACATGGACAAAAGAGCTGAATTCCAGAGGTGAGGTGAGAGTAAGTGCCCTTGACATCAAGGCAGCATTTGATTGAGTGTGGCGCCAAAGAGCCCTAGTAAAATTGAAGTCAATGGGAATCAGGGGGAAAACTCTCCAGTGGCTGGAGTCATACCTAGCACAAAGGAAGATGGCAGTGGTTGTTGGAGGCCAATCATCTCAGCCTCAGGACATTGCTGCAGGAGTTCCTCAAGGCGGTGTCCTCGGCCCAACCATCTTCAGCTGCTTCATCAATGACCTTCCCTCCATCATAAGGTCAGAAATGGGGATGTTCGTTGATGATTGCAGTGTTCAGTTCCATTTGCAACTCCTCAGATAATGAAGCAGTCCATGCCCGCATGCAGCAAGACCTGGACAACATCCAGGTTTGGGCTGATAAGTGGCAAGTAACATTCGTGCCTGACAAGTGCCAGGCAATGACCATCTCCAACAAGAGAGAATCTAACCGCCTCCCCTTGACATTCAACGGCATTACCATTGCCGAATCCCTCACCATCAACATCCTGGGGGTCACCATTGACCAGAAACTTGACTGGACCAGCCGTATAAATACTGTGGCTACAAGAGCAGGTCAGAAGCTGGGTATTCTGCGTCGAGTGACTCACCTCCTGACTCCCCAAAGCCTTTCCACCATCTACAAGGCACAAGTCAGAAGTGTGATGGAATACTCTCCACTTGCCTGGATAAGTGCAGCTCCAAAAACACTCAAGAAGCTCGACACCATCCAGGACAAAGCAGCCCGCTTGATTGGCACCCCATCCACCACCCTAAACATTCACTCCCTCCACCACCGGC
This sequence comes from Heptranchias perlo, assembly GCF_035084215.1. Lineage (NCBI taxonomy): Eukaryota > Metazoa > Chordata > Chondrichthyes > Hexanchiformes > Hexanchidae > Heptranchias > Heptranchias perlo. Next base: position 39,175,400 of record NC_090337.1, read on the forward strand.
GCACAGTGGCTGCAGTGTGTTCCATCCACAGGATGCACTGCAGCAATTAGCCAAGGCTTCTTCGACAGCACCTCCCGAACCCATGAACTCTACCACCTAGAAGGACCAAAGCAGCAGGCACATGGGAACAACACCATCTGCACATTCCCTTCCAAGCCACACACCATCCCGACTTGGAAATATATCACCGTTCCTTCATCGTTGATGGGTCAAAATCCTGGAATTTCCTACCTAACAGCTCTGTGGAAGAACCTTCACCTCACAGACTGCAGCGGTTCAAGAAGGCGGCTCACCACCACCTTCTCAAGGGCAATTAGGGATGGGCAATAAATGCTGGCCTCACCAGCAACGCCCACATCCCAAGAACGAATAAAAAAAAACTCATTCGGACAATCTATGATATTATTAGACAATGACAAGTCAGGCACTGATAAATATCCCTTAGTGATTGACGGCATTTAAAGGTACTCTTGATTAAATTTTTCGGGGGTTCCTGGAACCGCCGATGGTATTGTTCTGTTTTCACAGGTATGATACTTCTAAGCCTAGCAGTGGGTACAGGTATTAAGAATGAGGAGGTCCGGAGCATCATTTACAATGTCATCTCCGGTCAAGACCTGCAGGCAGATCTGGATGTGACATTCTTTAAACAAAGGCTATGAAAACAATAGGAAACAGTACTTTTGACAGCTTGGATGGCAAAACATTGACAAAATGGGATTCCGTATGAGGATATGCTTAAGGAATAATGGGGCGTAAGAACTTTTGAACTTTCCATTTTTCTGCACAGACAGGAGGTTACCATGGATATTCCCCTGCATGCATGCTGAATGCAGATGTTGTGCACTTGATCTTACACCTGACACTAATGCAATTAATACTTTAAAATGGGAGTCGCAGTAAAAGAAGCAAACCAGGTTATTAAAGGACCTGTGAACAAACTTAGTGACGCGAACACATGAAGCTTTTTGTAACGATTTATGATTAGAAATTATTCCTACGCAGTTAAATTTTTCTTCTGTATCTTTTGTCATCTGAATTATGTAATTGAATGTATGTAGAGTTATATCATACAGTGCTGAGGTAGATGGTACACGTTTACTAAGCACAATTCGGGAAGATATTTAGGTGAACTCACATAGAGACAATGGGAACATGATAAAACAGTGCGCAAGCAATTAGAGGGATTACTTAAAGGAATGAATAGACAGATGGGGCACGTTATATCAGAACAAGGAAAGTCCCTGGTTTTAATAAAAGAAAAGGCAGGAAGATAAGGACAGGTTAGGGATAATGGCAATCATTTGGAAAAACAAACACTATTAAGAACAATGCCAGGAAGCCTTGCAAGCAAAGTGACATTGTTTCACGACTGGAGATTCGTGTGTCCAAGAAAGATCTCCATCAAAGACGGGCACCTCAGCACCTCACTCTACCGCAAGCCCACGGACAACCTCACGATGCTCCACTTTTCCAGCTTCCACCCTAACCACGTCAAAGAGGCCATCCCCTATGGACAGGCCCTGCGAATACACAGGATCTGTTCAGACGAGGAGGAACGCGATGGACACCTACAGACGCTGAAAGATGCCCTCATAAGAACTGGATATGACGCTCGACTCATCGATCGACAGTTCCGACGGGCCACAGCGAAAAATCACATAGACCTCCTCAGAAGACTAATACAGGATGCAACCAACAGAGTACCCTTCGTCGTCCAGTACTTCCCCGGAGCGGAGAAACTGCGCCATGTTCTCCGCAGCCTTCAACATGTCATCGATGACGACGAACACCTCGCTAAGGCCATCCCCACGCCTCCACTACTCGCCTTCAAACAGCCACCCAACCTCAAACAGACCATCGTTTGCAGCAAATTACCCAACTTTCAGGAGAGCAGCGTCCACGACACCACACAACCCTGCCACGGCAACCTCTGCCAGACATGCCAGATCATCGACACAGATACCACCATCACACGAGAGGACACCACCCACCAGGTACATGGTTCTTACTCCTGTGACTCGGCCAACGTTGTCTACCTCATATGTTGTAGGAAAGGATGCCCCGGAGCATGGTATATTGGCGAGACCATGCAGACACTGCGACAACGGATGAACGGACACCGCGCAACAATCGCCAGACAGGAGGGTTCCCTTCCAGTCAGGGAACACTTCAGCAGTCAAGGACATTCAGCCACCGATCTTCGGGTAAGCGTTCTCCAAGGCGGCCTTCGAGACACAAGACAACGCAAAATCGTCGAGCAGAAATTGATAGCCAAGTTCCGCACCCATGAGGACGGCCTCAACCGGGATCTTAGGTTCATGTCGCGCTACACGTAACCCCACCAGGGGAAAAAAGAGTTATCTGTTTTTAATACAACTGGTCATTCTCTCTCTTTCTCTTCCTTTCGGATGTTTCTCTCTCTCTCTCTCCCTCTCTGTCTTTGGTTCTGGCCGTTTGTATATTCATTTGTCTGGTATCTAAGGTTTCTCTGTCTGAACACTATTCAATTCATTTGATGGCCTTGATAACGGGCAGTTGGAAAGATTATCTGTAATCACCAGGCATTGTTCTATGACTATATATGAGGTAATTTTCAAGGAATCCGACACTCACCTGACGAAGGAGAAAGCCTCCGAAAGCTCGTGATTTTAAAATAAAACTGTTGGACTATAACCTGGTGTTGTAAGATTCCTTGCATTTGTGCACCCCAGTCCATCACCGGCATCTCCACATCATGAAAAGAATATGAACAACAAGATAAAGCAAGGTATAAAACAGTACAAGAAGTTCCAAATGTTGAGGTAGAGAAGGAAGTGTCCTGATGTCAATGCTGCTCCCAACAGCATCAGGTAACATTGTTTCTGTTGTATTGATCAGTTTAACTTGTTGAAATTACTGGGCTATTCTTGAGTGTAAGAATTGTGCTTTGCTAGTAAGTCAGCTTGTGACTATAAAATATACTTGCTACACACCATATTGGTTTGGACTCCTTCGGAATCTCTTACAGCAGTCAACGTCACCTTCTCCCTCAAACATTTTGCTGCTATCTCCTGCGAGACTGTTGCCCTCTAAGTAGATGCTCTCTATATTGTTATTGTAACTACTTGCTAAATGTTCTGCAAAAGTAGCCTGATTGAAATATAAATGTGGTGCACAATGTACTGTACCATGGAATGGCAGAATGAGGATTTGTTCCCACAATTTAATAATAGTGAATTGTTCATCTCTGACTGGCCATTAAGGCAAGGTGCTAGTCAGAGGCAAAAGGTTTCCCCGTGAATAAGGGGAAATGGAAAATTGGTAGTCCTGTCACCCTGGACCCTTCTTAGTCAACCATCTCCAGGACCACAGGTAATTCCAGGCTTGGGTTAATTCAAATAAACATTCCATTGTTTTTCTAATGTATGTAAGTTAGACTTCAATAACTAGATGGTCTGCACTGGAAATCTCATCTACAAAGAGTTACAAAGGTTTATGTAATGCAAGAGTGCCTGCTTACTGTGTGAAATGTATTTGGATGTTTCTAAATAAAGAGTCTGTTAAATACATAGGGCGCTAAATTGGGCCGTGTAGCACCCGTTGTTTCGTGCTATACGGGCTCTCCGACATCCAAGATGGTGTCTTGAATGTGCACGCACGTTTCCTGCATGACATGCGCCAGACGCCATCTTGGAATAGGAGTTTACGCTGGCGCAGATAATGAATTCTGGAATGTAAAGTAGGGAAAAATGGCTTCAATCAGTGTGTAACGCTGATTTAAAGTGATACACAGCATTTTGGGACTTAACGCTCAACTCAATGCACAATCTTAACCCCGACCATCTGAACATGTCTTAGAGTGCCTGGAGGACCCCCCCGCCGGCGCTATTTAAAGGGACCATGCAGGATTTACAGGTTAGTGGCTGGATTATTGCCTCTGGCTGCCGAGACATTTGTAACTGTTTTTGGAGGTCTCCTAGACTTGAATACTAGGACGCGGGGACATAGCCTAACATTTAGAGCCAGGACGTGCAGGAGTGAAGTTAGGAAATGCTTCTACACGCAAAGAGTGGGAGATGTTTGGAACTCTCTTCTGCAGATGGCAGTTAATGCTAGCTCACTTGTGAATGTTAAATCTGAGATTGATAGATTTCTGTGAACCAAGGATATTAAGGGATATGGGGCTAAGACGGTATATGGAGTTAGGTCACAGGTCCACCATGATCTCATTGAATGGTGGAACAGGCTCGAGTGGCTAAATGCCACGGCCACTTGCTGCCTCTTGATATGCGCCACCTTCTCCTGCAAGAAAGCGGGACGTGTGCCGGGCTGATGTGCCTGTTATGGTTGAATAGCTGCCAGTGTGTGTGGTCTGTGAGTTGTGGGTGGGCGGCTTGAAACAGTGATAATGTGTAAGGGCAAGAGGAAGCATCTGATTGGAAGAGTTGAGCACTGATGGAAAGAGTTTGTTGGTATGTGGGTGTTGGGGGGTGTAGTGCATGGTGCAGTTGGTAGGAGATGCCACTTGCCAGTTGACCTCACTCACCTTGACCACTCATGTCAAAGCATTGAACTTCTTCCTGCACTACATCCATGTTCATGATGCTGTGCGCCTGGCATTGACTTCGTCCCCCGCTGCCTCCCACTGCCTTTTGGATATATGTCTGGAGGGCCTCTTGCCCCCACTGCGGATATAGGATGTCCCTCCTTCTGTCTACCTCTTGTACCCAAGGTCTCTAGTGCATCAGCAGAGAACCTTGCTGCACGCATTCTCACAGGCCTGGTACCAACTCAGATCAGCAGATTGGTGAGGCCTGGCATGCAGATTGGATAATGTGGGATTTAGTAGTGCGCAACCTTTATTCAATGTTTTAACATAACTCATCAGTGTGTAAACATAGGGATGGGATCTGCATCTGTATTTTACATGTGTGATGCCTGATCTCTGTTCAGACTCCATGCTGACAGTAAACTGTTATTTACAGCAAATAACAGGTACCAGCTACCTTTTAAGAGATTTCTAAGACACATCCTCCCTTTAAGAGATTGAGCTTCCTCTGGTGATGGAAAGTGTGAATTGCATTGATTCCACGTGCAAGGTCTGGAAAGGAACGCTGATTGCAGGTAAGTGCTCCCTTGGGACCAAACTTGCGCCCTGCCTGCCCAGGTTCTGTCGGGCGCGGGGTCACGCTAACATCGCCCAGAACAGACCCTTATCCAATTTATCCCCCATAATCTTTTCGATGGAGGTACAGGTATACTTGGTGATGAAGTATTGGTCATTTAACTTCCAAAATATCTTCTTGCCATCCAACATTAGTTTCCTGACTCATACCCAGTGCATCCCAGGTAGGTCAATAAAGTTAGTTGAACTGGTGGGCAAGGATTTCAGCACTGCTGTGTATTTTCAGGGCACATTTGGCTGGTACCAGTGAGTTTTAATACCCTATGTTCATCATCCACAATATTTATGTTATTGATATCCTAACAACTATGATTTCACCAAATATACCATCAGGAGAGATCTACCCCCTTATAGGTTGGTTACTTCATCTTATGAATGTTGTTTCTTCCAGTCATTTTTCCATTATTGTATTAGGTTGATACTGGTCTATACAAGGGTCTCAGGCCCTGCAGGGCACTTTGTTGACTCAGATAACATGATAAATGCTACTAGTTAAGTTGTGTCATTAGGGTCTTGTGGCAGAATATTGTAGACAGACTCTAGTCCTCTGCTACCTATCGATGCCATTGGTAAATTAGCTTATTCGTCTGGTAAAGAAGTCCACTCTTTTCTACCAGCTGCACATCCATCAATAGCTGTAGCACTTGGCAGTTCTTATGTTCTTTCTCCTCTATTACCAATATAACTCAAGGATGATAAGGTGAGTCTTTTATCGAGGTTTTTTTTAACTGGGGCTTTTGAAACTGGATGTATGATACAGAACAGAATGTGTCATGTATTATTAAAGTAATAGAGAGTATTTAGCACAGTTTACCAGTTATTGACTTTTTATTAAGGTATTCTTTTTCATTGAAGCCTAAAGGGTCAAAATAATCAATGTTAGCCACTATGTATTCACACTTGGGATTAAAAGTTGTGATTCTTTTATTTGGGTAACAAATTAATGCCACCTTAAATTTTGCATTGAAGATGGAGCACCGTGCAATTTGGCTGTAGGTTTAGCAACTTCACCTGAGGCCATAACTAGTGCAGGGGATCAGAAGATGTCCTTTCATCTCTGAAATCTGGGTTCCAATTTAGACTGAATGGATGAAAGTCCCTATATTTGTCAGTGATTATGGAGCCTGGATTAAATACAAACCTTCTCAAGGGCAATTAGGGATGGGCAATAAATGCTGGCCTCGCCAGCAACGCCCACATCCCGTGAACGAATAAAAAAATATATGAAAAAGACAACCAGAAAAGGATCAATTGGTCCATTAAGTCCATCCCATTCAGCTATATTGCAACTAAGCAACATGACCCTCAACACTACCCATCCATCAGCAGCCAATGTAAGATGCTAGAAGATACAAAAAAAAATTAAAACCCTAAGCCAATTCAGGGAAAAAAGTATTCTGGGAAATTCTTCTCCGACCAGTAAAAGTGATCAAAATGAGTTCCAGAAGAAAACAATGAAGGTATGTTACCCTCTGCCCCAGCTACATTTTTGTACACAGTGATATCAGCCTTCTCTGGGAACTTGTCCAGCTCTCTTTTGAACTTTTGTAGTGAATCTGCACCCAATGCATGAATATTGGACAATGTCCAACCTGTTCTGTAGTGTCTCACAGGAGTATTTTTTTTAACTTTAGATAGTAATTTTAACCTAACTCACTGGGCGGGAAACCCACAGGATCGGATGGAACACTGGTTTTACACTTCATCCAATAGTACTCTCCTTTGACTTCAGTGGAGAGTAAAATCAGGCGGGATGCAAAACCAGAGATGCATCTGATCTCGTCAATTTGCTGACGGCTGGGTTAGGTTAAAATTGCCCCCTATATTTTAAAATATTTGGTGGAAAATAACATTGGGAAGATTAGGTCAGTATTGGAGAATGAGAATTACATTTTACAGTTAAAATCATCTATAATGCCAAAATATTTTATTCTAGCCAGTCCAGCTTTTTTTATTTCTACTTTAATAAAAAGATCAAAACAACAGCAGCTTTCACATAAAAGCAACACATTTATTAGTTCTTTAAATAAGAAGTTGAATTAATTTTGTGAGTTTTTATTTAAAATATAAAATGTAAACTAGATAATACGCAGCTAGAATGTATGGAATATGCCTGTGAGATGTGATTTTATTAAACTTACAGTGCTTCATTTCTCACAACATTTCACTGTGATAGTTGCATTTCTTACAGGGCATTTAGCAAAGTTCATGATTCACCACAGCATTCCTTTCCAGCAGCAATTAATATGCCAAGCAAGTGATGTTAGCCAGAATACCAGTATTCTCCCCCATTTTGGCTGCCCAATGTTTCTCCATTTGTAAGTTAATGGCATGTAATATTCTGACTGACAATTAATTTGACTGATGTTCTATTCTGGACCTTTCGTACAATGGCTTATTTTCCTGAATTCATCTGAGAAAGACAACCCCATGTCACAAAGATAACTTTGGCTCATCTTTGCATTGAAACCTATGGTTTCCCCTTTCACAGCAATCTAAAGCTGCTGGTTTGTGACGAGGGTGGCCCTCAGTGCTACTCCACAGGTCTGCATTGGAGCATGCCTGCAAGGAGGTACAGCCAGGTTTGAAGACTCAGCTGCCTGTTACTCTCACTGGATGTACTGCATGGTAGCTGCAGGTGTCCTTTCAACAGATGGCACAACTCTCTGATCAACCAGATCCTGTTAAGACAGTTCCTCCCAGTCGTTGCCAGGTGTGCATGCCAGGGCCTGTATATATGATTGGTGGTACCTTGATGAGAGTAGCCAATACAGGTACATTAATTGTAGATCATGGTGATGTGCCTTCTTTCGTGCCGTACCATTGAAAGCAAGACCTACTGTGATTGGAGTGCTTCTGAGGAAGCATTCAAAAGTTAGTCAAGCATTCTAATATCTTAGTGGGTTTGCTGGGAAGAGGAGCATCTGCATGATTTAATTGGTTGCCAAAGCTATGCCAGCTCTCTGTAGATGTTGGTGTGCAGATTGGAGTAGTTAAAGGGCAGTGTGATAAAAATAAGGAGCTCAGACCACTTAAGGGAGTGACTGATGCCACTGAACTCGAGAAAGCATCTACGCCAGACCAAAACTCGTCACACTCTCAGCTTCTCAAAATTCTTTTGGAAGACCTATATCCTACTTTTTCCCACGTCATTGGTTCCAATTATCTTTCTAGAAATGCTCCATTATGTCCCTTACCATTACACTTGGGAGGTTACACACCATTATGCAAATGCATTAAAAAAATCTGATTTTGTTTTTAAAGAAACTTAGCACTTGGTGGCTGTCCTCCTGTTTGGGGGTTTCCATTTTTGCCACATTTCCCCTGAAGCATGATGTGTTTTTATCAAGCTGTTCATTGGAAGTGAAGTGAACAATAATGATAAATCCATTTAAACATTCTTTCTATAGATCATTCTTTCTGTTTATTGTTAGTTACCGAAACAATAAATACTCTTCCCACAATACAATGAAAACATGTCAAGAAGTTGACCTGTGTGTTTTCAAAACAATTAGGCAGATAAAGTCGCTCCTTCAAGGATTGTTTCTGTAGTCAATAACACATTGCACTGAAAGATTTTATACAAGAATGATCAAGAAGAGATCCTAAGGTAAGAATTTTAAACGTGCCTTTATAAACCAAGAGAACCTTCTTCAAGCTAATAAAGATAAGCTATTATTAAAGAAAACCTTCTGAGTTTGGTAGTACTCATGATATTGTGTATTAAAGCTTGTGAAAAGACTATGGAATCTTGTTGTTTCTATAAAAATCTTAAAAACAGACAATGTTTAAGAGGTAGACATACAACTTAAGATGTGCATCCAAAAGCCAGAAAATTATTTTCAAGATAATTTGACAATAAGTAATTCTTGGGACGTAAACAACAACAATTTGCCTAGTATTGTAGATCAGATATTTGCATTTAAATGTGTGCAGCGGATAGGAGAATAAAATGCCCATTGTAAAACAGGGATCATTTTTAACTTTATTTGCAGTGTTATTACTTACAAGCACTGTGATAATTCAATATAGAATTTTGAGTTGTAGCAATAAAATACTATATTATCATTTCAGTGATTCAAACAGAATCACATATTCATAAACTGATGCCCATTACTGTAATTGTTTCTCATGTAAGGGGACATTTTTCTACATGAGTCTTATTATGACATGGTAGAATTTTCTTGCCACTTTGTTTTAGCAACAATATTTTAATTCCTAACACTTTAACAAGTGAAATATCAAACAATAAAATTGGGGTGGCTGAGTGTACCTCCAATTTAGGTAATTCCAGTTTATAAAGAAAAAGCAAGTAACCAATATTAATTTTGATTAAATAAAATAGTAATTAAGAGTGTGCTGAAAACAGTTCATATGTGAAAATTATGCTAACTGGAACTAATGGGGAAATTCATATTAGTTGCATACATTTATTTTTAAATAAAGTAATAATAGAAATATTATGTTTAAGAATATTTAAAAAGGCATTTCGTTTGAAGATATCTAACTGGTGTAAAGTGCACAAGTTGGTAAATTTTAATGGAACATTAAAGTAAGTAAAGCATGGTTTGTTTAAAAAAAACCTGAATATTTTCCATTTCTACATTTGTCCTTTAGGTTACTCGCCTGGCACTGAGAGGATTTCAAAATTAAAAATGTTAACAGGATTACAATCTTTGTAGTATATTCCAAGACTTCGTTAATTTAAGAGGTTAAATGGTTGTATAATTCTATCTTGTAATATTCAGCATTGAAAATTACAGTCTATTTTCACTAATATTATCTCATAGAAAGCTGGTATATATTTAGTGAACTGTGCAAGATGATAAATACTTAAAACATTAAAGGACAAGGTTTTCAGAATACAACGACTAAAATGTGAGCTCCCAACGCGGAGTCTCACCCACTGCCAGCACATATCAGGAAATGACGGGTGCGCTCCCCACAATTTTCTGTCCATTAATTTTGTGAGGAGCATATATACTTTATATACTTTCCAATATATACTCTCGGTAGGCGGGCCCTGCATCTGGAGCGCAAATTCATAAAATAAGCTCTAATATGTTTTTATTCTTGAAGCAATGCTTATAAAATGCCTTTCCCTCTTTCTCCTTTTTAAAGGAATCAACCCTGGGCCAGAGCTGCTCAAAGTATTTTACAAAATCCATATGTATATCACAGTGAACATGAACGATACAGCAAGGTAACCAACTTTAAGAACACCTTAAGAACAAATATATAACATAGTTGAGCCACTTAACAATCTGCAGCAGCAATGGTTTGAACTTTGTAGAACATATTGTCGGAGAGGGGGGAAATATGATTGGTAAACTGCAATGAAACATTAAATAAATAAAGCAGTATTTATTTTAAAAATGTGAATATCTTCACTTTAAATATTTGTGCTTTTGATTACTTCATCTGGATACTAAAAGAGGATTTTAAAATATTCAAAATGCTTATGGATGAGGTTTTTAAAATAATGGGACCAATTTTCTAAATCCCAGCATGGAACCTCAGTCACCAACAGAAACGAGCCATTTATATTTTTCAGAAACAACTGTGTTGAATTTTGGAGACCATATTGTTGGTTTGAGAGGGAGTGGGGTTGGTAGTATTAAGTAGTTAAACATGAGAAAAGTGTCAAATTTGAATCTTTGCTTCATTTTAGACATGGTGTAAAAATGCTGCTCCAACCTTATAGGTCACAATTTTGAAAACTGAGGTTTTTTTTTTGGTTAATTTATACCACAGCTTCAAAACTTTAAAAGTCTAAGCCACTAATCTACACGAGATTATCTGACTTTAAATACATTTTAAATAGATTTGAAATGACTTTAATGTTTCATTATTTGAATAAGTACAGCAAATTTTTTTTACAGACATGGAAGTGAGTTTTTTAAAGCAGCTCACATAAATGACACTGTCAGCATGAAATCCTTATTGACAAGTAAAGATTTTGATCCTGCCATTCGAGGTGTGTTTATAGTATCTTATTAAATAATAGTCTTAATTATATTACTCTTTGCTTTTAAATTTTTCCACCCCACTTTTATGCTCCCCTTCCCATTGTGCACTATCTGTAAGTCAAGGCTGGAAATGGGATTAACTCTGCTCTAAACGGTCTATACTGAATGTTAGCAAGTACATGAATGTGATCTAGATTAACTTGTCTATATTTTTCAGCTCCCTTCTTGCCTCACCTCTGTTTTGAACCTTTCCTTTAAGTTTCAGCCTAGATCAGGGACATTACCTATTGGAGATTGAGGATTATGAGCCTATATTATAGCACTCTGTCCCATTGACCAGCCCGATTCTTCTTTAGAAACAATTTGCTGTTGTCTAACTTCCTTCAGCTACCAGGACCTTTTCAATAGTGGCATGCAGCCCTAGAACTTGAATTCAAGAAAGTCCAATTGGGAGACAAGTATTGATATTCAGCCATTGAAAAAAGCCCAATAATACAGTATTTAGAAACCAAAATATTAGTTATGATATATTACAATAAAAATGACAAGTATCACAATACTTCAACATTGATGCACCATTGCAGCTTGGCAGTGTATTCATGTTGTATATAGAGGATACTCAATAGAAATCCATGGAATATAGAATTTATTCTGTGCATGAGAGACTGCAGGTAACTCATGAGCACTGCAGGAATATGTTGATTTTAAATACCTTAACGCTAAACATTTTTCATACCCCAAGTGTTGAATAGCTATGGTGTGTATTTTTTATTCTTAAATCTGGTTTTAGTCTGGGCTTTTAAAAAATTCCCACCCTTTTTCCATTTTTTTCCCCCATTTTTTCTTGGAGGCACTGACTCATGCCGGGCATGACTTGATGGATGCCAGCAGCTTGCTCAAGTGGTAATCCTCCTACCTGTACTGGCAAGTTTTTTGGCCGAGACACAAAGCTTCACAGCTGAGCTTGATACTGCCCTCACACTTTACAATTGTAAACAATTTTACAACACCAAGTTATAGTCCAGCAATTTTATTTTAAATTCACAAGCTTTCGGAGGCTACCTCCTTCCTCAGGTGAACGATGTGGACACTTTACAGCAGAGGACACTGCGAGCAGCAGTGCACTCTGTGTTTCCGCCGCCACCAAGAGGGAGACCGCTGCTGCCAGGGAAGGAAAATGCTGGCAATGCTGGAAGGGGAGGAGACCACTTAAAGGGGCAGAAGAGCCCCGATGATCAGCATTCAGTTTTTTTGTTTAGGTCTTGGGCCAACGTCTTCATCCAGTGAGTGGTTGCTGCCTGACAAGAGCCCCTCACTCTCCAAAAGGGGGCCCAGTGGGCCTTCTGTTCCAGCTCCAGGGATTACAGCCACCCATCTCCTGTCGGTCCCTGCGTAGAAGGCAGGGAAATCGGCCGAGTTCCCAGGCAAGAATTTAACAAATCAGCATAAGTGAGAGGCATGAGCTCTGTGTTCTTCATGCTTGATGTTTTTGAAAAAGCCAATCTCACACGAGCCTCTGATCTTGGCTTCATTAGTTATGCATGGTAAGGTCCAGCTGGATTGCTGCCAGAAGCTCATTTAATCGGGGGTAGGATGGGAAACTCTACACAGCTGCAACTCTTAAAGGATTGCAATTGTAGGAGGCAAGGGAGAGATCATGATCAGGAAGGTGGTTCTCCCAGAATGAGGCTTACCCAGTTTGCTGAAGGCTGCGATGTCCCCAAATGTGGGATACTGCATACTTTGTGGTAATGGGGTGCTGCATTCGTGTTTTCACCTTCTTTATGACAAAACCACACCGCCTAATGGATCAACAACATTGCCAAACACCTCCATTCAGTGATGCAGATATGGAACTGCTCCGATAGGAAGTGGACAAAATTGGAGTTGCCCTGTTTGGCATTCTCTTAACAGGAGAGCTGTGCAGATAGTAGTGAAGGAGGTAGTACGAACGGTAAATGAAGTCTCCAACATCCAGAGGATTTGGGAGCAGACGAAGAAAGAAGAAATACCGGGGAATAACATACTAGGAAGATACACTAATCACTTTTAGAGAATTAAATTTAGTTGCACTTTATTACACTTTGCCCAGAGAGTTTTCTTCTGATAGTATAGAAAAGGATATTGGCAGATCAAAGAATTGGTAGCCATGATAATTGAGCAAAGCACAATATTGGTGAAAAAGTACATGGCTATTGTGTTGGGCACCTATGGAAAGCACTGTTAATGCAATGGGTGGATGTGGCACTTGGTTGAAGATCTCATCTATTACAGCTTGGCTGCTGTTTCCTGCAAAGGTGTTTCAGCGGGGATATGTCCTTGCCAGGGTTTTACTCCACCTGTGGCTGACTCCCCCTCCTCCGGATGTTCCATAGTTGGCCTCTATGGATGGCAGTAATCTAGGAGAATATTTTTGCTGTAATGGAGTGCCCAGAACTGCATACAATATTCCACAGGTGTCTGCCTAACCAGTATCTTGTAAATATTCAACATCACTTCCTTGCTTTTATGTTGACCATATAAAATATAAAACCCAAAATCCTATTTGTCTTTTTCATGTCCTTTTCTATCTCCACTTTCACCTTTAAAGATCAATATATCTACACTCCTAGATCTCTGTGCTCCTCCACTCTGCTAAGAATCTTACCTTTTAATGTATCATTCTTTGACTTCTTTTCCTTGATCATGAATGTATGGACCTCATTGTATGTTCGCTAAGCTGTTGTTCATAGCTGTCTCAATGGTGTCTTGAGCCGTGGCTGAAGAGGATAGTCCAAGTCTCTTAGAAGTCATCCTTGTGGTTTGCTTTCTCCTTCAAATAGGCCAGGCACCAAGGATTGTTTTAAAATGAAAATTAATCTGGAAATTCCTTTGTTGCTGGTCAGTGACCATCTACACATTGATGGAGTGGAACTCCTTGTGGTTCATGAAGGCCATATCATTACAGGCCCTGATGGACACTCAGTTTGTTTCAGTCACACCCTAGATTTTGGGTAATTGTGCAATGTTAAAAATTGCAGTGCCGTCTCTAACTTCTGCTGTTTTCTATGGGGAAAGTAAGGAAGGTGTTCACCTTGAACGTAAGAAATAGGAACCAGAGTAGGCCATACGGCCCCTTGAGCCTGCTCCACCATTCAATCAGATCATGGCTGATCTTTGACCTCAACTCCACTTTCCCGCATGATCCCCATATCCCTTGATTCCTCTAGAGTCCAAAAATCTTTTCATCTCAGCCTTGAATATATTCAATGACTCAGCATCCACAGCCCTCTGGAGTAGAGAATTCCAAAGATTCACTACCCTCTGCTTGAAGAAATTCCTCCTCATCTCAGTCTTGAATGGCCGACCCCATATCCTGCGATTATGCCCTCTAGTTCTAGACTCTCTAGCCAGGACAAACAATGAATCAGTAATTTGCTCGATGCATTGGAGCTATGTAACTTGGTTGGTACTGCTGATGTTTGCTATGGTAGCTTGGAATAAGCGCGATGCATAAGTGCAGTGATGTGGTGACCATGGCTACTGTTGGCAGTGCAGCCTATGTAGTGAAGGTTACCACCCGTTCAAAATCCAGAAAACAGCACAGCTCCATCATTTCTTCCTTGATGAAGTAGAGCTAATTTCTTGGGGCATTCCCAAGTTTTTTTTTAATTCATCCATGGGACGTGAGCGTCGCTGGCAAGGCCAGCATTTATTGCCCATCCCTAATTGCCGTTGAGAAGGTGGTGGTGAGTTGCCTTCTTGAACCACTGCAGTCCGTGTGGTGAAGGTATTCCCACAGTGCTGTTAGGTAGGGAGGTAAGCATTTGTTTCTGAATCACATATTTTATTCATACAAGCTGTAAAATATTAGTTGTGCAATTATATCACCAGTGTTTTGGTATTCGGTTGTATATTTATCCTGAAACTGAAATTCAAAAATATAATTTAAAGGCAATTTAGAAGAAACAATACTGCATACTGCATTGTTAAATGGCAATAAGGAAATTGCAGAGTTCATTCTGGATATGATGCCATCCCTGATCAATGAACCAATGACATCTGACATGTACAGAGGTAAAATATAGTAATAATACTCTTATTGTTTATTGATACAGTTTTAATTACTATGCCAGAATTTGAATCCCGGACTGACTGAAATTCAGAATCCAGATTAAATATATTTATCTAAGTGAGCATGTTTGAAAGTCAGAATCAACGCTAATTTTAACCAATTTGCCTACTGATTATTTTGTGTGATATTAGTACACAGATGCCTAATGCATTCGTCTGAACATTGTTCATCTGCTATTTCAATGGAAGTGTTAGCTCAATTAAACTAACTATTTCTGAACATAATTTCAAGGCCTATGTGTGAGGTAAAACTACCACAGCAGTGCTATTGAATGATGCAGTTGGTTAAATACTGGCCTTTCACCTCTAACACGTGGGTTCAAATCCAACCCAGACTGATGAGATGAAAGTCTCCTTTGTTTGCTGGCTATAAGAGTCCTAAGTCTAATGTGTTTGGACAGGCTCAATTCAGTTCTAATATGGCATGGGACTACAACACAAAACAGCCAATAATTTTCCACTAATTGCATTGTCACTCAGACAGGCCTGAGGATGGTTGGTGTGGGAAATGGAAGGGAAAAAATGCCACACTGGTGCAGTAGAAGGTTTTCTACTGAGGTTGGGGCTGAGGCACATTGTTGGCCAGAGTAGAGAGAGGTTTATTCTAATGTGGGAGCGCTTGATGCTGGCACAGGACAGAAAATTACTGACTGTGCAGAATGTGAATATTTACCCAATAGTTACCAGGCCGCCTTTTCATCATTACATTTTAACTCATTGAAGCTCAGCAACAAAAACTGAAAATTAATTTATGATTTTAGTTTTAATGCTCATCAGGGTGAGGGATGTTAGTCTTTTGGATTGGAAAACTTTCCATTACAGGCAACCAATGTCAGCATCAGGCTATCCCAGATTAAAATAAACCTTCTAACGAAAAGAACCAGGAAAATTCATTAAACTGTGAGACATCTTTGGTGTAGTGCTATTTCTTATACTGTTTACATGAATAAGCTGTCTCTGGTACCACTTTCACTTCTTTGTTTTCAATTTACAGGTGAGACACCTATGCACATTGCTGTTCTGAAACAAGATGTGGAAATGGTTAAGGAACTGTTGAAACGAGGTGCTGATGTGATGAACGCACGTGCAACTGGTTCCTGCTTTGTTCCAGGAGAGGAATGTCAGTGTTACTATGGTAAGGTCTAGCTTTTATTCTAAGAGTTAAGATGGTCAATTTCCCATTATATTAACAGATTCAGCAGGAGTCCATGTGGGCTTTATGCCTACTGGAGTTGCGCACAGTTTAGTCAGGGCTAATTATATGTATAGTGTGCTCTTGGCATGTAATATTCCAATCATTGGGAGCTTCCTGCTTTTTGGGAGAGGGGGAGAGGGAACAGGATATTTAGCACAGCTACAGGAAATTAAACTAAATTAAATAAAATTTGGTGATGCTTCGGTAGAAGTGCTACTGGAAGAAATGCAGCACAGGAGGTTTGCCCTGTGTGGCACCGCAGGGCATCATCCACACGGGTGAGCTGGACACAGTGCAAGGGAAGAAATGGCAATCCACCTCAATGATATTTACACCATGAAGAGGATCTGGCTGCAAATGCAGAAGAAGTTTGACTTCAGCAAATCGGTCAAGGTAAGAGTACCCACATGTACCAATTAGATTGGCAAAATGAGTATACCATAAAGTTTTATTCCCACTCAGACTCCCTTACCAACCCTTTGAATGCTTACCTTGTATATCCATTCTACAGCAGAGCACACTTAGCAACAACTTATACCTGTAACTTTTGCCACACTGATATCCTTAATGGTCTTCACCCAAAACATACTTCAAAAAATAACTGCATGATGCATTTACCATCCTTCTCATGTTCTTTCTTCTCAACCTAATCATTCACTCACTACCCTCCAGGCCTGCACTCAAGCATAATACCATATGGTACAGTATATTCTCATATAAACAATATTTGAAGTCTATTGTAGTTAGCAGTGTAACACATGTTCCTCTTCTCTTTCGATAGATATCAAACTAGAAGCAGAACCTCATAGCACATGCATCACTCGTTTCTCATGCCACAAGCACCAGAACTGGTATATCTAACCCAGGGATTTAGGTGTTGATTTTCAGGATGAAGCACCGGGTCAACCACAGAGTATGAGTGAAGAGGAGTAACAGGACCTGCTAGCTGGGGGGCCTGCTCAAGCCCTTTATCAGTGCACAGTCCTGGGATTTGGACCTCACAGGCTATACATTTAAAAGAAGGATGCTATCTGACCAGCAACATTTTATGCAGTCATTAAAGGATGCGCCAAAAACCTGTAAGTTCCGGCAGTGAGTGTGGCGGAGTCTGCTAGCCACATTTGTGCAATTGTTCACAAAGGCTGTCCATAATGGAGTTCCTAGTGACAGAGGTTCTAGGCCATCTCATAAATGTTCAGATTGCTGCTATAGAGGTCTTGGATTCCGATCTACAGCAAGCCATTTTATCAATATGCTGGGGGATCAGATGAACAGAGTCATTACGCAGAACTGCAGTGCCCTCAATTGCTTCTTAGAAGTCAGCTCCCACTCAGGAAATGTCCAATAACAAGGATGTGGCTGGACTAGGCATGTATAAAGCTGCTGCCTTTGAAGATGACACCATATGTAGCCTCCACCAGTTTTCAACCTCCCCCTTCCCCCTCAAATGACAGAAGATGTGACAGAAAGCCACCGGTGGATCAGGCAGCCACCGCAGCAGAGAACATGATGCTGAGGGGCTAGGCTGTGGAACGGGGGAGTTGCAGTTCCTCCCAGCTGAGCAGGGAGGGGGAAGTTGGGTATAAAAGTCAAGTCCTGCAAGATTTCAGGGGTAGAGAGAAAGGCAAAAGGCAAAGTGCTGTTGTGTTCTGACTTGTGCCGTAGATACAGTTTATTATCAAGTACGCTCTGCTCTGCATAAAATTGTGTCTAGAGTTTCTTTGGAAAAATTTATGCATTGCTGCAAGTGGCAGAATCAGTTACTTATCCACCTGATGAGCCTCCTCAATCCCAAGAGGCTCCTGCTGACATGTGGCAGCTAGACACCTCTTATGGAACTCATGAAAATGGTTTCTTTACAATAGGGTTCTTGCTATCGGTAACAATAATTGATTTGTTTGCCTGTTAACAGAATTTTGTACTTCATGGTCTAATCAGGAAAACCAGGAAACGTGTATCCAAAATAATTTATCTTAAAAAAAAACCTGTGCCCACGTGTGTTTGGTTTACCCATGCAGCTTACCTTTAATGCCTGGTCTGAAAGAGCAGAAGTAATGCTGGATGCCACCTCCATCCAACCATCGGAGATTTAGTGGGCCTACTAAAGGCATTCATTAGTATACAGCATGCATGAATGAGCGAGTGTAAATAATGTAAATATGCAGCCAAACTGAAAATAGTAATAGGGGAACAGAGCTAAGCACGACTAATTGTCTCCTACCTTTCTGGTCCCTGATTGCCCGAATGCCATTGGCGGTGTCAAAACCGCCAGTTGAAAAATCTATCCTGATATCAATTAATAACCAGAGAATGAGTTAGGAAGTGAGTGGATTGGCCAACCTTGAAGATTCTTGAGTTGATCAATAAGGTATTTGTAATGCATTTAATCATTTTGTTTAATTGATATGTTTCAATGCATTCAACAACAACAACTTTCATTTATATAGTGCCTTTAACGTCGTAAAACATCCCAAGGTGCTTGACGGGAGCGATTATCAAACAAAATTTGACACCGAACCATATAAGGAGATATTAGGACAGGTGACCAAAAGCTTGGTTAAAGAGGTTGGTTTTAAGGAGCATCTTAAAGGAGGAGGGAGAATTAGAGAGGCAGAGAGGTTTAGGGAGGGAATTCCAGAGCTTAGGGCCTAGGCAGCTGAAGGCACAGCTGACAATGGTGGAGTGATTAAAATCAGGGATGCACAAGAGGCAAGAATTGGAGGAGCACAGAGATGTCGGAGGGTTGAAGGGCTCAAGAAGGTTACAGAGATAGGGAGGGGTGAGGCCATAGAGGGATTTGAAAACAAGGATGACAATTTTAAAATCGAGGCGTTCCTGGATCGGGAGCCAATGTAGGTCAGCGAGCACAGGGGTGACAGGAGAATGGGACTTGGTACGAGTTAGGATATGGGCAGCAGAGGTTTGGATGAGCTCAAGTTTAGGGAGGGTGGAAGATGGGAGGCCAGCCAAAAGAGCTTTGGAATAGTCGAGTCTAGAGGTAACAAACTAGGATGCACCCCATCCAGACTGGGTGACTTATCTACTTTAAGCATTGCCATCCTTTCTAGTACCTCCTCTTCATCAATTTTCACCCCATCCAGTATCTCAACTACCTCCCCTTTTACTGTGACTTTGGCAGCATCTTCTTTCTTGGTAAAGGCAAATGCGAAGTATTCATTTAGTACCTCAGCCATGCCCTCTACCTCCATGCTTGGATCTCCTTTTTGGTCCCTAATTGGCCCCACTCCTCCTCTTACTACCCGTTTACTATTTATATGCCTATAGAAGACTTTTGGATTCCCTTTTATGTTAGCCGCCAGTCTATTCTCATACTCTCTCTTTGCCCCTCTTATTTCCTTTTTCATTTCTCCTTTGTACTTTCTATATTCAGCAGGAAGAGAAGTCAATGCAGGTGATTCTCTGGCTATGACTGGATAGATAAAAATGGAACCAGGTGAACACAGTTCCACCCAGCTGGATGACAGAGAAGAGGTGTTGGAGGAGGATGGTGTGGTCAGTTGTGTCAAAAGTGGCAGACAGGTCGAGAAGGATGAGGAGGCATAGTTTACCATGGTCACAGTAACAAAGGATGTCATTTGTGACTTTGATAAGGGCTGTTTCTGTACTGTGGCAGGGGCGGAAACCTGATTGGAGGGATTCAAACATAGAATTGTGGGAAAGATGGGCACAGATTTGGGAGGCGACAACACATTCAAGAACTTTGATGAGGAAAGGGAGATTGGAGATGGGGCAGTAGTTTGCAAGGACAGAGGGGTCAAGGGTGGGTTTTTTGAGGAGGGGGTGATGACAGCAGATTTGAAGGGGAGGGGGACAGTACCTGAGGCGAGGGAACCGTTTACAATATCGGCTAACATGGGGGCCAGGAAGGGAAGTTGGGTGGTCAGCAGTTTGGTGGGAATAGGGTCGAGGGAGTAGGAGGTGGGTCTTATGGTCAAGGTGAGCTTGCAGAAGGCATGAGGGGAGATAGGAAAGAAACTAGAGAAAGATGCGAGTTCAGGACTAGGGCAGGGGGAAACCTTAGGGGAAGTTTGGCTTGGTGGGCTAGGGGAAGGGAGGGAAGTGGCAGAGGTAGCTGAACGGATGGTCTCAACCTTAGTGACAAAGAAGTCCATGAGTTCCTCACACGTTTTGTTAGAGGTGAGGATGGAGGGGATAGGGGAGCGGGTTTAAGAAGACAGTTTGTAGTGGAGAAGAGAAGCCGGGTGTTATCTTTGCATTCCAGGATGATCCTGGAATAGTAAGCAGTTTCGGCAGAGGAGAGCAGGACCCGATAGTGCTTTATGCGATCCATTTACAATTATAACAATTCTTCGAATTGTTTTCATTGTACACTCACATTCCTCCAAACTATTTTAAAAAACTGTCATCTTGAGAACAACTTTATTGAAGTGTTTAGGTGACATTTGAAAACTGTTGCATCAAGTTCCTATTAAAAACGTTTCAAAATTGTTACTAATGGTAAGCTCTGATGAAATACCAAAACTGTTTGTGGATTTAGTGATTCTATAACAATAACTTTACAACTCTAAAGAGATAAATAAATATACAATGAACCAACTGAGATTAATCTTCATTAATATACAGGAAGTGACACAAGCTTTAAACCAGTATACAATAAATACTTGAGTACAGTTTTTTTTTAGCAATAGTGGTAAAGTGCAATGGATTGTCTGTTCTTTCTAACAGGTGGCCTGTTTTTCAAGAAAAGATTAATGATTCTTAATGGCTCCGTGCCCCAGATTGTTTTAGAAGATCAGACTGCTCATCCCCTCCCTAACCACCACTGAAAAGCATTAAAGAGCTTTTTTGTTGCTCATTAGGAAGGTAGGACACTTGCCTTTTACATCGAGTTACATCAAGTTACGTCAAAACTACAGCACAGAAACAGGCCAATTGGCCCAACTGGTCTATGCTGGCGTTTATGCTCCACATGATCTTCCTCCCTCCCTACTTCATCTGACCCTATCAGGATACCCTTCTATTCATTTATGCCTTGTGTGCTTATCTAGCTTCCCCTTAAATGCATCTATGCTATTTGTCTCAACTACTCCTTGTGGTAACGCATTCCACATTCTTACCATTCTTTGAACATAAGAACATAAGAAATAAGAGCAGGAGTAGGCCATATGGCCCCTCGAGCCTGCTCCGCCATTCAATAAGGTCATGGCTGAATTCGACTTTAACTCCACTTTCCTGCCCAATCCCCATATCCCTTGAATATACTCAATGACTTGGAATCCGCAGCTCTCTGAGGTAGAGAATTCCAAAGATTCACAACGCTCTGAGTGAAGAAATTCCTCTTCATCTCAGTCTTAAATGGCCAACCCCTTGTCCTGAGACTATGTCCCCTAGTTCTAGACTCTTCAGCCAGGGGAAACAGCCTCTCAGCATTTACCCTGTCAAGCCATTTCAGAATCTTACATGTTTTAATGAGATCACCTCTCATTCTAAACTCCAGAGAGTATAGGCCCATTCTACTCAATCTCTCCTCATAGGACAACTTTCTCATCCCAGGAATCAATCTAGTGAACCTTCGTTGCATCACATCTAAGTCAAGTATATCCTTCCTTAGATAAGGAGACTAAAACTGTACTCGGTATTCCAGCTGAGGTCTCACCAAAGCCTTTTACAATTGTAGTAAGACTTCCTTACTCTTGTACTCCAACCCCCTTGCAATAAAGGCCAATATGCCATTTGCCTTCCTAATTGCTTGCTGTACCTGCATGCTAACTTTTTGTATTTCTTATACGAGGACACCCAAAATTCTATGAACACCAACATTTAATAGTTTCTCATCATTTAAAAAATATTCTGTTACTCTTCTTCCTACCAAAGTGAATGACCTCACATTTCCCCACATTATACTTCATTTGCCACCTTCTTGCCCACTCACTTAATCTTTCTATAACCCTTTGCAGACTCTTTGGGCTCAATTTTAAAACCGAGCCGGGAAGGGGGCGGGGCGTCAAATTGACATCAGGAAACCCAACGTAAGGACGTTTTAAAATTTTTTTTGTTGGTTTCCCGTCCGATAGACCGGCCTGATTGACAGGCTGGTCTCGGTCAGGCGGGAGGCCAGCCAGGGAGAGGATGTGTTCAAGTAAGTCTGCAGGTAAGTCTTTGTTTGTATGGATGGGGGAGGGCACGGGGGGCATGGGTGGGCACAGTGGCATGGGTGGATATAGGTTGGCATGGGTGGGCATAGGTTGGCACAGGGTCGTGAGTCATGGGGATGGGATCGAGGGTCATCGCGGGGGTCTGCAATTGTTGAGGGGGGGATTGGGGGTCGGGGGTCCGAGGATTGGTTTGGGGGGGGGACGGTTGGGGGTCAGGGGGAAGGATCGGGGTCGGGGTTCGGAGGATCGGATTGGACGGAATGATCGGGGTCGGGGGTCGGGGGTCCATGATCGGCGAGTCCGCGATCTGGGGCTGGTGGTCCGCGATCGTTGGGGGGGTCAGTGCATGTAGGCTTGTTGGGCCTAAGGGAAGCACTCCTGCTTCTCCGGGCCCACAAGCAGTGCCTTTCTAAGCACCTACCTGTTAGTCTCGGGCCTTCTCACCTCCTTTCACGAGGCATAAAACAGAAGGCCCGGGAATCCTGGCCCCCCCAGGGGTTGAAATCAGTAAGTCCAGAAAAATGGAGGCCCAAAGCCTCCTTGAAAGGTTTTAAGGCCCGACCCACCTCCTGGGAGTGGGTTGGTTGTCCGCCCCTCTTCCCGCCCGGATGAAAACCGGAAATGGGCGGGCTGGAGGCAGGTCAGGAGCGGGTCTGAAATGGTGGCAATTTTCAATGCCCCCCTCCCCACCCCCAACCCACCTGTTTTTCACTTTGAAAATTGAGCTCTTTATGTCCTCCTCACAGCTTACTTTCCCACCTAGCTTTGTATCATCAGCAAACTTGGATACATTACACTCGGTCCCTTCATCTAAGCCAATAATATAGATTGTAAATAGCTGAGGCCCAAGCACTGATCCTTGCAGCACCCCACTAGTTACAGCCTGCCAACCT
Source organism: Heptranchias perlo (assembly GCF_035084215.1). Taxonomy (NCBI): domain Eukaryota; kingdom Metazoa; phylum Chordata; class Chondrichthyes; order Hexanchiformes; family Hexanchidae; genus Heptranchias; species Heptranchias perlo. The sequence continues at coordinate 39,198,874 of NC_090337.1, forward strand.
GAAATTGACCCCGTTTATGTCTACTCTCTGTTTTCTGTCCATTAACCAATCCTCTATCCGTGCTAATATATTACCCCATGTGCCCCATGGTTGTGTAACAACCTTTTATGTGACACCTTAACAAATGCCTTTTGAAAATCCAAATATACTACATCCAAAGGTTCCCCTCTATCTACCCAGCTAGTTACATCCTCAAAAAATTCTAATAAATTTGTTAAACACGATTTCCCTTTCATAAAACCATATTGACTCTGCCTAATCATATTATGATTTTCTAAGTACCCTGTTACCACTTCCCTAATAACGGATTCCAGCATTTTCCCAATGACTGATGTCAGGCTAATTGGCCTGTAGTTCCCTGTTTTCTCCCTCCTTTCTTGAATAGCTGGGTTATATTTGCTACCTTCCAATCCGCTGAGATTGGGTAAAGAGGTTTCTCCTGAATTACATATTGGATTTATTAGCAACTATTTTATATTTATGACCTCTTTTGGACTCCCCCACAAGTGGAAACATTTTCTCTATATCTACCCTATTAAACCCTATCATTATCTTAAAAACCTCTAAAATGTCACCCTTCAATCTTTGCTTTTCTAGAGAAAAGAGTCCCAGCCTGTTCCTGATAAGGATATTCTCTCAGTTCTGATATCATCCTTGTGAATCTTTTTTGCACCCTCTCCAATGTCTCTATATCCTTTTTATAATATGGAGACCAGAACTGTGCACAATACTCCAAGTATGGTCTAACCAAGGTTCTATACAAGTTTAACTCCTTTGCTTTTCAATTCTATCCCTCTAAAAATGAACCCTAGTGCCTGATTTGCCTTTTTTATGGCCTTACTAACCTGCATCACTACTTTTAGTGATTTGTATATCTGTACCCCTAGATCCCTTTGCTTATTTATCCTGTTTAGACTCTTATTATCCAAGCAGTATGTGGCCTCCTTATTCGTCCCACCAAAATGCACTATCACACACTTAACTACATTGAAGTTCATTTGCCAACTACCTGCCCATTCTGCAAGTTTATTAATGTCCTCTTGCATTTTGACGCATTTTTCCTCTGTATTAACTACATGCGTCAATTTGGTGTCGTCCGCAAATTTTGAAATCGTACTTCCGATTCCCGAATCCAAATTGTGAACAACAGTGGTCCCAGCACTGATCCCTGTGGAACACCACTTCTCACCTTTTGCCAGTCTGAGTAGCTACCCTTAACCCCTACTCTCTGTTTTCTGTTTTGTAGCCAGTTTGCTATCCATTCTGCTACCTGTCCCCTGACTCCACATGCTCTGACCTTAGCCATGAGTCTACAGTGCGTTACCTTATCGAAGGCCTTTTGAAAATCGAAATATATTACATTTACTGTATTACCCCTGTGTACTCTTTCTGTTACTTCTTCAAAGAATTCAATAAGGTTGGTCAAACATGACTTTCCCTTCTGAAATCCATGCTGACTAATCTTTATTATATTTTTGTTCTCTAGATGTCTTTCTATTGCATCTTTGAGTAAAGATTTCATTATCTTTCCTACCACCAACGTTAAGCTAAATGGTTTATAGTTCCCTGGACTTGTTCTATCTCCCTTTTTAAATATAGAAATAACATTAGCTGTCCGCCTGTCCTCTGGCACTATTCCCTTTTCTAATCAATTTTTATATATATGTAATAGTGCCACTTCTATTGCCTCCATAACTTCTTTTAATATTTGCGGATGCAATCCATCCGGACCAGGGGTTTAATCTTCCCTAAGTTTGATTAGTTTATCAATTAACTTCCCCCTTTCTATATTAAATGTTTTAATATCTTTTTTGATCTCTTCTTCTAATATCCTGCCATTACGTATTTAGGGAATTTTACAGTAGTAGAGCTCCAATGAACAGGCAATCCCTAGGGAATCAGAGCCTGGCTGTGTGGTCCTAAATCCAGAAAGGATATAATAGGGCCAGAAAGGACATAGGCCACAATAGACAGAATACCCCAGCAATGCACGAGCCCAAGAGGAAGCAGCAGATATACCATATTCACGGAGTTGTTGCCGTTTTTCTCAGGTTTCTACAGCTTTTCCACCTAAGTTATGACGGACGAGTGGGAGAATCCCTGTGGAAATTCGGCCCCAACGTATTTAGGGAATTTGCTCATATGTGTAGTTGTGGGGGATTTAATTGGGAATAGACTTTATTGTGATACTACTGATCCATGGCGTTCTTAGAGTATACAGGAGGGAAACAATCAGACTGTGTAAATGATTAAAATGTGTGGCCCATTACTGCTACTTCTGACTCTATTCATCATTGAAATTCTAATCCTAATGTGGCCCTGCTCGACAGGTTACAAGGCACAAAGGGACGCCGTATTATAAAAGTATAGGCACTTAGCAATCAAACACTGACAAGTATGGAATAACCCTTTTATATATTTTTATTAGTTCTGAAACCTCTGCAGTAATCTATTGCAACTGTCTTTCACAATGTTCATTTTTGTGTATTAATACCTTGTTAGAAATAATTAAGTGTGCTTTTTTTGATTATGACCATGTGACATTCACAAGACTGAAGGCTGACTAGCAGAGATGGTTTTGCTATTAAGTTTTTGATATAGTTTTACGCTGGATATTTGTGGCTGTATTTGATCATATTTTCTTACCTGCAGGTGAATATTTGTTGTCATTTGCAGCATGCATTGGCAATGAAGAGATTGTCAGAACCCTTATTAAGCACAGTGCTCCATTAGAGGCACAGGATTCCTTAGGTGAGTATTTCATAATTATTCCAGGAGTTGTCTTCTACTTTCAATCAAATTGTGACTGAATTACTTTTTTTTAAAGGAATTTAGCCTTTGCTCCCAAAGTACTCGTACCAGTTATAAATTATAATTGAAAATAATAAACATTCTTGAAATACCTAGATGGGTTAAAAGTACTTAACACTTCTTTGTTCTGAAATGCCATGGTACCATGGAAACTATTTCCTTTTAATTAAAAAAAAATGAGAAACCAACCCCCATAGTGCAGGATACCACCAAGGTTGAAAAGAGTAGGGGAGAAGATATCGTAAATTGAGAAGCAGTTAATAGGTAATGGCAAGCTTGGGTTTACGAACCCAATGGGTTGTACCTGTATTCTGTAATAAAATTAGAATAATCCCAGCTAGTGGAATACAAAACTCTGATGTAGTAATGGGAATGGGCTCACAATGAGTTCAAAACCCATAGAAGCTTTAATCATATACAACAAGATGCATTCTGTAACTTCTCAACCAGTTCACCCATGCCTTCTCCAGCTCATCATCTTCATGTGATTTATCTCCTTCTCTTTGTTCCCCTTCCCACTCAACCCCTGACCACTCAACTACCTTACCTGGCACCAATAGTTGTCAGCATTGTTAACTGCTCCCTTTATCAAGCTAAGTCCCTCTCCCTTTTAAAATTGCCTTTATTACAGTTGTCCTCAAAAAGCCTACCTCTCACCTGTCTTTCCTCTCCAACTACTATCTCATCTCTAACCTTCCTTTCCTCTTAAAGCCCTTGAATGTGTTGTCTTCTCCCAGCTACATGCTCACCTCTCCCACAGCTCCTTATTTGAATCCATTCAGCCTGGATCCCACCCTAATCAGGGCAAGACTGCCTTGGTCAAAGTCACCAATGTGACTGTGAGTATAGTATCTTACCCCTTCTTGTCTTCCTTAATCTTTCTGCAGCTTTCAACCTGTTTGACCGTGCTATCTTCCTCTTCCATGGTCCAGTTCTTTGGAAATGCTCTGGTATGTTTCCGCTCCTATCTGCCACAACACAACCAGGAAATCTCAGGCAATGGTTTCTCCTGTTCCAACGTGGCCTCCTCTTCCTCTTGGTCTATTTGCTACCTCTTGGTGACATCATCTTTCGGCCTGGGACCAGCTTCCATGTGCATCCAATGAAACGCAGCTCTACCTCTGCACCACTTTCCTTAATATGAACATACAAAAAAGACATAGAAAAAGACTAGCAGGACCATTGAGTCTGTTCTATCTAGTCATGATGCAACTAAGCAACATAACCATCAATGCTCCACACCCACCAACAGCCATGTAATCTCCTGGGAGAGGCACAAAAACAGATTAAAAGATAACCTAGGCCAATTTAGAGGAAAAATGAATTCTTAGAGATTCCTCTCTGACCCCTGAAGGAGATCAAAAACAAGTTCCAGGAGATAACAGTGACGATGAGGTACATCCCCCACTCAGATCATAGGACTCTGTTTGCTATTGTGATTTTTGGATTTCCAAGGGATTTGAGCTTGGAGATTACTTGTTCTGCTTATTCTTGCCTCACTTATCCTGAATAAGCACTCACAGCTTATGATGGGGCCATTCTAGCTTCATTGTTTTGGATGGAGGCAGAGTTGGAAGAACAAGAGCAGCAACAGCAAGAACAGCAGTAGCAACAGGCTCAACAAGCAGGAGGAGCAGCAGGAGGGCTTATTAGAAGACAACAGATGAGGCGGTGTGCTTGTAGGAAGCCTTATCCAGCCCATAGGGTCCAGAGGCCAAGAGTAATTTTCCTGATACCTTTGAGGAGCAGTGCATGATTCTTCAAACAGGGCTGCTGCTGATCTCTGCAGCTTCCTGCAACAAGACCTGCTGTCTGCTGAGCCAGGTGGCAATGCTTTGCCAGTGGCTATCAAAGTCACTACCACACTTAACCTTTTTAATTCAGGCTCCTTCCACCACTGTCTCTGAGCTGTAGACTGCCTGTGTAACATTATCTTGGATGTGCCAAATTTCCTTCAACTTAATCATCAGTAAAGATCAAGGCATTGTTTTCGGTGCCTGCCACAAACTCCACACCCTGGAGACCAACTCCATCCTTTCACTGGTTGCTGGCTTAGGCTGAACTTGGCTGTGTGCAGGTTTAGTATCTTGCTCAACCAAGAGCTGAGCTTTGAATTCCATATTCTAATCATCCCCAAGATGGCTTACTTCCAGCTTCATAACATTACCTGCCTCTGTCCCTAGCTCAGTGAAGTCTTTACCCACGCCTTCATCACATCTGGACTCAACTTCTCCAATGTCCCTCTTGTCAGCCTGCCAACTTCCGACCTCCACCCTTCATCAACTCGAAATCATCCAAAATAGGTCACCCACATCGTGTCTTATACTAAGTCCTGCTCGCCTAGTACCTGCGTCCTCACTGAACTATGCCGTCTCTTTATCTCTCATCTTCACATTCCTCCACAGCCTAGCTGTACCCTAGCTCTGAAACTTTCCTCAGCTCTATGTCTTCTCATTTATCCTTTAAGTCTAGTCTCCTTGCATCCCTTCTTCTATCATTGATAACTAAGCCTTTAGCTATCTCACCCCTACTCTCTAGAATTTTGTGCCTAAACTCCTCTGCCTCTCTACCTTCCTCATCTCCTTTAAAAGGCTTCTTGAAATTAATCTCTTTGACTAAGCTTTTGCTTGGCATCTCCTATCTCTCACACAAAGGCTTGGCATCTGTTGCTTTCCTGCTCTGTGAAATGCCTTGGGACATTTTTCTACATTTAAGACACTACATAAATGTGTGTTGTTAATGGCATTTCTTCATTTCAAATGTATGTTTTAAACAAATTTGCATTTTCTTGGATATCTTCTAGTACATATGTACAAATTGTTTCCTGCCATCTGCAAATACATGAAAGCTGAAAACAGAAGCTGGTAGTAATAGTTATGATGAGTGTTCGCTGTTATTCGAGTCTGTGAAGAAGCAAAAATGCTCCTGGGCTGGTTGGGAGTTATAGTTCTCATATGTTTGCTATTTGGTAATAGACAATTCTAGATTAGATAGAAAAATATTTCACTTTAGAACAATAGCCCCAGTTTTATGATGTCAGCAAAATCTATGCTGGCAGTGAGGAGGATTGGCCTCACTGAATTTTGCAAGGCTAACTCCTCCTCCTCATTTTAATAGAATCTTTGTGCATGAAAAATAAGTGCAGGGAGCTTGATTACCAGTAGGAGCCAGAAAATTTGGTAAGATTTAAAGGGCTGGTACTCACCATTAAAGGGGAGGGAATGTTTATTATGGTGAAACCACACTGGTATGAATGTTTACACGTTTCATCTTGATTTGGAAGGCAAACTGCTCATGATTGTGTTTAGAAATTAGAATCCTTTTGTGCAGGTAATACAGTGCTTCATGTGTTGGTTCTACAACCAGAAAAAGAGCAGGCATATTCCATGTATGATCTCATCACATCACTTGTGTCTGAGAAACATCATCAATTTGTTGAGAACATTGTGAACAACGATGGCTACACTCCATTGAAGCTCGCAGTAGCTGAGGGTGACTTTGTGGTAAGTAAACTGTTTCTCTGCAATAAAATAGTAGACTGAGTCTGTGTCTAATAAGCTGTATATGGGAAAAAGGAGATCTAAAGGTCCTCTCACTATAAACAAATCTGTCAGCTGTCCATTTCACATTGAACACACATCTGCTCAGCAATGTAAGTGTTGAAAATTGCATGTGAAAATGCGCCCTAGTACATAACCTCAAATCAGCATATCAGTACTTTCAGGTTAAAAGACTACTTTAAATATAATCCTCTGTATTTTTTCAGACAAAATCTTCCACGCATTGAAAAAGATGCATCTGTGTATGTTAGTGTTAAATAACACCCATAATATTTAATCTTTATTGACATCTGCATCATTTTATTTTTTATATTTTCCAGCAACTTTCACTGCTAATCTGACTTGCATTCCTTGAGCAATATTCTGTTGTTTTGGTTATCAACTTTACAGCAGCAGCACAATATTTGTAGCAAAACACAAGAGCAACTATCTACGATTGTAGGGCAGCAGAAGCTTGTTTACATGAATGCCCTGCCCACATGCCTTCACTTAAAGCTCACTTAAGCTAAATGTCATTCTTGACAATAAATCTCAACAAAATCATCTGAGTCAGTAGTTGTCAAACTTTTTCACCTGAGTCTATTATAATCCTTTCATGCCTGGGTAAGGATAGTGGTACTGGTGAATTTGCAAAAATAATCTCTCTCTCATCCTCTATTTCTGCTTTTTTTTTTCCTTCTTACACTACAGTTCTTTCTTCTCTTCTCTATTTCTGCTTCACTTTCCTCCACTTCTGTTTTTTCTCTCTCTCTATTCCTCCTCAGACTTCTGTTTCATTTTCCCTCATTGTGTCTTTTTCTTTTGCATTCTTGTTTCTCTCCTTCACTTTCTTCTCTCTTTTTGCTAAATTTGCTTTTCTCTATCAGTTTTTTTTTCTTTTACTTTTCACGTTCTCTTTTTTCCTTTCTTATTTTTTTCTCATTTTGCCTCTGCAGTGGTTTTCTGTCGCCAAAGGGTGATTCCAGCTGCCTTCCTCTCTCTCTCTTCCCTGCATCCACCCACCCACCCACCCACCCACCAATACTTTGCTGCTGGGCATTCAGTGCTTTCCACAAATACTTTCTTTCCTTTGTGGCCTTTTCTGTCTTTCTGCCACACTCAGAGCCCAGTGGGAATGATTTCTTTTTGCTCACTGTCTCATTCACAATGAAAAATAGGACAGTAAGCAGACAATTTTAAAAAAAATCCTACTACCCACTGCCCACCCGAGCCCCGCCCAACTCAATATTCAAGCAGGCCGCAAAATGGGCAGCCAGCACTCCAGCCCAAAACAGATAGGAGCCTTAATCTAAATATTTAAATCAGGGTCCTTCATCATTTGTAGGCCCCCAACACAATTTTCATTTGCCAATGGATAGAGTGTGTTTCGCTACTACGAAAATTGGGCCAAAGCCTCAGTCCCACTGATTTTTCTAAGGCCAGGAGGATCGTGGATATTCAGGGATCATTTCCGCTCTCCTTAAGATTTAACTTCTGGCTCAGCTCCATGGAAGAGCTGCTGCATTTCACGCCCTGCGGCCCTTGTTGAGTGCTTGCAGCTTACCGAATAAATTCAAATGAGGCTCGACCATGAAAATGGTTCAGGCCTCTTGCTGGTACTATTGGATGTGCGATTCGATTGCACTGCCCATTGCCTGCCTGAGGTGCGCTATAATTGAAAATCGGCCCCAGAATCTCTGGCATTCAGGGAATTGTCTCGCTCCCTTCCCTGCTGTGTCCCTGTCCCAGTTATTTCCCTGTTACATGATCTCTCTCTTGGTTCCCACTCTCCTGCACTCAGTTGATGCTCGTCTCTATACTCTCTCCTGCACTCTCTTTACCATTACATGTTGCTTTTCACCTTTCAGCTGTTAATGCTGTTCTTTTTATAATTTCTTTCCAGTGCTGACTTTCCTGCTCTTGATTTCCCATGTTCCAAACACCCCTACATGTACCAGCTACATGCAGTCTTCCCAACAAATTCCTACACTGCTCCCTCCCACAATATTCGCAGGTGCTGTCTCGTCGGCTTGTTGCCTTTTCCTGAGCTAAAAGATATGTACAGCTCCTGCCACTTGGAACCAGCTAAATGTTAGTTGGAACTTTCTTGATTGTCTTGGGTAGTGGTTGTGTCACTGTAGCAAAACAAACAGAAAGTGCACATAAAATGAAGCATATGTTAAATTTCCAATTGAGTTTTTAGCCAGTAAATTACAAGATTCTCTATTTGCTGAAAATCAAACAGGAAAAAAATTAAAGAGACAGAATTTGCATTTATATAGAGGCCTCAGCTTGTCCAAAGAGCTTCACAAGCAATGAAATACTTTTGAAATGTAGTCACTGTTGTAATGCAGCCAATTTGTGCACAGCAATGTGATAAAGCACCAGATAATCTGTTTTAGTGATGTTGATTCAGGGTAAATATTGACCAGGACACTGGACAAAATCCCCTGTTTTTCTTTGAATTAAGCCAAGGGCTCCACCAGAGAGGGCAGACAGGGCCTCAGTTTAATGTCTCATCTGAAAAATTGCAGTTTTGAGATGTCAGCCTAGATTATGTACTCAAGTCATTGAATTGGGGCTTGAACAAATTACCTCCTTCCTCAACGGTGAAAGTGCTCTAACTGAGCCCAATCTAACACCTGAATGACAGATATCTCAGTGGTAGCACTTTCACCTCTGAGGCAGCAGGTCAGTCCTATTGAGGACTGGATTTCTCTTGCACTGAACATTTTTCTTTCCAAAGCAAGGTTCAAACAGGTCTTGTATACAGATGTTTAAACATTTTTAATATCACTTATGCTTCCGTATTCATGGGAGAAATTGTATGGCGAAGCGGTACAAGAAATGGCCAATCTCACCTTGATTTTACCTGGCCTCACTTCTCACTCTGCTGAAATTAGATTTCTCCTAGCTTCTATGCTAATATTTAGAAATACTAAATTTAGTGCAAACTCAGATTTGTACTCCGGCAGAGGGGAAAATCAGGGCCTTTTAAAGCAAATTTCAGAGAAACGAGTGCATTCTAATTAAGTTTGAATCAGCTCAAACCTCTTCTTTAAGTAATGTAGCTAATTTAATTTAATACCCAGTTTAATACATTAATTGCTTTTTCTTCTGTAGATGTTCAACTATTTGGTGCAAAAACAGAAGAAAATATACTGGACAATGGGGACAATTTCTTACTGTGTCTATGATCTCACCAACATTGATACATGGGGTGATCAAAAATCAGTTCTGGACATCATAACAACAAGCAGGAATAGTGAGGTAACCATCAGGAATGAACCAGCCTGTTCTTTGCTGTAATTATCAATTATACCATACATTTCCATGAGATATTTTTACATATTTCATGACTTTGAGATCTTTACTGTGGAAATACACATTTACATTTTTAGTGTGTATGGACTTTAGCAAAGATTGTGGTCTTACTGGTAATGGCTCCCCACTCGAACTCTATATTCAGCAGGTCAGCCAATGAGCGGCAATGAGAAGTGAGGATCACAACTGCAAGACCACAAATCCATGATCTTTAACTTTGGTTGATTTCTTAATTGTTTTGACTTCCATTCAGTAAACTAGAAAGATAGACTAGTTTTATTACAAATAATGAAGTGTAACATTTTATCGCTCTTGTTTTAATTTTGAACTGAACTTTTAAGATAGTGAACAATCATCTATGGAGAGAGGTGAGAGGCAGTTAACCTGACTCAATAGTGAATATCAAAGGACCATCTTTCCTTTGCAATGCTTATTGTTAAACTATTTTTAAACAAAAACAAAATAACTTTAAATATCTTATGGATAGCTGCATAATATGATATATATGGCAGGAGATTTCAAGACTTTTGCCTGAAGATTGCCAGGAGTATTTACATTTTTTAGACTGGCTCATTCCCACCTGTGCTTGGGCCTGGGAGTTTGCCAAGAAATGGCTGCTACACCTTAAAGGGGCAGGCAGCCATGCCAAAAAGTAGTGGTTTCTGCCTCTAATGCAGATCCAGTAGTAAAACTGTGTGGATCTGCACATCGATAACCCCACAGTTGATGTCCTGATTTGCTTTTATAATATTTCTTACATTTCACCCCACTTTGTAATGCTAGACACCTGTTGTATTCAGGTATTCCTGATGTCCAACATTGCCAAAGTGGTAATGATGGAAAATATGACATATGATGTCACCTCATCAGAAAGGGAGAAGGTTGGCTAAAAATAAAAGAAGAAAACACTAATGAAAAATTGAACAGACATTAATTAAACTTGTTTTTATAGGTTCGCAAACTTGTTGATGCTAAACCAGTGAAGGAACTATTGCATCAAAAATGGAATTCGTTTGGGTACAAGTATTTCCTAATATGGATGTTGTCCTATATTATGTACATTATTATATTCACAGTCTCTAGCCTTTATCGGCCCTTGAAGCCAATTCCACCTGGGTTATCCGACAACCTTACCATTAGAACACAGAAGACTTTGGCAGTAAGTACAAATATTTCCTAGTATGGACATACTCCTGTTATATATGTTTGCATGTTTACCATTTCAAGCCTGTACAGGCCCTTAAAACCAATTTTTTAGGCTATCTAACAACCCCACCATTAGGAAACACAACACTTTAGTGCTAAGATGGCGCAATACTACAGACCCTAATAAAATATTTATAACAATTGTAAGGAATCTTACAACACCAGGTTATAGTCCAACAAATTTATTTTAAAATCACAAGCTTTCGGAGATTATCTCCTTCGTCAGATGATTTTCATTCAATCATCTGACGAAGGAGATAATCTCCGAAAGCTTGTGATTTTAAAATAAATTTGTTGGACTATAACCTGGTGTTGTAAGATTCCTTACATTTGTCCACCCCAGTCCATCACCGGCATCTCCACATCATTTATAACAATAGTTAGTGTTGGTGCAGGAGGACCTGAAGAGGGCAAAAATGTGGGGAGAGGAGATAATCAGGGATCAATAAGTAACCCATTCTCAAAATGTATGAAGTGTGTTACCATTGATAAAATATCCCACAACAAATCCTCATCGAAACACTTTACAGAATTCTATAAAGATCTAATAGGTTTTCAGGACATATTCGAACTGACAAATATTAAATCTAGTTGGATTCTTCTCTCCCATGGGATCTATAGGTAACTATAAAATCCTGTGGACTTTTTGTAAGGCTCCTGAATAATTCAATACAATCATCTTGGTTGATCAGTTTTAATTAAGGCTGGATTTTCCTCCACTATTCTACCCTAAATCAGGTGGGTTAATGGCAGATAATTGGACAGGGAGGACTATCGCCATCTCCCCAACCCGACTACATTGTCCTCCATCCACCCAAGCAGATAAGGTCACCGGCCACCCCTGCGATGAGGAGGTGGGGCCTGACAACTCAGCTGATTTCCCCGCCTTCAACTGCTGACCCACCATCTCCAGGTGCTGCCAGGAGAGGGGTTGCAGTAATCACTGGGGCAGGAACAGAAAGTGCACTGAACACCCCTTTTGGAGGAAGTGGGCCCCCCGGTAAGGGATCCCTCTCCTCAGCCTCATTGACAACAGATGAAAGTCTCGGCCCAGTCTGATGCCTAAACAAAAAATTGAACCCTGATCTTCAGGGTGCTTTTGCCTCCTTTAAATGGTCCCCTCTTCTTCAGGTGCCACATCAGAGATCCCACTGCAGCTCCACTTGCATTTTCTTCCCCCGGCAATAGGGGGTTCCCTCTTGGTGGTGGGAATCTCACTGGGAACTCACTCTCCTGCATAACCATGAACCCCAGGCTAGGAAAATGGATCAGGATTGGAGTGGCAGGCGAAAATCTCGCTCTGATCCTCCTCGGGTAGGTTAAGTAAAATCCAGATCAAGGTATCTGAATAGTTCCCTGCTTATATCAGACATTGAATAAATTTTTACAAGCCTATCAGATCGGGAGCAATTCTTGTTAAAGTGGAAAAATATTAGTGTTATTTTAAAAATTCTGATAATTATCCAGTTATAACATGTTTGAATTTCTCTGTAATTTAAATTAGTTGGACATGAACAGGTGGCATTGAATTTAATTTTGAATTTAAAGTTGTCACAAAAATCATGAAAAAAGCAGGTTTGAGATGATTTTGATTTTAAAATGAAATAATTAAATATATTTCCAGACCAGTACACAGCAGGGTAGAATTAGTATTTCTAATGGACATGCTTGTTCGGTGCTGCATTGTTCTTGAAGTGAAAGTGTTTGTGTGACCCCAAGTTTCCAATTTTACCAATATGTGCAGTATCCAGAACAGTAAACGGTCAATAGCTATTCTTTATCTTTGTAAGCGATAAATGCATTTTGTTTGTATTAACAGTCATTTATTTATTTTTTATTATTTAAATATTTTAGGAATCCTATCAAACAAAGGAAGACTACCTGAGACTTGTGGGTGAACTAATAACCATCATCGGAGCACTGGTAATACTCATCAGTGAGGTAAATAAAAGAACTTTGTGCTGCAAAACCTCAAGGCTGAACGATGCACTTGCAGTCTTTGCCATGTGCTTATGGAGAGAGTAGCAACTGGTGAAAGAAACTCTTTGGTTACTCATCCTTGCCAGCTGTTTGGGAGGAGAAATCTAGAGAAGGCAGAGCAGTGGCATATTCCAGACAATATTCAATAATTGAGTGTAGGATGCCAAGATTGCTATCCAAGACTGAAAATGATACAATCTACTGAAGAGCTAATGGAGCTGAAGATTGCCCTGTTCCATAAGCTGAGCTGTAGTATTGTCATCCAAAATGCTGTTCCTTTAAGAGGCTGTGAGAATAAAATTTAAAATGGGATTTTATCTACAAGGTAGGATTTATATATAATTTGTGGGAAAGTATCTTGCAGTTCCAATGCACTGTGCAATGGAATGGTAGGATGTGGGTTCACAGCTGTCAATCCTTTCATGAGAAATTCCCAGTCTCAAAGATATTGCTATGACAAAGCTTGTTAAGGGATGTTAATGTGAATATTGGCACAGTTTCTGATTCTGGGAATCCATTACCAGTACCAAACATGCCAAGGCCAGATATAGCACAGCCAGCTGCAGAGATGCTGGTGGTGCGTTGCACCCTCCCACTGATGCCCCCACACCAGAATATATAAACTGAGGGTCTCTTATTTCTGGTTGTCACAAAAGCAGAACTTGCAGAGACTGTTCATCACAAAGAAAGCGAATAATGAGTTCTGCTGCAACATGACTTACAGTCTGTCTCCACCACAGGTGCCACACTACCAATGGCTGTAAAAGTCACAACTGCCCTCAACAATTATACTACAGGATCTTTCCAGGCTGCACTGTGGACATTTGTAACATTAGCCAGGTGCATTAAGCAAGCCACATATGCATTGTCACTAGAACAAGCCATTTCATCCACTTCCCCAAGGACAAGTGGCGATGGCATGACAGGGCACTATGATTTTATAGAGTGGCAGGATTCCCCATGGTTCAAAGAATCATCGATAACAACATGCTCCCTTAATCTGTTTGATCATGTACATCAATAGCAAAGCATTCCATTCTTTCAATGTTCAGCTCATTTCTGACTAGCAGCACAATCTCATGTAAATGAATGTTTGTTTTCCTGGGGGCTGCCATGATGCTTTCATTTTAAGGCAGTCCACCATCCTGGCATTCTTTGATTCACAAAACCAGGTCCTTTGAAGGCTCCTTGGAGATCGAGCCTACCCTCTACAGCAGTGGCTGATGACAACTGTACATGCTGTCAAGATTCCAGCTGAGTGCTGTTATGATGAAACCCATTCATCTGTAGTCATCATAGAAGACACAGTTGGAATGATCTACCCCATGGAGTACTGTCTGCTACTGTGAATAATATATCTGTGAAAAGATTCCAAGAAAAATGAAAATGATTCTAAATTTTTGATATTTGAATTTTGATAGGGCTATAAAAGGCTAAATCTATTCAGAGTTTAGGAAAGAAAATGGAGGATGGGGCATGATCTAGGTTTTTTACACCAGGAGAATTGGCAAAATGGATTGAACGCAACATGATTAAAAGCTGAAGAACCCATGAAGCAAACTAATCTTAAAAAATAACTTTTTCCCCTCTTTTGGTTGCCTATGGAAAATATTTGATGGACTCAATGGGTTATTCTCATTCCTGTTTCCTTTTTTATATTTGAATGTTCCTCAATATTTCTTTTGTTCCCAGATCCCTTATCTGTACAGGATTGGTCCAAAAAATTATTTAGGGAATACATCAATCGGAGGGCCTTTTCCATTGCTCTTGTAAGTATAATCTCCCTTTCTTGCCCTTTTTATTCTAAATGGATCTAGGCAGTGTATTGGAATTTAATTAGAGACGGTGATAGTGACCGATATTGCAGATTAGAAATCACAAGTAAAAACTGATCAGATTAGATAATGATGTCTCATTCCATGCTGCACTTGTAATTTGGACTGATCAATTAATAGATGATGCTGGGATACAGTTTTCCCTGTTTGTTATTGTTAACAAAGTTGTACGTATATAAAGTATGGAAACCTACTGTATGCACATTCTGGCCTATATCTTCTGCTTAGCCATAATGCAGAACTTCGAACTGCCCACAAGGATTTGGCCCTGACCACAGCTGAGTTTTTGGAGTCAATTTGGTGGGCTTACCTGTGCTTGGAGGATGGTTGCAGCAGGCATTGGGGGCCCTCTATAGCATAGTGCGGCCAGTATCCACAGAGGCAATCAAACAGGGGGACAGCATTTTTTTTTAAATTTCAAGTTGCGGGACTGGAGAGTTGAATTGATCATTCTGCAATCAACTTCCTTTGGAAAATAGCTTCCTTCTGCCGTCCATAATGATGTTGATGCCAGGGACACAGAGGCATTCCTGCCACCCAGTGTTCACCTTTTGCAAATGCCGGGAAGTACATTGTATGACATATTCTTATCATTTATGACCCATTATCATACGCTGCCCATATTTGGGTGAATGTATAGAGCCAACATCACTTACAGCAGAAAATGCATAAGTAGAAGCAGTGAGCAGGGAGCTGGAAAAGCAGCTCCTGAAGAATTTCCCAATGCACTCCACTCAAAGTACACCAAAGAACCGACGTAACTTAAGTGGAAAATCTGACCGCTGTCCTTTTGCTAATAGTAGTAAGAAAGGGAGATACATTTCACTGTTCTTTTTAAGATGTTAAAATAAATAGCTAATGTTGGCCAACTGATAAAATAGGGTTACTTTCCTCTAGTCATTAGACTACAATATTTTAAAACGAAATGAGGTGGATTTTAACTTTCACCACCAGGCAGAACACCGGCAGTAGTGGATTGACTGCCACATCCTAAGTCAATGGAAAAGAAAATCGGATGGGGTGTATATCGGGCAGCTGATCTGCTACCGCCAGTTTACTACCCCAATATATTTGTAATACATTGTATTCATAGGAAAACATGTTATATTATGTATGTAGTGGCTGTGTAATTCCCCAGAATCACAATAGTAAAAAGAAAGAAGACAGAGCTTGCATTTTACGTAGCACCATTCACGACTTTAGGACATCCCAAAGCGCTTCACGGCCAATCAAGTATTTCTGAAATGTAGCCTTTGATGTAATGTAGGGAAATGCTGACTTCAGCAGAACAACTGCAGGCACCTCCCTTTAAGGGTTTGCCCAATTTTCCAACTTGCAGCCAATCAGTTTCCAGACTTGACTATTCAAGTGACGGGAAGGAGCTTGCCTTGCAAAATTCAGTGAGGCCAGCACTCCATGCTGCCGGTGTGGATCACCACGGACAAGCACAACTCTCATTTTGCTAGACGTAGAAAATTAGGGCTTAACTGTTATATTTACTGGAAGTGTACGTTGCAAGACTATTAATAGACTGTGTAAAATATACATCTATATAAAATAGTTAAACTACTCACTTTTACACATGTTTGACATTTTATAGATCATGACGCATTTTCCCATTGTTCCAGGGTCTGTTACTCCCTTTTGATTGCTGTGGCAGTTATCATGAGAATCCTTGGTAATGTTGAAGAAGCAGTTCCAATTTCTTTGGCTCTGATCATTGGGTGGTGCAACACTATCTATTTTGCCAGAGGTTTTAAAATGCTTGGGCAGTTTTCCATTATGATCCAAAAGGTAGGAAAACCAGTTGAAATGATTTAGCAAAGATGGAAAAAATTGAGAACATATTGAAAACAGTTGATTTCTTCCTGCCTACCAGTATTTTCACTAGTGAGTAGTGAGGCTTCCAAAACTTCACTCCCTTCTCATTTTCAATTAAATCTTCTCCCTCCAACAAAGCCATTATTATCAAACTCAAAAATGCTGCTATAAACCCAGTGAAATTTGGCATTATTTCAGTCATTTTCTAATTTACCACTGACAGATTGGGAAGGCCAAGCAGTAAGCGTCATTTTAATAAGTTTTAAATAACAACAACAACCTGCATTTATATAGTGTCTTTAACATAGAGAAATGTCCCAATGTAGGTCAGCAAGCACAGGGGTGATGAGTGAATAGGACTTGGTGCAGGTTAGGATAGAGTTTTAGATGAGCTGAAGTTTATGGAGAGTGGAGGATGGGAGGCCAGCCAGGAGAACATTGGAATAGTTCAATTGGAGGTGACTGAGGTGTGGATGACGGTTTCGGCAGCAGGTGGGCTGAGGTATGGCCAAAGATTGGCAATGTTTTGGAGGCTGAAGTAGGCAGACATTGTCATGGAAAGGAAATGGGTCAGAAGCTCAACCTGAGTCAGGAGGGGGATGGGATTGGTGGCGTGGGAACAGAGTTTGTGGCGGGGGCCAAAGACGATAGCTTTAGTGTTCCCAATGTTTAGCTGTCAGCAAAGGCTCCATCATGGTGGGCACCACTGTCGTATTCATAGAGCTGACTGCTCGGTTCATGTTGTACAGAATGGTCTCCATGCTCAGCACAAAGCCTTGACACCAGTTGGAACTGGGCTGCTCTATGCTCCAAGCCGTTGTGTGCAAGCTCTCTGGCAGGCTGCCCTGTGCACCTTGCATTTCCTGGTGTATGCCCATCAGCCTTCTTCGGTAGCCTGGGCCCTTGAAGTCAGCATCTGAGTCCTGTGCAGCAGAACTACGTGATCTCACCCACCGGCTGGCACCTGTATCATGCTATACCCCTGCCCTAGCTCCTGCACACTTGTGCCCGTGATTCACTACTTGAAGATCTATCCTTTAGCCTAGCCTCTAAAGTACATGTGGTGCCAGTCTCTGACCTGGTATTTGCTCCTGAAGTGGCAGAGGCATTGCCACATTTTCAGCATCTGAAATGAAAGGGAGGAATAAGGTTTAGCTTTTCGTGTGAAAGAAGAGAAGAGAGCGTTAAGTAGATGGTGAAAGCATCTACAGTTTGTCCTGCAGAGTGTGTAAGGTGAGACAGATGTAAGAAGGGGGAAAAAAAGGTGTGAAGAAACCCTGCTCGACATCTCCTCCAGCGTTGCCACTCGCCACGGCCATGACTCCCCAGCGTGATAGCCAGCTTGTTTTTTTCCATTGGGGAGAGGGTGCGCAGGCGGGCTCGGCCTCCCCCGGTGGCAGCCTCAAGTTATATGTGACCTTCTCCTGCAGAAAGAAGGGATTGTGTTAGTAAGTCTTGTGAGGTGTTTAGAGAATGAGCTCACCCAAACTGGTGATCAGCTAATGAATAGCTGGGCAGCGCCAGCTGAATCCCAGCACGAATTTAATATGCTGCCTGGGATCATGTGAACAGGTGTGTGCAGCACGTGCCTTGATCCCTGTGTGCCCGATTACAGGTGCGATCAAATTTCTAGGCCATGGAGTTGCGGGAAAGAAGAGTACGGATTTGAGAGGCAACAACATGACAAGTTTTGGAGATGGTTCTATGGAAAAATTACATTAGATCCAATTTACACATTTTTAAAAATTTGTATTTAGAAATCTTAGTTTATTTAGTCACCAATTACAGCTAAATAATTTGTAAAATTATGTGACTGTTCTTGAGTATCTTGTTTGTGAATTGTTATTTCCTTACAGATAATATTTGGTGATTTTATGCAATGGTGCTGTCTGGTGCTTATCTGCATCACTGGATTTACCTCTGGTATGTGCTTCATGTTGATAACTAAAAAACAATTTTTAGTTTGTGGCTGATTAAAGTAAATGCAAGAGAAAAGTTTAAAACAGAACATTTGTCTGATGTAACTAAAAAGAGTGATGTGTACTTACCCCCGCATCAATCTTCTACAGTTTGATTTTATTCAAAATTTTAGTTACAAGATTCCATGGGGGTCCAAAGGATATGGAATAAGTGCGCTAAGACAATGCTAAATAAGGGAATTCCTTTACAATTAGAAACTAGTATGCCGAATTAAAAACAGTGGGTGTGTGGTTACAGTCTCTGTAATGTAAAAGATTGTGAGTAGTTTCTAATCCCAGCAGACTAGAATATGGAATTTTTAAAATTGTATAGTTAATTAAGGCATTTCCATTATTATAGATCTTGGATAGATCACAATTTTGCCCAATTATAATATTTTCCCCCTTTTCCTCCACACTATAAAAAATTCTAAAATTTAGTACACTGCAGTAATTACAGTTGGCATTTCAATTGAAAAACAATCTCACATGGCTTTGTTTTTCCCTTTATCCTGCAGCATTTTATGTTATGTTTCAGACTCTGGATTTGAGAAATTATCCATATTTCAGGGACTTTTCAATGACCATGTACACCACTGTTGAGCTAATGATGGGCTTGATTGATCTTCCTGTTCCATATGATAAGCCAACTCCCAGCATCATATATATTGGCTATGTCCTATACATGATCTTTGTGTACCTTCTGCTGTTAAATTTGTTGATTGCAATGATGGATGACACATATTGGAGAATTGCATACGAAAGAGAGGAACTGTGGAAAGTGCAAGTAAGCTATGTTTTTTAAACCAATTTATGAACTATGTAAATCAAAAAGTTAGATAGCAGATAATAGCCATGTAGGAAATGATCTAATTCATTGGGAACACCGACACCTCTTCCTTGACTGGAACAAGTGGTTTTAGCCTGTTTCTAATATTACAGTGAGAGATGTATACTACAGTAGTGGAATCCGTTGTCTACAGAGACTAATTTGTCAATTCTGTAAGTTAAACACATAAGTACCATGATATTTGACTTATCGGAGAAAGCCTACATTGTAATCAATCAAATTTGTTAAATTTTAATCAAAGTTAATGAACGACTTCCTGTCAAAACTTAGGATAGATTTTTCTAGTTTTCACCCATGACGAGGTTCCTCACCTGCAATGAGTGTGTATTGGAAAATTATGGGTACACTGCCTGTGACTTTGGAATATACACTTGCAGCAGGTGAGGTAACTTGCTGCATTAAAAAATCTACCTTGCTGTGCAGAAAATAAGCATGCCTGCAAGTGTCCACTCTGGTGTAAGTATGAATTTAATCATTTACCGTGTTGAATAAATAGAAAGTTTTGCAGAATTAGGACCTCAAATGTCTGTGACTAGTGCTTTAATAGTTAATGATCATGCTTTAAGTAAACCATTCGCAATATATAGTGCAGAAGTAACAGACTGATACTGTAACACATATTTTGATCAGTTCTCCTTCACTGCCTTCATTAATAACTGTACTGCGTGTTACAGTACTAGGCCACACGATTCAGGGGAAAGTCCTGAATTCAATCCTTGATTGCAGCTGAAGTGGGAGCAGGGGTTCTGCAATTGGATTCAGCATCCCTGGGCTTTGGAGAGGAAAAATAATTATGGTTCAAAGGCCTGACCTAATGATTTGTATTTTCCATCATTTAAACATCATTACAATGTATGGAGTGCATCCCCAACCTATTTCCCGCCCATCTTAGTTCCACTTAAAAATTCAGCAGAGAGAGGGTGAAAAGTTCAGGCCAGTAAAACTACCAACCTTCCTCCCCTGCACCACTTTTAGTCATAGACCTTAATTGTGCTTGTAAAGGAAAAAAGACTAAGGGGAAAAATTGGATAGGGCCTGTTTTTGGGGGGGGAGTAGCACAATCCACTATTACCCCGCGCCCAAAGGTCCCTGCGCAGGCAGGACGAGATTTTTGTCAGGCCTGAGCACTTACCTGCAATCTGCGTGGGAAATCAGCGTTGAACGAGGATTCCATGCAATTCACACTTTCCACCAGCAGGGAGAAGCTCCAATCTCTTAAAGGCAGGATGTCTGTTATAAATCTCTTAAAGGTAGCTGGTACCTGTTATTTGCTGAATATAACAGCCTGCTGTCTGCACGGAGTCTGAACGGAGATCAGACATCGCACACGTAAAGCACAGATGCAGATCCCATCCCTATTTTTACATACTGATGAGTTATGTTAAAACATTGAATAAAGGTTGCGCACCACTAATTTCCACATCCTCCAATCTGCATGCCAGACCTCACCAATCTGCCGATATGAGACTCTGTGCACCAAGGTTCTCTGCTGATGCACCAGAGGCCTTGGTGCAAGAGGTGGACAGAAGGAGGGTTATCCTATATCTGCGGTGGGGGGGGGGGGGGAAGCAAGAAGCCCTCCAGACATACACCCAAAAGATAGTGGGAGGCAGTAGGGGATGAAGTCAATGCCAGGTGCACAGCATCATGAACATGGATGCAGAACAGGAAGAAGTTCAATGCTTTGACATGAATGGTCAAGATGAGTGAGGTCAACTGTCAAGTGGCGTCTCCTATCAACTACACCACTAGCCGCATCCATTGCTCCATGCACTACACCCCCCATCACCCACATACCAACAAATTCTTTCCATCAGTACTCAACCCTCTCACCCTTACAAATTACCACAGTTTCAAGCAGCCCAACAACAACTCACAGGCCAGACACACTGGCAGCTATTCAACCATGACAGGCAGATCACCCAGACACATGTCCCACTTTCTTGCAGGAGAAGCTGGCACATATCAGGAGGCAGCAAGTGGCAGTGGCATTTTGCCCCTCGAGCCTGTTCCACCATTCGATCAGATCAGGGTGGACCTGTGACCTAACTCCATATACCCGCCTTAGCCCCATATCCCTTAATATCCTTGGTTCACAGAAATCTATCAATCTCAGATTTAGAATTCTCAATTGAGCCAGCATCAACTGCCGTTTGTAGAAGAGCGTTCCAAACTTCTCCCACCCTTTGCACGTAGAAGCATTTCCTAACTTCATTCCTGCACGTCCTGGCTTCAAATGTTAGGCTATGCCCCTGCGTCCTACTATGCAGGTGTAGCAGACCTGCAAAAACAGTTACAAATGTCTCGGTTGCCAGAAGCAATAATCCAGCCATAAACCTGTAAATCCTGCATGGTCCCCTTAAATAGAGCGGTGGGAGGTCCTGCAGGCACTCTTAGACACGTTCAGATGGGCGGGGTTAAGACTGTGCATTGAGTTGAGCGTTAAGTCCCAAAATGGAATCTATCACTTTAAATCAGCATTGTACACCGCTTGAAGCCATTTTCTCCCTACTTTACATGCTTCCAGTGATCGTTATCTGCATCTGCGTTAAATCCTATACCAAAATGGCGTCTGGCGCACGTCACGCGGGGAACGTGCGTGCGCATCCAAGACGCCATCTTGGATGTCGAAGATGCTGTGTCGCGCCGAAACAACGGGCGCTACACGGCCCAATTTAGCGCCCTAAAATCCTGCTTTAACCATTGTAGGTATTCGCAGGAAGTATACTACTGCTGTTTTTAAACACATTCTAAGAATACACAATTACAAAGCTTTGACCAAATGCGTATGTAATAATAATAGATGGTTGTATGCTGTGTGTTTCTCTGCACGTATGTATTATCTTTTGAATGATATTAAGGTATTGAGGGGGAAAAATTCGATAGGGGCCGTTTTTGGGCACAGGTAGCGTGATGTGCTATTACCCCACGCCCAATGACCCCTGCGCAGGCAGAACGCAAGTTTCGACCCACCAAAGGACTTACCTGCAATCAGCTTTCCTTTCCAGGCCTTGCACGTGGAATCAATGCAGTTTGCACTTTCCACCACCAGAGGGAGCTCAATCTCTTAAAGGGAGGATGTTTCTTAGAAATCTCTTAAAGGTAGCTGGTACCTGTTATTTGCTGAAAATAACAGTCTACTGTCTGTATGGAGTCTGAATGGAGATCAGACATCGCACAGGTAAAACACAGATGCAGGTCCCATCCCTTTGTTTACACACTGATGAGTTATGTTAAATCATTGAATAAAGGTTGCGCACTACTAAATCCCACATCCTCCAATCTGCCCGCCAGACCTCACCAATCTGCCGATCTGAGTTGGTACCAGGCCTGCGAGAGTGCGTGCACCAAGGTTCTCTGCTGATGCACTAAAGACCTTGGTGCAAGAGGTGGACAGAAGGAGGGACATCCTATATCCGCAAGGGGGGTGGTGGAGGGGCAAGAGGTCCTCCAGACATATATTCAAAAGGGAGTGGGAGGCAGCGGGGGACGAAGTCAATGCCAGGCGTACAGCATCATGAACATGGACGCAGTGCTGGAACAAGTTCAATGCTTTGACATGAGTGGTCAAGGTGAGTGAGGTCAACTGGCAAGTGGCATCTCCTACCAACTGCACCATGCACTACACCCCCCAACACCCACATACCAACAAACTCTTTCCATCAGTACTCAACTCTGCCAATCAGATGCTTCCTCTCACCCTTACTCATTACCACTGTTTCAAGCCGCCACCCACAACTCACAGGCCACGCACACTGGCAGCTATTCCACCATGACAGGCACATCACCCTGACACACGTCCCGCTTTCTTGCAAGTGAAGGTGGCGCATATCAAGAGGCAGCAATTGGCAGTGGCATTTAGCCCCTCGAGCCTGTTCCACCATTCAATGAGATCATGGTGGTTCTGTGACCTAACTCCATGTACCCGCCTTAGCCCCATATCCCTTAATACCCTTGGTTCACAGAAATCTATCAATATCAGATTTAACTTTCACGAGTGAGCTAGCATCAACTGCCATCTGCAGACGAGCATTCCAAACGTCTCCCACCCTTTGCGTGTAGAAGCATTTCCTAACTTCACCCCTGGCTCTAATTGTTAGGCTATGTCCCCCATCGTAGTATTCAAGTGTAGGAGACTTCCAAAAACAGTTACAAATGTCTCCGCAGCCGGAAGCAATAATCCAGCAACTATCCTTTAAATCCTGCATGTCCCTTTAAATAGCGCTGGTGGGGGTCCTCCAGGCACCCTAAGACATATTCAGATGGTCGGGGTTAAGACTTTGCGTTGAGTTGAGCGTTAAGTCCCAAAATGTTGTCTATCACTTTAAATCAGTGTTGCACACTGAAGCCATTTCCTCCCTACTTTACATGATTCCAGCGTTCATTATCTGCGCCTGCTCTAACTCCTATACCAAGTGGCGTCCGGTGCACGTCACGCTGGAAAAGTGCGTGCGCATCCAAGACACCATCTTGGATGTCGGAGAGGCCGTGTAGCGCCGAAACAACGGGTGCTACACGGCTCAATTTAACGCCTGAGTGTCATGCTTATGAGTGAGGAAGTGGGATGCAGGATTAAGATTTGTATCCACCTTCTCCAATTGCTTTCTTGGCTTATTAAAAAAAACTGTATTGGAACCTAAAATAGTAATAACATAAGACATACCTTGAATTAGAATTTAAATTGTTAATTCACCTTTTTCAGATTGCAGCCACCATATTGCTTCTAGAGCGACGAGTGCCAGTATTTCTGAAGATTCGCTCTGGAGTTCCAGGAAGATCACTGGGCTTTGATGATGACAAGTGGTACATTGGGTAATCCAAAAATTACAATTCAGGATTTTACCTATTCATTTTTGAATTTCAAATGCAAGTTTCATTTGTCTAAATTATATTTTTATTACAGGGTTGAAGAAATTCTTACTGAGACAGTAGGAACAAAAGTGCAAGTTCCAGCATTGAACGTACAGAAATATTCACACCATCTAGGTTGGGATGCAATTAGAAAAAATCTTGCAAAAATCATAAGCATGAGAGATTCTTCAGAGTCTACCTCTTTTTAGAGAGCATTTTCATCAAAAAGATCACCATTAATGAGTCCAAAATACCTTTTTCTCAGTTTTGTTATCTGCTCTATGCAATACTATTCAAATGATAACACACTGATATAAACCTTCAAATTGCTGTGGAGCGCTCGTACTCTACAAATACTTAACATGCTCATTTCAAATTCTTTTTTTGGCTGATTTAAATGGCTTTGTTAAAATAGGGGAGAGAGGACTTTGATTCAAGCATTCATACAATAGCATTGCTGACAGTAACTTCCAGGCTAAAGCCTGTCAACAGATTCCTTTTAAATCAGCTTTAGTATGAGCTAACCATTTAGTTATGGATATTCCACAGTCTACTGAGTGATCAGTGTTATTTTAAAAGAATTATTAATGAAACTTATTTATTCATTATCAGAGATTGTTTTTGATATTTCCCTGTTAATGCTTTCTTATGATTCTTGGCCTTGGGACATTGATTGCAGAAATCATGAACACAATTATAAAAAGTTTAATTAGTGATACACTATATATAGCTAATAATATAGGTAGAAGCTGATATTGAGCCCAACTTGTCCAATATCAACACTGCAAAGCATAGATACAATGTTTCAATATTTGTTTAGATTGACAGTCAATGGGAAGAAAGTCTAGCCCTAATCCAACTGTATACTACATAGGATAAAACAAAATGAAAGAGGCAAAAGAAAGGGAGAAAGAAGGTCTATTCTTCTAATGGATGGGCCAGTATTCCCCCAACATAACATCCCTATATCCATAATCCTGAAATGGAGATTTGGACCTGGACTAATATGTGAGAAGAAGTCTCCACCCTCAGCAAGGATCTCCATCCCTTAGGTTTGTAGTCCAATGGTCTTCCTCATCCTATCTCAAATGTGATGTGGAGATGCCGGTGATGGACTGGGGTTGACAATTGTAAACAATTTTACAACACCAAGTTATAGTCCAACAATTTTATTTGTAATCCCACAAGCTTTCGGAGGCTTCCACACCACCTGAGGAAGGGGGAAGCCTCCGAAAGCTTGTGGGATTAAAAATAAAATTGTTGGACTATAACTTGGTGTTGTAAAATTGTTTACAAATATCTCAAATGTAGTAGTGGAGTCCCAGTGGTGAATGAGGTCCTGAGGAATATGACCCTAGAGAGATTGGCATTTTATAATGTTGGGGAGATGGGTGTACTTAGGTAGTTCCTTCATTTGCAATGTCAACCCAGTTGTTTGTTTAGAATTCTAACATTATTTTAGAAATGTTTAAAACTGGTCAGATCTTTGAAGTTCTTTACAAATCTTTTGTTCTATTATTTATTAATGGTTTGAGCAGGTTTGACATTTTTTTTGATCTTCATGTGTCAGCAATCTGATACAGGTCTGCAGTCATTCTGTATGTATGAATTTGAATTTTGACATTGACTAGTGTAGACTCTCTTTGTAAATATACAAATAAAGAAAAATAAAATATTGCAGCAATAACAAACTTAAGTGCATGTTCATCATAACCAACTATCTGAAACAAATGTAAGCCTTTCTTAGGGATAGGGACCACCTTTCTTAAAGGTGGTCCCTATCAAAAGGTTAACATTTCTTCAGGGATTCTCCTAATCTCCCAACGTAACTTTAGTGGAAACCCCAGAGAAATGCAGAGATTTTACTCCAAACAAATTTTCTAAAACAAGGAAAAGGAGGACAAGTAGCCTGGAGATAATTACGTCTATCATAAGATAGGGGAAGTTTGGAGTCACATACGTGAGGAGGATGGAAGGATGCTATTAGGACCAGAGGTCTAATTTTTCCATTTGATTATTGGCCTACTGGTGAACATCAAAAATTGAGGTGGCAAAGTATTTGTTCAAGGCAAATCCTGTTTAACTAACTTGATTGAGCTTTTTGATATGGTAACAGAGAGGTTTGATGAGGGCAAGGCAGTTGATGTTGTGTATATGGACTTTCAAAAGTGGAAAGTGCCACACAATAGGCTCGTCAGCAAAATTGAAGCCCATGGAATAAATGTGGCAGTGGCAGCATGGATGCAAAATTGGCTAAATGACAGGAATCAGAGACTAGTGGTGAACGGTTGTTTTTCAGACTGGAGGAAGGTATACAGTGGTGTTCCCCAGGAGTCAGTATTAGGAACACTGCTTTTTTTTAATATATATTAATGTCTTGGACTTGGGGTGTACAGGGCACAATTTCAAAATTTGCAGATGACACAGAACTTGGAAGTGTAGTAAACAGTAAGGAGGATAGTAATAGATTTCAAGAGGACATAGACAGGCTGGTGGAATGGGTGGATACATGGCAGATGAAATTTAACGCAGAGAAGTGCAAAGTCATACATTTTGGCAGGAAGAATGAGGCGAGGCAATATAAACTAAATGGTACAACTCTAAAGGGAGTGCAGGAATAGAGAGACCTGGGGGTATATGTGCACAAATCTTTGAAGGTGTTGGGACAGGTTGAGAAAGCGGTTAAAAAAAGCATATGGGATCCTGGGCTTTATAAATAGATGCATAGAGTACAAATGCAAGGAAGTTATGTTGAACCTTTATAAAACACTAGTTTAGCCACAGCTGGAGTATTGTGTCCAATTCTGAGCACTGCACTTTAGGAAGGATGTGAAGGCCTTCGAGAGGATGCAGAAGAGATTTACTGGAATGGTTCTAGGGATGAGAGACTTCAGTTACATGGATAGACTGGAGAAGCTGAGGTTGTTCTCTTTAGAGCAGAGAAGGTTGAGAGGAGATTTGACAGAAGTGTTCAAAATCATGAAGAGTTTACATAAAGTAAATAAAGAGAAACTGTTCCCATTGGTGGAAAGGTCGAGAACCAGAGGACACAGATTTAAGGTGATTGGCAAAAGAAGCAAAGGCGACATGAGGAAAAACTTTTTTACTGTATTTATGATCTGGAATGCGCTGCCTGAAATGGTGGTGGAAGCAGATTCAATCGTGGCTTTCAAAAAGGAATTGGATAAATACTTGAAGGGAAAAAAATTGCAGGGTTATGGGGAAAGTGCAGGGGAATGGGACTAACTGGATTGCTCTTGCAAAGAGCCGGCACAGGCTCGATGGGCCAAATGGCCGTAACCATTCTATGATTCTATGAATTGCTGCTGCAGACAGAAGTTCAATTCACTGTGGGCTCTAAATTAGCTAATATCTTTAGTGGGAATTTTTTCCCCAGTTTCAAGCTTGTAATAGCCTATTAAGATCTATTTGTTGCATTACTGGTTGCACCAACATTGCCTTCCACTTAAATAATTCAGTGATTATTTGTCTTTAGTTTGAATTGCAGTGAAAATAATGAGAATGAGGAAGATGCATCCTCACTGACATTTGATTTGTATGATAAAGAATTTCCATTCGTCCCTCCTGCAGATGGTTTCTGGTTGATAGTCTAAGAACTGAAGCTCAAATTGCCTCTAATTCCTCATCCACAGATGTATACTGAAAATTGGCTACCCACTTTAACTGAGACAAACTCAAGTGGGGGTAATTTTGATTTTGTGCGATATTGTAAAAAGGGTGACAGCAAATCGGCAGCCGTTTCGTATCTCTCCCAATTTTTATTTCCATTGAAGTCAGTGGAAATAAAAGTCAAGAGAGATGTAAAATGGGCTGAGAATATTAATTTTTAACTTTTCTGATGATTGATAGGAGGTTAACAGGGTGGCATTGCCCAAGTTAGATTTAGCCTGTTTTTTTTTGTGGATCGGATGTATCTGGGCAATGTTCCATATTGTCAGATAGATGCCACTCGCATAGCTGTATGATTTGTTTTATGCTCATTTGTATCATTCAAAGAAGCTTCAATGTGGTAATTATAGCACTTGTGTTTTAATTGCATTTTCGCCTAAAATCAACTGTTGCATAAACTCCCTTTATTGCTAAGAGCAAACCATTTGTTGATATTATGTTTTATAAGGTATAATGGTGTTTTAAAGTTAGAGATGTTTGTTTAGTCAGAAAAAGTGTTTGCAATTAAATTTGATCTTTTTAGATTGATTTCTGGGAATCAATGTACTTATATCATGGAATAAAGCTTAATATTTTAAGATTATCTGATTTCATCCATTTTTATTTTAAATTTCCCTTAAATGGATACATTTTGGTTGCATATCACACCTTCAAATATATTTTCTAGAAATTTTAAATGCTGAGTATATTTAATGACATTTGAGCTCATCAAGTTGAAAGATGTTAGCACTGAAGATTTTCTATTTTGGGAACCCAGTGTTGATATAAAGGGTTCACAGGCCAGATACAGCACAGTTTAATGCAAGTAAAGTTTCCTTAATTCTGCCTCATCAATGTACCTCCAGAAGTAATCTCAGAAGTGCACTTCTTATTACACTCAATGTAATCATTTTTGATTTCTCACAAGAACCATTCATGGCCTCTGAGTAGGATACTAGATTTATTGCCAATTAATGTCAAATCAGTTAGTGATGCATACCCACTACAAATTGGATTGAGACTATCCAAATTCATTTGATGTGAGATCTTAATAGTCAACAGATAAAAAACTTATATTCCATTACTCTGGGCCAGGTTTGAACCCAGAGATGAAAGGCTGGTGTACTAACCCAGTCTAATCCACTGCAATACCGGATTCCTCCTTTCCTGAAGATTCTTATAAGTCTTTCTTACATCATTGTTCATTCTCTTACTCAGTGCTAACACGAGAAACCTGTACTAGATTTTCCTTTTACTTTACCTGTCCCTCGCATTTTCTACTGTCTTGCTCCACGGGGGCAGTTATTGATGTTCCAGACATTGGTACAAGAGACAAGAGAGACTATGCATGGTGGAAGCAAATTTAGGAAAAGCATATGAATGAGATTATTTTGTTTAGGGAAGGCATGATGAAGAAGGCTACAGAAGATGTAGGGAGGTCATGAGGAAGGTTGTGAGTAGCATAGAGGAGTTAAGGAAGGGCTTGTAGAGGATATTAGGACTGGGATCAACCGCACAGAACTAGATCATTAATCAAAAAATAGCCCAACACTGGATTTCTCCACATCCTGCAGCTGCTCTGTAATGTCTACTTGTAATATTTCTAAGAGATCCAGCCAGTTTCTGTGCTCCAAACATTCCAGACAAGGAGAATACGGTCTTTGCAGCGGCCCATTCAAAGGGAGTTGGTGCTTTCCTAAGCCTAGGGGAGAAAAATGACATTTGTTTTCCGCAATTATTATCAACAGTGGAATCCATTTTTGCTCAAGTATGGTTTTATCTACATTTTGTTTGACAAAACTGTCCCTTTTTTACCTAATAAGGTTATTTGTATATGATATTAACACATTGACACTCTCCAAGTTATGTTTGTAATAATAATGAGACAAAAAGTTCCTCATTTATAATGTTTAAAAATGTTTTTGTGACCTACAGTCCTGCATCTTCGACCATTATTTGTTACAACATACTATTAAATCTAAAAATTGTGCTCAATAATCATTCTAAAAAGTGATTAGACATTTATCATTACATATACCTAGGGTAAGTACACAGTCTTGTTTTGAAATTAGCCACCACTTTCCATGTTGTCCATCTCTACTGTGTCATTGCTACCCTCAGGCATAATGTCATCACAGAGCACTTTATGGCTGCATGATTAGCTAAAGGTGTCAGCTTGACTCAGTGGTAGCACTCTCGCCAGAAGATGGTGAGCTTAAGGCCCACTCCAGAAGCTTAACCTTCTAAGCTAGGCTGATGCTTCAGTGAAGTGCTGCACTGTCAGAGGTGCTGTCTTTTAGATGAGAGGGTAAAGTGAAGCAGAAGAGCACAGAGTGAGAAGCAACAAAGAAAACAAATGCAGTGAAAAGCAAAAAGGGTAGAATTCCTGTATAAATATACATAACTAAGCCATCAATGTACCCTCCTATAAATGCTGTGTTAAGAAAGTGTACTACACAAATATGTAAACTAGTGTATGATCGTTTTCTTTAAAGAATTATAAAAACATGCTTATACTTTGTTAAATGTTTGACTGTTTTGATTGTGATGACTTTCTTCATGAAATAATGTTTATATTTAAATTTTAAAACCCTTAAAGCATCTCTGTGGAATAATAAATAGTGAAATTTTATAGGGGTAAATCATGCTCCCAGTGGAGAGCTGCGCCTGCAGGGAGTGCAGTTTGGGGAACTGGGGCTAGAATGTTTTGAGTATGGCTCTCAGCTGGGAGTGCAAGGTCATGGAATTACTCCTTATATATTAATAATCGACGAGAAAATACTACTTTTCTGTTGTTTTTAAATGTGATATAACCATTAAAAGTACAGAAGCAAGTAAACTTGAAAATAGGTTTAAAATCTATGAGGAACATACCAAAAACGCAAAACATATGAAGCCAAGCAATTTAAACAGGAAACACACCGAACAAAAGAAAACAATAGCAAAATTCACTTTTATTTGCATTCCATACAGTTAAATAAATAAAGGTAGAGAACAGTCACTTATGATGCAATTTAAAAAATAATTCTGACACCATTGCACGCAAAATCATAGGTTCATAAATTTGACTTCCTTATCCACATATGCATGTCTAATGCCTTCTGAGGGAATTGTCAGCTTAACCCTTCACATCACCCTATGCTTAGAGAGAAAAAGCACCATGAGCGCTCAGAGCACCAAAAATGTACTCAATCTGTTCAGATTGGCTTCAACAAATTGCACGTGGACACTACCTCCTTGAATCACAGGGGGTCATTTTTATGTCGCTACTGCCCCGTTTGCACCTAAAAAGGTGGCAGTAGTGTGACCAAATTGTGTGGGAAAGGAAGTGCTAAATTATCTCTGGTTGTCTGCAGTTCTGATTTTCGGGCGGATCTCAATTTAGGCGGCGAGAGTTCCCACTAGAAACAGGTGGATGCTTAATGAATAAATGCAAATCGGGGTCAGATTTGTTGGATTCAGGACCAACTATGCCATTTTCTTCTCTGTTCACAAGTTCCTGATCCCGCCCATGGACTATTGGCGGTACTAGTTGGGAGGCAGCTATTAGCAACAATATTTAGAGGGGTTCTTAGCTGCTCTCAGGTAAAATGCTGGAAAGTTTTGGGAGATATTTTGCTTGTATTGTATTGTAGTTTTTGATTGCTTGGACCATTTCAAAGTGTTTGTAGTGGCTGTAGAATATTCTGAACTCTGAAGGGGCTTCCAGCAATGCATTTTTTTCTACCTGGATATCTTTCTGGCAATTCCACGTTGGCAAGAGGAAGAGAAGCAGCAACAGGGGGAAACAGCAAGCAGAGTTGCAGGGAGTGCAAATAGAAGGAGGTTTGGTTTCAGGAATCCTTCCCTCCTAACATAGGCCCAGGACAACATAACCTCAAGTTCACTGAGGTGCAGTGCATAAAGAGGCTGCACTTCTCCAGCGAGACTGTCACAAAGCTGTGTCGCCTCCTGCAACAAGACCTGCAACTAACTGCCACAGCTAACACAGTATTGCCTGTTGCAGTAAAGGTCACCTCAGCCCTCAACTTCTTTGTCTCCAGCTCCTTTCAGGCTACCACAGGAGATATAAGTAATATTAGTCAGTCTGCAGTTAATGCCTGCATTAATCAGGTGATTGAGGCCATATTTGCTACAGCAAACACTTTCATCATTTTTCCCATGGACATTGGGAAGCAGCAGGATAGAGCTGAGGTTGGCACATATTGCAGACTTCCCTCAAGTCCAGTGGGTCACTCATGTCATCCTGCAGACTCTTCCACATGACCCCACTGCCTTCATAACTAGCAAGGGCTTCCACTGCATTATAGTGGAAATGGTGTGTGATTGTGCATGTCTGTTGCCCACTTTCCTGGGAGATGCCATGACACTTTTGTGGCAATCCTCCATCCCCCTTCTTGGCCTCAGCACAGCAAGTGAGAGGCTGGCTGCTTTGGAACAAGGGCTATCCTTTGCACACGTGACTCATGACTCCTCTCAGGAATCCATGCTTGGTGGCTGAACTGCGCTACATTCAGATCCACAGTGCAACCAGGGTCTTGACAGAGCAGACAATTGGAGTCTTCGTGCGATAACTCTGATGCCTGGACAGTTTGGGTGGCAACCTGCAATTCATCTTGGAAAAAATGTCCAGTATGATAGTGATTTGTGTATGCTGGATGGCTTTGCACTGAATTGGGGACAACACATTGGACAAGCTGCTTCAGCATGATGAGAGAGAGGACACCGCTGATATAGAAGATAAAGAGGAAGCGGGTAGGCACCAGTACTTGCCTGCAGCTAGAACGCTTTGGCAGCAGCTCATTAAAAAGCATTTCAGTGCAAGAATCCCTGCGCCCCTGCATTAACAGTCATGTTCAAAATCTCTCCCAGTCCTTCCACCCTCAAATAAAGTGCATCTGCCTAAATACCAATATTGATATTCATGTCAACTAACATTACAGGAAATTTGTCTGGGTACCCATTGCCCGTTGGAGAGGAAAAGAATCTCCTTCCTACTGCTGACTTGATCCATGAGCACCTCCATTGCTACATCTGAGAATCTGTGGTTCTGATTGAAGTCATCCTGCCTGCTGCTCCACAATATGGCTATTCGCCGCAATCCGCCATTGAAAAATACACCTCTCCTTTAAGCTGCTGCAGGATGTCTTTAAGTAGTCGCTGAACCGACAGATTTCCCACCCTTACAATCATTAGCATATGCTAGCACCTTGTCAATCCCATTTAAGTTCACCTGGCACCAAAATGGCATGGGCCCAATGCCAATTCCATCAGGTAAGCAGAGCACACGCCCCACGCACCACCTGCTCAAATAACGCTACATATGAAAATCACCCCCCACGGTATGCAGGTTAGTCAGGCATTCAGCTGAACAGGTTGTGTCACTTGTCAATCTTTTGATTGCAATAGTTAACAACTTGCAACTTTTCTCCTGTCACAGGTTATATCCCATTACTCCTTCCCCCCCAAAAAAATAAATTCAGTCTAGTTTTTATTATAATTTGTGTTAGTTAAAGAAATGAATCCTGCAACCTATATTTTAAATCTTGCATCAAGTTATTGTTTGTAAATTCCTATACTATATTCATTGAATTTATATATTAATTTAATTCAGATCAGAATTCATACTGAATTTTGATCACTAGTAGAATAATGTTGGACAGAAGTAAAATGCTTCAACAGCACAGTTATGGTAAATACTACACAACCTTTTGTATTTGTCTCATAATAAAAAGTCAGGAGAATAAAACACTGCAGTATTTACAGCAATTCTGTTGATAGTGAAAATGAGGCCAGACAGATATTTCTGCAGCTGCTTGAGCTTCCACCTTCCTTTAACTGCTTTCCCTTGCTCTCCGTGCAAAAGAAGCTGTCCTGCAGCCAATAGACAATATTATCTTCATGTCTTTAAAGCTACTTAAGAGGTATTTAGATTTGCTGTGAACTACTTATAAATGAGATCATGTCTAATTCCTAATTTTTTCAAAGTATTTCCAAATATTGCTAATAGCTTTGAAATGTACTTTATCTTTTAAAAAAACTTCTACTTATTTATTAGTTGGTTGAGCTATGTTTAGGTTTCCTTAAATTTAAATACACTTAAGTGATAATACATTTTGGGGTCAATTTTCTTGGGGTCAGTGCCCAAGGGATGTCTATTCCCTAGGTTCAAAGGTCAGGAAAAAGGGGGCAGAAATCCATCATATTGCATCTCTGCCCCCTTCAAATTGCTCCAGGATTTCCGGGGCTTTCCCAGAGGGTTGAGCTGGACCTGTTTCTGCAATTACCATGAAAATGAGCAGGGGGGTGTGTTTCTGAACCTTCTGCCTCATTTTCCTGTTGTTGTCTTGAAAGGGCATCTAGTGCAGGGGCATCCGAAGAAGCTGGTGGTGGGCCCCTGGCAACCCCTTGGATCCAAAGGAGCCATCCAAAGGATGTTATAGCTGCAAAAAGAAAAAAGCACCTCAAGGTCACCTTGTTGTTTATGTTTGCTGTGTGCAGGACCTGTTCAGACCAGCTTCATCTCCCTCTTGCCTTGCCACCAAGCCCATATTTTGTTGGTTCTTCCAAGTCTTTTTGAATGATCCAGCTGAAGTCACATTCACTGTGCTAGGTGGCAGTCTACTCCATAAGTAGTGTGCATCAGTTCCTATTTATATTATCTATGTTCCTTAGGTTTTAATCGTGTTTCTTTCTTTCTTTCCGTTCATCACAAAAATATTGCTGTACCCATTCATTAGTTCTCTTCATGATTTTCAAAACCTGGATTACATTTCTATGGATAAACTATAGCTATGAGTCTCATACTCACAGCTGCAGTTAGGGTTCTATCAGAAAGAACCCTGTTTACATTACCTTACTCCCGTCTGACTGTAACTTATTCATCCTTCTCAGGAGAGAGTTCTGTGCATGCATGGATATATACATGTACAGAGCTCTCTCCCAATTTTAGTATCTGGTATCATTGCTGATAGGAGGTGGGTGCCTGTCTGAGATCTTGAACACTGAACCCACCAAGTTTCTGGGTTCAGCCTAATTTACATATTGTGAATGAACTGCAGGCCCGAGTCATGTCTAGAATTGTCAGCTCAGCAATTGGAAGCAGGAAATCACGCACTGCTGCAGGTCTTAAAGGTCTCCAGTAGCTTAAAAGGCCCCTGATGTCCTTTGTCACCAAAGGGGAATACAAAAGCCCTGAATTTCCTTGGACTTTCTGCTGCTGCGCCACCGTGACACCACTGGAAGTGCAGTGGAAACCCTGTTCACGCATGTAAATAGGGTTTCCCCTGCACATCTGGCAAGGCTACAGTGGTGCAGTTGTAAAAAACCCAAGAGAATTCAGGGCCTAGGTATTAGTGAAATTTCAGATGTGTCTACTAGCACTTGTGTAAAAGGCAGAGCACTTCACTTTTTGGATAGTGTAGTGGAATTTTTATTGGACCAATTGCTGATGGTGAGTGGCAAAATTCCAATTTGTTTTCTTTCCCACGGAGAAAGGGGCGCTGATGCTACAGTGTTATGGAACCATTCACAGGGGATCTCGGGAAATCTCTCAATTTGCCATATGGTCAGTCTGTCCCTGACTGTGACCAAATTTCTGTCAAGGCTGGATTCCAATCTTTGTTCAATTTTCCTTTAGGTATGTCATACGGACCAAAATTGGGGATCCAGTGACATGTTCGCGGAAAGTGCATCTCAACAGGCATCATTCATTCTAGCTATGCCAATCATCACCTCAGCAATATCCATTGCATCGGATTTTAGCAGTAACTGAGGGGAATACACCGAGCAGAAGTGAGCAAGAGTAGGTGGCGGTGGCACAGGTGGAAAAAAAAGTTATTCAGAGGGTGATCTCACATCACATCCATTCTTTGCTGATGAGGGCATGGATGCAGACCTCAGGGGCTCTGCTTTTAAAAGATGGCTGCTTTGAGAGAATGAAAAATTACTGCAAGCATTTAAGACTACCTAAAATTTCACATTAGCTGAAGCCCTACCTTGACAGAGCTTGTAACAGCAGTAATAGCCTCACTTAGGAATATTATGCTGTCACCATGCAAGCCTGGGGCTCTACTGTCTCCTCTTCCTTATACAGGTAGAAGATTGCACTGAGACATCAGATGATATGGGAATTCAGCAATCTCAATGCTCTAATTCAATCTGTTCTTAAGCATATCAGTTTCTCGACAAGATATTTGTCTAATTTGACCTCAAAGAGATTTAAACTATTTCCCCCACAACCTCTCTTGCTAAGCTATCCCAAAAATCAACCACCCTCAGGCAGTAATGCTTTCTTATGTCCTGCCTAAAACTACCCCTTTTCAGTTTGTACTCATGTACCCTTGTTCTTCCATCTTGTAAGAAATTAAACATCCCTGACTAATCTTCTACACCCCTAAACCTTATTAATTTGAATACCTCCATCATATGCCTCTCAGTTTTTTCCTCTCCCAGCTCTGAGTCTATCCTCTTATGTTTTATTCTCGACTTGCAAATCTGCTGTTGTACTTCAAGTTTTGAGCTGCAATAGCTAATTTGCTGGCCCAACAGATCTTCCTATGCTCCTACCTGACGCTGTGCTTTGCTTCCGGAATGGACTGTTTGCCACTGTGTGGATGGGAATTGTTGATCTTGTGACAGTTTTGCCTGCTCAGGAATTCCAGCCTGTACTGCACTTCAGACAGTCAACTTCTTGATTGAAACAACAGATTCAGGTAACTATTCAGAGAGGGGAATATGGGGAAACTGCCTCTGAGATGAGAGAAGAGACCTCTGTTAAAGGAGAATTTAAATATTCAGGTTGCTCCTGCAGAAAGGATGGTTAGGTTGGTCTGTTGAATATGGATGAACCCTAATGTCATTTATTTTTCTTATCATTTTTATTAGATCAACATCTATCAATTGTAAAATATAAAATATTCTAAAATTAACCAGATGTACCATTTTTAACAAAAATTTCAAACTATTCTGGGGGGAAGGCCAGACCCCATGTTCAATTGTAATCCTACCCACCCGGGAGAACCCAGGCACAGGGGCAGGTAAAAATTAGGGGGTTACTTATCCATTCGCAATTCAACCCTTTCCTGACATTGCCGATTTTAAACTACTGGGTTCTGCAGGCGAATGAAGTGCCTGTTTAAAAGCAGGCAGGAGCTTCACAAACTTACGCAAATTGGGATCCTGTTATGTCAAAGGGGCCACGATTGCATTTGAACTGGGGCTTGAATGGGGACACCAAGCTGAAGCAGGTCTGCAGCTTGTCTGGAGACAGAAGAGGCCCTCCAAGGTAAGTGTAAAACTTTCCTTTGTGGGGCCTTGGAGGAACAGGAGTGCTCCTCTGTGCCCCACAAGGAAAGTTCCGGCCTCCCCTGCCCTGGACTCACACCTCCTTCCCTCCTGCGAGACCCTTCAGAAACTCCTCCCTGTCACTTACCTGCAAACCAGCAGGCGGCCATGGGCCAACTGATCTTTTTAAGTAAGAAAATCATGTCAATGAATGATTTTTGGGTGACAAGGCAGATAATGACCTCATTAAGATTTGCACAAACATCAGCAAAGGAGTGCATCAACAAGGCACATACCTGTACCAGACTGGTCTTTGAGAGGACTACCAGAGTCCTAAAGGGCATTTTCGCTGCCATGAAGGGTTGGAAGGGGGTTTGCAGTATGTTTCAACTTCACCAGCTCACATCAGGTCAAACCACTTCCAGTGATACGCCACCACCCTGTGACGATGGAGACATGGGAACTAGCAGCATTGAAGTTCCCACCGCTGGCCTTGTCCCCTCCTATGGCATTGGCCTTGTAAAAGGCAGGCAGAGGATCTCCTCTTTACAAAAACGCCGAACTTAAGACTGGGACCTCTTTGCGTCGGTTCCCAACCTAATTTCTGGCCTTCCAACATATTTCAGTAGATTGATAGCAGGAGTTCATCAGAAGGGCCACGGGTTTTTGGCTGCAAGATGTTTAAGGGAGGGAGGAAAAAACAAAGTTACCTACATCTTAAATAAGTTTTTTAAATTAGAAGTAAATAGTATTATAAATATTATAACTTATTATAAATGTCTGTGTCACTTAGTATCAATCACGTGTAATATTTTTACCTTGAGTCAGTCATCTGATATTGCTGCAGTAAATTTGCTGTACTACAAACTGCTATGGCATTTTGGATGCAGTGGAACCATAGTAAACATCAGAAACTACAATCCAGATCCTGGACTACCCATAAACAATGACAAGGAAGATCCACTAGTACACATTTACAAATTATAAACTGTGTACAGTTCCTCTGTTAAACAATACTGAAAATGTATGCCCAGTTTTCAGGATAATATGGTTTGCAGTGCAATATTTTGCTCTATTTAACAATGGTCCTATCTCTACTACTAAAACACGGTTACTACTGTAAGATATGGAAAATATTACTGTCCAAATGACTTTTTCCACTGAAGACTCACAGCCTTTATTTTGGAAACAGACTATCTGCTGAAGTTTAAAATCTGCTTTCAGAAACAAAGTTGTATTTGCTGATGATACATACATATGAAACCAGCAACATGAGAAAATAAATAAGTAAATAAGGTCACGGTGAATACTGCTTTAAAAACTATTGCAACAGAATTTTGTTAATTAGGGAAATGACTCCGAATCTAGTTGAAGTGCCTTCCTCTACATTACCTCAGGGTCAGTTGGAGTAACAGATGTGATAGTGAGTTTATCATGTCTATCAGCGTACTACTCAGCCCATGAACCAGGATCAGAGTGAGCATGGGTAGTAAAGTACAGGCACGGTCCACTCACCCCAACCACATTCAAAATGGTAGCCTCTGTTAAGTAGCATGTACATTACTCTGCTTGTAACTAATCCTCTGATTTAAAAAAAAATTTGGTAAATTGTTGGGATGATGATAGAAGCACAATACAAGATGACGAAATCCTGAATACGGGGGAATGGTAGTGTAGTGGTTATGTTACTGCACTAGTACTCCAGAGACCAAGAGTAATAATAGAGATTAGAATCAGAACCATACAACGCAGAAGGAGACCATTTGGCCCATTGTGCCTGTGCCGGCTCTTTGAAAGAGCTATCCAATTAGTCCCACTCACCTGCTCTTTCCCCATAGCCCTGCAATTTCCCCCCCTTCAAATATTTATCCAATTCCTTTTGACAGTTACTATTGAATCTGTTTCCACCAACCTTTCAGGCAGTGCATTCTAGATCATAACAACTCACTGTTCTCCTCATCCCCTCTGGTTCTTTTGCCTATTACCTTAAATCTGTGTCCTCTGGTTACTGAACCACCCCTCCGAATGGAAACAGTTTCTCCCTATTTACTCTATCAAAACCCTTCATAATTTTGAACACTGCTATTAAATCTCCCCTTAATCGTCTCTGCTCTAAAAAGAACAATCCAAACTTCTCTAGTCTCACCACATAACTGAAGTCCCTTTTCCCTGGTACCATTCTAGTAAATCTCATCTGCACCTTCTCCAAGAGCTTCCTAAAATTTGGTGGGCAGAATTGGACACAATACTCCAGCTGAAGTCCAACCAATGATTTATAAAGGTTTAGCATAACTTCCTTGCCTTTGTGCTCTATTTATAAAGCCAAGGATCCTGTATGCTTTTTAACAGCCTTATCAACTTGTCCTGCCACCTTCAAAGATTTGTGCACGTACACCCCCAGGTCTCTCTTTTCCTGCACCCCCTTTAAAATTCTACCATTTTGTTTATATCGTCTCTCCTCATTCTTTCTTCCAAAATGCATCACTTTACACTTCTCTGTGTTAAATTTCATCTGCCATGTGTCTGCCCATTTCACCAGTCTGTCTATGCCCTTTTGAAGTCTGCTGCTATCCTCCTCACTGTTTACTACATTTCCAAGCTTTGATTCATCTGCAAACTTTGAAATTATGTCCCTTATACCCAAGTCCAGGTCATTAATATACATTAAAAAGAGCAGTGGTCTTAATACTGATCCCTGGAGGACGCCACTGTATACTTCCATTCAGTCTGAAAAACAATCATTCACCACGACTCTCTGCTTTCTGTCCCTTAGCCAATTTCACATCCATGCTGCCACTGCCTCTTTAATCGCATGGGCTTCCATTTTGCTAACAAGTCTATTACGTGTTACTTTATCAAATGCCTTTTGGAAGTCCATGAGTTCAAACCTCACCATGGCAGTTTGAGAATTTGCATTCAGTTTTTAAAAATCTGGAAATAGAAATCTGGTATCAGTGACCATGAAGCTTGTTGTAAAAACCCAACTGGTTCACTAATGTCCTTTTAGGAAGGAAACCTGCTGTCCTTACCCGTTCTGGCCTATATATGATTCCAGTACCACATCAATGTAACTGCCCTCTGAAGTAGCCTAGCAAGCCATTCAGTTGTATCAAACTGCTTCAGCGGTTCATGAAGAAGGCCCACCACCACCTTCTCAGGTCAACTAGGGATGTGAAATAAATGCCAGTCTTGCCAGTGATGCACACATCCTAAGAATGAATTAAAAAAAACACACAATATGCATCACATTTACAAATAGAGTATGAAAAATGTGATGAAATGGATGCCAGTGTAGGTCAGCACGCAAACCTGTTCCGTGAATTATATTATGTGCCTGAATATATAAATGTATGGATTTCAGCCAATAGCATGTCCCTAATACTTGTCACAGGTCATGTGACACGCCATGTTGGAGTTCAAGCATGTTGGAGCACAGCTTGTTGATTGAGCGAAGATACGTGTGAGTAATCGAATTGACATTGAAATGGTGAATTTTTGTGCCTTTTGTAGGCTGTAGTAATAGAGGACTGAGATAAGGATAAGGCCTTCTTTTGTCTTCCTGCCTTTACCGCTAACCAAGGGATTGAAACTGAGGAATTGTCAAAAAAGAGGTGAGAATTGTGGCTGGCGAGGATCGCTAGGTCCAACTTGAAGGTATTTAACCTTCTGTATGGTCGAATCTGCTCAGACCATTTTGTATCGGGTTAGTTTATTGTCAAATATCTTTCCAAGTTGTATTCATACTGAATAATTGTATTAACAAAGACAAAAGCACCAATGTTTTTATGTTTGCAGTTACGGAACTGTATGAAACTTAAATTGGGGCAGTCAACTTCTTGAAGAGTTACTTACGGTAACGAGCATGTGTGGTCCACCATACACAACTCTAAATTTTATGTACGCATTCATTTTTTGTTCAATTTTACTTTTAGGACCCGTCCGGTATTTGTTGACTGGACAATATCACACTGTAATTGCAATTACATAGGCTGGACAGAATAATCTTTGAAAGGTTGGTTAAAATCGGAGATACATATATGGCTTACTTTATGTTTCTGTGTTTTTTAACGGTGTTACAATTCAAAGATTTCCTTCATCTTGGTGGTCATGTGCCACTTTAGCTACGGTCAGGTGCAAGGTTTGCAGGTAGCAATTTTTATCACCTTATAATTTGAATTGATGGAATTATAGTTTTTTTCTGATTTTTTTTCTTGTTTTACTGTTTTCTTCTGTTATTGTTTTCAGACAAAGATACCAAGTTTTATAAGTCAACTAACCCAGATTGGGCGCCTTCATGAAAGCTCAGGCACAAGAAGGTGAAGGAAGCTTCAGCTGCTATGTCTCGCTACGAAAGGCAAGTGAAAAGAAAGAAGAAGTAGGTAGATCTAGAAGCTGCATCAGCACCTTTGACTCTTGGGGAAGACCAGTCAATAGAGGAGGATGGACAACTGGATTAAGCAAGCCCAGGTGATGTGGCATCTCAGACAGAGTTAACTGGAGGCATGATCAGCAGCATGGGATCCGAGATTAATCGCCTACTTCAGGGTAACTCAAAGATGAAAGAAAATACATTCAAGTGCACCACGT
Source organism: Heptranchias perlo (assembly GCF_035084215.1). Classification (NCBI taxonomy): domain Eukaryota; kingdom Metazoa; phylum Chordata; class Chondrichthyes; order Hexanchiformes; family Hexanchidae; genus Heptranchias; species Heptranchias perlo. The sequence goes on from NC_090337.1 coordinate 39,240,590, forward strand.
CTGAGAATTTTTGATGATTAATGATGAGACTTAGACTGCACTTAAGTGTGCAAGACTTGGCTTATCACTTTGGTGCCTCAAGCTCTACAGTGTCTCGCATCTTTTCAACAGTTATAAATATCGTATATGTAAGGTTACATTTTTTGATAAGATGGCCTACCGGGGAAGAGTTAGTTAAAACCATGCCAATGGTCTTCAGAGTGAATTTTGGAACCAAAGTGGCAGTTACAATAGACTGTTTTGAGGTTTTTTATTGACAGGCCTTCAAATTTAGCAGCCCATGCACAAACGTGGTCAAATTACAAGCACCACAATACATTAAAATTTTGATAGGGATTACTCCACAGGTTAATAACTTTTATTTCCAATGCTTGGGGTGGTAGAGATAGTGATAAACATGTTACAGAAAACAGCATTTTTAAATAATATTCTATCAGGACATCTGATTCTGGCTGAATGAGGCTATGATCTAACTGATACTGTTGGAATGTTATATGCACAAATCAAGGTGCCTGCATTTATAAGAGGAAAGAATCAGTTGACTTTGAATGAAGTTATTGACACAAGGAAAATAGCTAATGTTAGGATTCATATTGAAAGAGTTATAGGCAAAGTAATATAAAAATATGTGATTTTGAAGGGACCTGTTCCCCCGGACTTCCCGGATAACAAGGACAGTGACACTGTTCCTTTGATTGACAAAATTGCATCTGTATGCTGTTACTTGATAAACTTGTCATCATCAGTTGTTTCGTTTAATTGATAATGTTTAATTGATAATCATTTAATGAATGATCAAATTTCAATGGAATTTATTCAGTGTTCTGTGTGAATGTGTTCTGTGTATGGGTTTTCAATCCTTTTTTTGCATTCGTTCATGGGTTGTGGGCGTCGCTGGCAAGGCCAGAATTTATTGCCCATCCCTAATTGCCCTTGAGAAGATGGTAGTGAGCCGCCTTCTTGAACCACTGCAGTCCGTGTGGTGAAGGTTCTCCCACAATGCTGTTAGGTAGGGAGTTCCAGGATCTTGACCCAGTGACGATGAAGGAACGGCGATATATTTCCAAGTCGGGATGGTGTGTGACTTGGAGGGGAACATGCAGCTGGTGTTGTTCCCATGTGCCTGTTACCCTTGTTCTTCTAGGTGGTAGAGGTCGCGGGTTTGGGAGGTGCTGTCGAAGAAGCCTTGGCGAGTTACTGCAGTGCATCCTGTGGATGGTACACACTGCAGCCACGGTGCGCCGGTGGTGAAGGGAGTGAATGTTTAGGGTGGTGGATGGGGTGCCAATCAAGCGGGCTGCTTTGTCCTGGATGGTGTCGAGCTTCTTGACTTTGGGGAGTAAGGAGGTGAGTCACTCGCTGCAGAATACCCAGCCTCTGACCTGCTCTTGTAGCCACAGTATTTATATGGCTGGTCCAGTTAAGTTTTTGGTCAATGGTGAACCCCAGGATGTTGATGGTGGGGGATTCGGCGATGGTAATGCCATTGAATGTCAAAGGGAGGTGGTTAGACTCTCTCTTGTTGGAGATGGTCATTGCCTGGCACTTGTCTGGCGCGAATGTTACCTGCCACTTATCAGCCCAAGCCTGGATGTTGTCCAGGTCTTGCTGCATGCGGGCACAGACTGCTTCATTATCTGAGGGGTTGCAAATGGGACTGAGCGAACATCCCCATTTCTGAACTTATGATGGAGGGAAGGTCATTGATGAAGCAGCTGAAGTTGGTTGGGCCCAGAACAATGCCCTGAGGAACTCCTGCAGCAATGTCCTGGGGCTGAGATGATTGGCCTCCAACAACCACTATCATCTTCCTTTGCGCTAGGTATGACTCCAGCCACTGGAGAGTTTTCCCCCTGATTCCCATTGACTTCAATTTTACTAGGGCTCCTTGGTGCCACACTTGGTCAAATGCTGCCTTGATGTCAAAGGCAGTCACTCTCACCTCACCTCTGGAATTCAGCTCGAGGTACGTAATTTCAGGCCAAACTGACACGTCTCCGCTAAATTCTTTATTAGCAATCTTGTAGGGGTCCACTTCATCAATTGCAGACACTTTCTGTCGATATAATGATCTATCTGCCAGTGATAATTGCTTAAAATAACTTAGCCATCGCGCATTGCCATCCACCTCGATTTAACGCTTGTAATCCAACATGGCCGCCGAAAGTTATCGAGTGACGTCATTAGGAACACCCTATAGTGTCAGAGAAAGAGAAATGGAAAAAGAAATGAGACAATAAATGGAAACACTAAAACAGGCAGAAAAAGTAGAAATAGAAAATGAAGTGATAAAGAAAGACAGAATCTATTTGGTTAGAATTAAGGAACAAAAGAGGAGCGATTATGTTACAGGGTGTAGACTATAGGCCTACAAATAGTGGGAAGGAGATAGAGGAGCAAATTTGCAGGCAACTTACAGAAAGATGCAAGAACTTCAGAATAGTGTTAATGGGAGACTTCAATTATCCCAATATAGACTGGGCTAGTAACAGTGTAAAGGGCAAAGAGGTGGAGGAATTCCTGAAATGTATACAAGTGAACTTTCTTGATCAGTATGTTTCCAGCCCAACAAGGAAGGGAGCAGTGCTGGATCTAGTTCTGGGGAATGAAGTGGGGCAAGTGGAGCATGTTTCAGTGGGGGAACATTTGGGGAACAATGATCATAATATCATCAGGTTTAGAATAGTTATCGAAAAAGACAAGGAACAATTGAGTGTAAAAATACTTAACTGAAGGTGAGCTAATTTCAGTGAGTTAATAAGGAATCTTGCCCAAGAGGACTGGAGTCAGAAATTGCAAGGCAAAACAGTAATTGAACAATGGGAGATCTTCAAGGAGGAGATGGTTTGGGTACAGAATGGACACATTCCCAAGAGGGGGAAAGGAAGGGCATCCAAAGCTAGAGTTCCCTGGATGATTAAAGATATAGAGATTAAAATGAAACCGAAAAAGGAGGCTTATGACAAATGTAAGGTTCATAACACAGTAGAGAACCAAGCTAAGTACAGAAAGTATAGAGGAGATTTAATAAAGGAAATAAGAGGGCAAAGAGAGATTATGAGAATAGATTAGTGACTAACATAAAAGGGAACACAAAAGTCTTTTATAAACATATAAATAATAAAAGGGTAGTTAAAGGAAGGGTGGGGCTGATTAGGGACAAAAAAGGAGATCTTCTTGTGGAGGCAGAGGGTACGGCTGAGGTAATAAATGAATACTTCGCATCAGTCTTCACTAGAGCAGAGGATGCTGCCAATGTAGCAGTAAAGGAGGAGGTAGTAGTGATATTGGATAGGATAAAAATAGATAAAGAGGAGTTACATAAAAGACAGGCAGTACTCAAAGTAGAAAATTCATCTGGTCCAGATGGGATGCATCCTAAGTTACAGAGGGAAGTAAGGGTGGAAATTACAGAGACTCTGGCCACAGTCTTCCAATCCTCCTTAGATATGGGAGTGGTGCCAGAGGGCTGGAGGATTCCAAATGTTACACCACTGTTCAAAAAAGGGGCGAGGGATAAACCCAGCAATTACAGGCCAGTCAGCCTAATGTCGGCGGTGGGAAAGCTTTTAGAGGCAATAATTTTCAAAAGGGAATTGGATAAATACTTGAAGAGCAAAAATTTACAGGGCTATGGGGAAAAAGCAGGGGAGTGAGACTAATTGGATTGCTCTTTCAAATAACCAGCACAGGCACAATGGGCCGAATGGCATCCTTCTGTGCTGTACTATACTATGACACTATGATACATGAATAAGTTAACAGAAATATGCAATAAAAGAGACTAAGAAACACAAAGAGTTAACAGATAAACAGAAGCAAGGATATAAAGTAATGCTGGATTACCCATATTTGTGTAGACTTTTTTTTTATTCGTTCATGGGATGTGGGCGTCACTGGCAAGGCCAGCATTTATTGTCCATCCCTAATTGCCCTTCAGAAGGTGGTGATGAGCCGTCTTCTTGAACCGCTGCTGTCTGTGTGGTGAAGGTTCTCTCACAATGCTGTTAGGTAGGCAGTTCCAGGATTTTGACCCAGCGACAATGAAGGAACGACGATATATTTCCAAGTCGGGATGGTGTGTGACTTGAAGGGGAACGTGCAAGTGGTGTTGTCCCCATGTGCCTGCTGCCCTTGTCCTTCTAGGTGGTACAGGTCGCAGGTTTGGGAGGTGCTGTGAAGAAGCCTTGGCAAGTTGCTGCAGTGCATCCTGTGGACGGTACACACTGCAGCCACCGAGTGCCGGTGGTGAAGGGAGTGAATGTTTAGGATGGTGGATGGGGTGCCAATCAAGTGGGCTGCTTTGTTCTGGATGTTGTCGAGCTTCTGAGTGTTGTTGGAACTGCACTCATCCAGGCAAGTGGAGAGTATTCCATCACACTCCTGACTTGTACCTTGTAGATGGTGGAAAGGCTTTGGGGAGTCAGGAGGTGAGTCACTCACTGCAGAATACCCAGCCTCTGACCTGCTCTTGTAGCCACAGTATTTATGAGGCTGGTCCAGTTAAGTTTCTGGTCAATGGTGTCCCCCAGGATGTTGTTGGTGGGGGATTCGACGATGGTGATGCCGTTGAATGTCAAGGGTAGATGGTTAGACTCTCTCTTTTTGGAGATGGTCATTGCTTGGCATTTGTCTGGCGCAATTGTTACTTGCCACTTATCAGCCCAAGCCTGGATGTTGTCCAGGTCTAGCTGCATGCGGGCTCGGACTGCTTCATTATCTGAGGGGTTACGAATGGAACTGAACACTGTGCAATCGTCAGCGAATTTCCCCATTTCTGACCTTATGATGGAGAGAAGGTCATTGATGAAGCAGCTGAAGGTGGTTGGGCCGAGGACACTGCTCTGAGGAACTCCTGCAGCAATGTCCTGGGGCTGAAATGATTGGCCACCAGCAACCACTATCATCTTCCTTTGTACTAGGTATGACTCCAGCCACTGGAGAGTTTTCCCCCTGATCCCCACTGACTTCAATTTTACTAGGGCTCCTTGGTGCCACACTTGGTCAAATGATGTCAAAGGCAGTCACTCTCACCTCACCTCTGGAATTCAGCTCTTTTGTCCATGTTTGGACCAAGGCTGTAATGAGGTCTGGAGCCGAGTGGTCCTGGCGGAACCCAAACTGAGCATTGGTGAGCAGGTTATTGGTGAGTAAGTGACACTTGATAGCTCTGTTGACGACACCTTCCATCACTTTGCTGATGATTGAGAGTAGACTGATGGGGCGGTAATTGGCCGGATTGGATTTGTCCTGCTTTCTGTGGACATGACATACGTGGGCAATTTTCCACATTGTCGGGTAGATGCCAGTGTTGTAGCTGTACTGGAACAGTTTGGCTAGAGGCGCAGTTAGTTCTGGAGAACAAGACTTCAGCACTACAGCCGGGATGTTGTCAGGGCCTATTGCCTTTGTTGTATCCAGTGCACTCAGCCGTTTCTTGATATCACGTGGAGTAAATTGAATTGTCTGAAGACTGGCTTCTGTGATGGTGGGGATATTGGGAGGAGGCCGCGTTGGATCATCCACTCAGCACTTCTGGCTGAAGATGGTTGCAAATGCTTCAGCGTTGTCTTTTGCACTCACGTGCTGGACTCTGCCATCATTGAGGATGATGTGGAGATGCCGGTGATGGACTGGGGTTGACAATTGTAAACAATTTTACAACACCAAGTTATAGTCCAAAAAATTTATTTTAAATTCCACAAGCTTTCGGAGGCTTCCTCCTTCGTCAGGTGAACGGTGTGGTTCACACCGTTCACCTGACGAAGGAGGAAGCCTCCGAAAGCTTGTGGAGTTTAAAATAAATTTGTTGGACTATAACTTGGTGTTGTAAAATTGTTTACAATCATTGAGGATGGGGATGTTCACAGAACCTCCTCCTCCCATTAGTTGTTTAATTGTCCACCACCATTCACGACTGGATGTGGCAGGACTGCAGAGATTTGATCTGACCCGTTGGTTGTTAAATCGCTTAGCTATGTCTATAACATGTTGCTTCCGCTGTTTAGCATGCATGTAGTCCTAAGTTGTAGCTTCACCAGGTTGGCATCTCATTTTTAGGTACGCCTGGTGCTGCTCCTGGCATGCTCTTCTACACTTCTCATTGAACCAGGGTTGATCCCTTGGTTTGTTTGTAATGTTAGAGTGAGGAATATGCCGGGCCATGAGGTTACAGATTGTGCTGGAATACAATTCTGCTGCTGCTGATGGCCCACAGCGCCTCTTGGATGCCCAGTTTTGAGCTGTTAGATCTGTTCTGAATCTATCCCATTTAGCACGGTGGTAGTGCGATGCAACACGTTGGATGGTGTCCTCAGTGTGAAGACGGGACTTCATCTCCACAAGGACTGTACGTCACTCATACCAATACTGTCATGGACAGATGCATCTGCGACAGGTAGATTGGTGAGGACGAGGTCAAGTAGGTTTTTCCCTCGTGTTGGTTCGCTCACCACCTGCCGCAGGCCCAGTCTTGCAGCTATGTCCTTCAGGACTCAGCCAGCTCGGTCAGTAGTGGTGCTACTGAGCCACTCTTGGTGATGGACATTGAAGTCCCCCACCCAGAATACATTCTGCGTCCTTGCTACCCTCAGTGCTTCCTCCAAGTGGTGCTCAACATGGAGGAAGGTTGATCATCGGCTGAGGGAGGGCAGTAGGTGGTAATCAGCAGGAGGTTTCCTTGCCCACATTTGACCTGATGCCATGAGATTTCATGGGGTCCAGTGTCGATGTTGAGGACTCCCAGGGCCACTCCCTCCTGACTGTATTTCACTGTACCACTTCCTCTGTTGGGTCTGTCCTGCTGGTGGGACAGGACATACCCAGGGATGGTGATGGAAGAGTCTGGGACGTTGGCTGAAAGGTATGATTCTGTGAGTATGGCTGTGTCAGGCTGTTGCTTGACTAGTCTGTGGGACAGCTCTCCCAATTTTGGCACAAGTCCCCGGATTTTCGTGAGGAGGACCTTGCAGGGTCGACTGGGCTTGGTTTGCCTTTGTTGTGTCCGGTGCATAGTGGTCCGATGCCGTCCAGTTTTATTCTTATTATGACTTTTCGGAGCGAGTTTGTACAACTGAGTGGCTTGCTAGGCCATTTTAGAGGACGCTTAAGAATCAATCACATTGCTGTGGGTCTGGAGTCACATATAGGCCAGACCGGGTAAGGACGGCAGGTTTCCTTCCCTAAAGGACATTGGTGAACCAGATGGGTTTTTACGACAAACCGATAGTTTTTATGGCCACCATTACTGAAACTAGTTTTTTAAAATTCCAGTATTTATTTAATTAATTGAATTTAAATTCCCCTGCTGCCGTGGCGGGATTCGAACTCATGACTCCAGATTATTATCCAGGCCTCTGGATTACTCGTTCAGTAACACCTCATTCTCTATATGTAGTTCATCTTTCAAACACAAATGAATGGGTTATCAGCCTCCGATGACTTAGTGAGTGAAAGCAGTGCCTAGTGTAACTCTAAGCCATGCAGTGTAGTAGGTTCCAGATTTGTTTCTTGATCTGTATTCAGTTATTTGATTTCAGTTGGAGCAGTATATAATACATTACAATTGGCTTCAGTGTCTCCACTCTCGGAAAAAGTAGTTGCCATGGTTCTTGTTTTTGATTATTTTCCAGTTATCCTTGTTAGAGACTATATATGATGAGAATATGATCAATCTCAGCTGTGATGACTTTGATGATCAACTCTTGTTGTCTAGGCCCAATTAGAGAAGAGAAACACTCGCAAAGACATTTGCTTGAGAGTTTTTCCACCAATAAATAAATATTAAAATCGCCAGGCCCGGATGAAATGTATTCCAGGCTGTTAAGACAAGCAAGAGAGGAAATAACGGAGGCTCTGATCATCATTTTCCAATCCTCCCTGGCTATAGGCATGGTGCCAGAGGATTGGAGGACTGCTAACGTCGTACCACTGTTCAAAAAGGGAGAAAGGGATAGACCGAGTAATTATAGGCCAGTCAGTCTAACCTTGGTGGTGGAAAAATTATTGGAATCAATTCTGAGGGACAGCATTAATTGTCATTTAGAAAGGCATAGGTTAATCAAAGGCAGTAGTGTGGATTTATTAAGGGAAGGTCATGTCTGACTAACTTGATTGAATTTTTTGAGGAGGTAACAGGAGGGTAGATAAGGGTATGCATTTGATGTAGTCTACATGGATTTTAGCAAGGCTTTTGACATGGTCCCAATGGCAGACTGGTCAAAAAAGTAAAAGCCCAAGGGGCCCAAGGGAAAGTGGCAAGTTGGATCCAAAATTGGCTCAGTGGCAGGAAGCAAAGGGTAATGGACGACAGGTGTTTTTGTGACTGGAATGTTGTTTCCAGTGGGTTCCGCAGGGCTCAGTAATAGGTCCCTTGCTTTTTGTGATATATATTAATGATTTGGACTTGAATTTAGGGGGCATGGTCAAAAGGTTTGCAGTGGTTGATAGTGAGGATGAAAGCTATAGACTGCAGGAAGATAAAAATGGACTGGTCAAGTGGGCAGAAAAGTGGCAAATGGAACTCAATCCAGAGAAGTGTGAGGTAATGCAATTGGGGAGGGCAAATAAGGCAAGGGAATACACAATAACTGGGAGGATACTGAGAGGTGTCGAGGAACAGAGGGACCTTGGAGTGCATGTCCACAGATACCTGAAGGAAGTGGGACTGGTAGATGAGGTGGTTAAGAAGGCATACAGGATATTTTCCTTTATTAGCCGAGGCATAGAATATAAGAGCAGGAAGTTATACTATAACTGTATAAAACACTAGTTAGGCCCAGCTTGAGTACTGCGTACAGTTCTGGTCACCACATTACAAGAAAGATGTGATTGCACTAGAGAGGGCACAGAGGAGACATACAACGATGTTGCCAGGGCTGGAGAATTTTATCTATGAGAAAAGATTGGATAGGCTGGGGTTGTTTTCTTTGAAACAAAGGAGGCTGAGGGGAGATTTAATTGAGGTGTATAAAGTTATGCGGGGCCTAGATAGTGTGGATAGGAAGGACCTATTTTCCTTAGCAGAGGGTTCAGTGACCAGGGGGTATAGATTTAAAGTAATAAGAAGGATTAGAGGGGAGCTGAGGAGAAATGTTTTCACCCAGAGGGTGGTAGGTGGGCCTGGAACTCATTGCCTGAAAGGGTGGTAGAGGCAGAAACCCTCAACTCATTCAAAAAGTATGTGTACTTAAAAGTGCTGTAACCTACAGGGCTATGGACCAACTGCTGGAAAGTGGGATTAAGCTGGATAGCTCTTTTCGACCGGCATGGACACGATGGACTGAATGGCCTCCTTACTGCCGTAACTTTCTATGATTCTATGATTCTATGTGTGTGTATATATGTATATATAGTTAAATTCAGATTGTAGAAGTTGAGATTGATTATAAACCTTTGCTCACTATTTTTAAAACAAATCCTTCAATGATTGCCCACCAAGAATACAAAGTTTACTGCAAAATTTGCAAAAATATAATCTACTTGTGAAATACACTCCTGTAAAATGAATGCATGCAGTTGGTACCTTGTTGCAAACCCTAAGAGAGATTTTCAGAGTGCCAGTTATGGTGAAATAACTGTATATATTTTTTTATTCGTTCATGGGATGTGGGCGTCGCTGGCGAGGCCGGCATTTATTGCCCATCCCTAATTGCCCTTGAGAAGGTGGTGGTGAGCCGCCTTCTTGAACCGCTGCAGTCCATGTGGTGAAGGTTCTCCCACAGTGCTGTTAGGAAAGGAGTTCCAGGATTTTGACCCAGCGACGATGAAGGAACGGCAATATATTTCCAAGTCAGGATGGTGTGTGACTTGGAGGGGAATGTGCAGGTGGTGTTGTTCCCATGTACCTGCTGCTCTTGTCCTTCTAGGTGGTAGAGGTTGCGGGTTTGGGAGGTACTGTCGAAGAAGCCTCAGCGAGTTGCTGCAGTGCATCCTGTGGATGGTACACACTGCAGCCACAGTACGCCGGTGGTGAAGGGAGTGAATGTTTAGGGTGGTGGATGGGGTGCGAATCAAGCGGGCTGCTTTGTCCTGGATGTTGTCGAGCTTCTGAGTGTTGTTGGAACTGCACTCATCCAGGCAAGTGGAGAGTATTCCATCACACTCCTGACTTGTGCCTTGTAGATGGTGGAAAGGCTTTGGGGAGTCAGGAGGTGAGTCACTCGACGCAGAATACCCAGCTTCTGACCTGCTCTTGTAGCCACAGTATTTATATGGGTGGTCCAGTTAAGTTTCTTGTCAATGGTGACCCCCAGGATGTTGATGGTGGGGGATTCAGCGATATGTGTGACAGCTCATAGCTTGAGTACCAGGTATGAACAAAGACTAGACAAATTAGATGGGAAACCGTTAAGGACAGAGATATGCTGTTTCTCCAGGAGACCATATCAAATAAACCCAAGGGGGGAGATTTTGAGGCCTCCAGCCTAGTGGAAATGTGGTGGTGCCCCAATAATGGAGGGGAATGACTTAGGGCCCTGTTCTTGCCGACACTATGACTGCCAAAATCTGTCCCCAGGACTACTGCTGTGCTGCATATGCTCCACCCAGTATGAGTTGGCAGTCCATCCAAAGAGGAACCCACAATTAAGTTTCACAGTATTTTTGTGACGTTAGAAAGAGCGAGAGTACTCCTCCGGGCTCTGCAAGACCAGCCTGGTTTCCCCACCCTCCCATCCGAGATCGAACGCCCTGTCCCATGGACCTACCTTCCTCCAGCCTGGAGGCAGGCTAGGCCAGCTCATATTGCAGCGGCCTGGAGCCAGCAGGCTGTCCTAGAGCTCTTGTTTTCTGCCTGCAGCCCTGCTGGCTGAATATCAGAGACCTGGCCCGAAGAATAGACCCGGCCTCCCATCAGAACTATCGGGTGGCCAGCATGCAGCTATACCGGCTGGCCATACACTCCTGTAAAACAAATGTATGCAGCTGACACCGTGTTGCAAACACAGAGAGATTTTTAGAGTTCCATTTATGATAAAGTTTGGACTTTGTACTGTGGGGAACATTTGGGAGGATTGTTGCTTTTTGGTCTCCCTTTAACTTTCTTGAGGGGTGGGGTCTTATTCTGTGTGGGAGGCAGCTGGATTTTGCAATATTGGCTTACATTTTCCTGCAACGGCAAGATTGGCAGCGCACATCGTAAATCTCACCATCTAGAGCTTTGATCTTGCCGATGCTAATTTGCTCCAAATTTTACAATTAGAATACGCTGCAGTGAGCATGGTGGTGAATCAGGCACTCAGCGCCAGTCTAAGAGCTGAAGTGATGGTACATTCACCATCCGGAGCTATAGGAGGGCTTATGAATGCAAGTTTAACTTCTTAAATAAATTTTAATCTACAATTACTTTAAGCTGTAATGTCCCTTTGAGAGTTTTGAGATTTTTGTCAGTTTCCATGCTGTATGATCAATAAATTCAGGCCACTCCAAGTCAATACATTATAAATTATTAATAATTTAGGAATAAAATAATAATTGACTTATTTTCGTGAATTACGATGACATAAAATGAGTTAAGCAAGTTAACCGTGAATTTATAATTTATTGAAAATTTCTGGGTTTGAATGAGACTGAAAATCGCAAATCTTTGTGGACAGCAAAAATTTACAAAATGACATGTTAACATTCCTCTGAGAAGATGGGCTTGAAATGTTTTTGAGGTAAAAGTACATCAATTTACTCATAACTGATTGAAACAATCGAGGTTAATAAGCAAATTAAAGTTATTAGAAAAGATGTTTTTGTTGTGTTAGTGGTTTTAGTTAGGTTCAGCACTGTGTGAAAACAGAGAAGAGGTCATTTAAATTCTGAAAATGATCTCATAAATTGAATGGGCTCCAGACATACGGTGTGGCAATATTAACATTGAAAATCCCAGCAACAGGATATGAATACTCAAAGATTCTAGTTTAATCTTTGCAACAGTAATACATTTTTAATAACTGGGAGATTAAACCTTATCTTGGAGCAATAAAGCAAGTCACTGACAGGCCACTTAACCATTATTTTTAAGTCTAAGTGGCAGCAGCGTGAAAAGTGGCTTAAATGCAAGAACATCACGATCGTTATTGATTTTATTGAGGGTGGAACTTTGATAATTAACTTCTAACTGTTTTCAGTGAGGGTAATGGCAGATCTGCGCAAAAGTCCATCGAAAATATCGAGTGGCATAATTCATGGGATATGTCACTTACTCCATAATTTCCTCTTTGCTTTGCATCATTCAAGGATCTCTACAACGTAGATGCACCATTACAATGATGCAAGTCCCCAGGAAAATCTGGGCCCATATCATTTTTAACTTGCTTTGGCAAATTTCCCCCTCCTTTTCCTTGTTGATTTCATATAGTTTGTTTTTTTCCCTTGCATCGAGCATGCATTCGTCATAATTCAGATGTCACACTTCAAACTATGAACAAAAATAAAGAAATAGAAAGAAAGCCAGTCATTTCCTACCAAGGGCAAAAGCTAGGGATTTAGAAGCAGCTGCCAATCTACTGGAACAAGCTGTATAGCAGCCACATAAAAGGCTGCAAAAAGTAATCTCTAGTTCCTGCACATCCCTGTCATGAGCGCTTCCCTGGTGTTCTGAGATTACATACAGAATCCTCAGTTGAGCATCGCAGTTAGCACATTTAGCGAATGACAACCCTTTTGTTGATAAAAGTGACAGGTTCTACAAGTAGAGCCTTTAGTGGCATGTGGGTCCCATCAATACCCCCTGCACCTTGGAGAAGCCAGCAATCCTGTGGAAGTTTGTCTTTGCTGTGCGGGGGACATGTCATATTTAATGAAGTTAGGTGCCCTGAGGAAGATAGCATCTGTCGCCTGTTGAATGCAGGTCCTCACAGTTCCTTGGCTGATGTTACAGAGGTCTCCAGTGCCCGACTGGAAGGAACTGCTGCAGTAGAAATTGAGGGCTGTCATCACCTTCATTGCCACTGACAAGGCCTTGCGGGAAGTAGGTCTTCATGGAGCATCTCGCATAGGTGGCCTATTGTTTCCTTGCTGAAGTGTAGCCTGCATACACAGAGCTCCTCCGACAATACCTCAAATGATATCCGTTCCTTGTACACTCTCTGTGGGGGGTAGTAGCGAGATTGATTCAGTCTCCAGCCATGGTGCCTCAAGCGACATGCCTGCTCCCTCTGCTCCTCCTCCAGGTCATCAATAATAATCAGGAACATGGGACTGTCCAGTGGATAGGCCATTACAATGCTTTCACCTTCCTTACACGTAGAATTGGTGGGAGCCCTGAAAGTTATTGTCTTCATACACAACAGCACGCTGGATGGCAAAACTGGCACCCATGCCATTATTTTTTCAGTCTAACTGGCTCGGCATGAATAATGGTGTAAGTCCAGCAAATAGGCGATTGCCAAGGGAGGGCTGAGCGGCGAGAACGGATTTTTAGCACCTTTGGCAGAGCAGTGAAAATGTGCTAGCAAACTATGGCGCAACACAACTGATGGCGTAACTCACTCCATTATTGCCCGGAGCTACTACGTATTAACAATGGCGCACACCGTTAATACATCATTACTATGGCATATGTTTACAGCAAATTCAGGCCCAACATTGCTTTTCGGATTGTCCACTGTCTCAGAATTATATAAAATTTGAAAGCGTGATTAGCAACTTTGTCAATATTTCTGTAGGAGTACAGAATAACACACTAAGGAATATCATTTCATATGGTAAAACACTCAAATGCTCAAAATGTCCTTTCATTTTTAATCCTGCATGACTCCAGCTATTTCATTATTTATACCAGAGAGGACCAGCAAAATAGTCAAAAGTAACCCAAGTTCACCTCCCTTAGTTAAAATCAAAGCATTTCCAAACGGTATTTTTTATGCAGATTGCACCACTCTAGGGAAAATCAGCGTGCTAAGTGAAAGCAAAAGTCTTGCAGTCTAGTCACTGTGCCCAGCGTTGTCTTTACCTGTCTGGAGCCTGACGTCAGACGCGACGTCTATAATACAGCCCCTCGGGAGCGGCGGCCAAAGGTTCTGCGATGGATGAGGAGAGACGTGAATGATTATGGCAATGGGTTTCTGGATGTTTAGGAATTTCCAGATTTCACCGAGAAACATTTGGAATGGCGTTACAGAGAACACGCGATAATGAATATTAAAAAAACGATTAAGATGGCTGCATTCAGAAAAGCGATTGACTGTTTCCTCAACAGATTGAAAAACCCTATTTCACCCACTCAGTCAGGATCCAAGGACAGCACATCTGACAAAGTTGGACTGGGAGGCCGGCAGAAGAACTTTAATAACGTGTTTGAAGTGAAAAATAGAGGGTAAGTGTAAGGTGAAGTTAAAGTTTATGAGAAAGAGCATTTAAAAAAAATTATACATAAACATACTTAAACCTAGGTGACGATATAATAGTCAGCCGTTAACTGTTTATTTTCAAGGATAGAGATACTTTCCAAAATGTAAAATAACTTGGACCCTAGCAATTATGTATCTCAGTTATGAATTAATTAAGAGATGCTTTTCTGTCTTTTCTTTCTTCTGCTATGTGCATTTCCTTTTAAATATCATAATAAATACAGAACTCTACAACCTGATCTTCGTGGGCACAGACTGCTATATAAATAACAACTCAGTATAGATACTTCTGTTATACTTGTTGTTTTATCGACAGTTTTTTGAAATTATGCAAATAATCGAAATATCTTGCATATAAGGATTGGCAAGCACTATGTATGTCTTGTATCTTTGAGGATTTGTTTATTTTACCAGTTAACTCTTGAACCTATGAGTAGTTTGCTAAAATATGGTATATTAGGTTCAGAAATTTGATAAACTACAGATAAAAAAGACAACAATTTGAATTTCTTTGGCTACAGGCCATTTATCCTTCATGCAGCAAACTAAGCACAATTTGATGTATGTCACACCTTTGTTCTTGCTTTTTGGGGAACAATTTATGTGTCTTTATTATTTTTAGTGCTCTCATAATAGTGGACCAGCTTATACACTTGTAATTTATAATTCTACAGGAACATACACAAATAGTTAGAGATTTACAAAAAATACTACTGCCTCTGGGGGAATTTATCAGCAGATTTATTATAATCGTTGCACTGACCATTTAAAACGTACAACTATAAATTATTTTATACAAGGGGAAGGATCCCTTCACCAAGTCCTTCTGTGCCGTTCCCTGTACACAAGTTAAATGATGGGCCTCTACAAATATTGCTCAGTAATCAGCTGCTAAGTGATACACTAATACAACTTAATCACCACTCTCCAATTTTCCCTCTCCTGTGGTTCCTCACGTGCATGAGTTCCAATTCTTAGTCTGTATGGATGACATCTCTATTCTCCCAGTGGACTAGCTGAGATGGAATTTACCATCTCAAGAATTGCATAAGCATTTATATCTCCAGTTTCTATGGTGCATCATGTTGGTATATTATTGCACTATATTAGTGGGCCACCTATTTGGCTCAGGATTTTTCAATTAAATGTTTTCATATAATAGGAGTGAATGGGAAGTTTTTTGGCATATTGGAAATTGTATGCTTGGATTAAAGGTATCCAAGAATCTGGACTTACCTTCAGCATTAAAGTCTTGGTGATATTATCACACACTTGATAACTTCTTTTTGCAACATCGACATCCCTAATTCTTATACATTGTATGATATATATTAAGTGTTTCACTGTCATACAATTTTAAGAAATACTTTCCTTGTACCACAAGGAAAGCACAAATACAGAATACAGATTGTTCTTGCAAATTAACTACAGCATGTTGGCTGAATGGAAGGTTTCATTTACTGATTTCTATTTGCTGTCTGTTCGGAAGTATGTTGATTTTAAACAGTCAGTCACACAGCAATGGATCTGCACTGTGGTACAAAGTGTACAAGGAACTTAAAATGCAAAATTGCCAAAGTATGCATCAGGAGATCAGGATGTTTGCACATTATACTCTACATTTATTTTGGCTACATTGAATGGTGGTTTTGAGATAATGTCACCATGTGACCACAACAGACAGGTGGGACAATTAAATGTATAAGAACATGTATGAAACCCATCAGAGAGCCCACAAAACACAACCAATGCCAAACTCATTGTGGCTTCTTAGGTTAAATTACATCAATCCCAGATAATGATACAAGTTGCTATTATATGCCTGAGTGCATTTTAGTCTAAGGAATGAAACCTCCTCCAGAGGTGGATTCACACCCCTTCTTCTAAAGACCAGATGTAGAAAAATATCAGCAAGCCAAGGAACCGAGTCATATTATGGGGAGCTAAATCGGCAAAATCCATAGTGTGAGAGGTGTTCCCCCCCCCCCACCTTACTGAAAACTGTTATTTTTTTTCACCCCACTTTGCATCACATTTCAATTGATTTGCTGTGGGTATGACTATCCATTGGTATGTGCATCACCGTGCCAACATCTTTAACATGCGCAGAGACAGGATGCAGTCACCTGATTTTTGAGCACAACAAAGTTATCTGAATGAAGAAACAGTATAACTCTGGTGTAAATAAGTAATGGGGAGCAAATTGTTCTTCAGACACTGTTTTGAAAACCCAAGCACCTATGCCATTAGTTTTTGGAGGAAATGTTTAATTTTGTTGTGCCCAGCCTTTATTCAGCTGAATAAGTTATTGCACTATGACTGGGTTTTAAAATTCTGATCTTGGAATCTTGATTGCTTTTCAGCAAATATGTTATTCCACAAACATTACCTTGATGTGATATGTGACTCCATCTTTCTCAAGAGGGTGTGACAGTAGAGCTGATTTTGCTGCTGGAGAAACATTGGTCCATCTTCCACCAGCCTTACAGCATGTTTGAGAACCATACAGTTAGGAACTGATTTTGCACAAAAACAACAGGGTTGTTTTCATATTCAGATTTAGCGTGGATATCTAAGAGGTATACTTCTGCTGGGGATCTCCCAATTGTCCACCATAACTTTGGCTGAAGAGCCACGGAAACCCTGGAGAAATGGCATAAATGGCATTTACACCGTTTTTCTGGTCTTTCTGCATCTTTACCGCCAAACTTACAAAGGAGAATTAGGAGACCCCCCCCTCCCCAATGGAAATTCAGCCCCCATATTTCCTGCCTGTTATGGTTTCCCAATTGTCCCAGCTATCAAAGCATTTCTTCTTTTTGACCATTGCTACAGTAATGATTTTCATTAAACCAGGTCTGTGAGCCAATGCCAATGCTATTTGGATGGGATGTGGTGCTCTGCACTAGCTGCAATGGGGTAAATTCTTGTGTGACTGCTTTTATTGGGTGGCAGGCAGGCAGAGTGAGCCTCCTGCCCAACTGATTGAAGCGATCCGCGGCTCGACCAACTTTCATGGTAGGGCCTCATTTTCATTCCATCAGCGAGCTGCTCGCACATTTGGATCAGATTGCTGATCAGAAGGGGATGTAAATCTGGCGGCTCCACGGAAGAGCCCAGCCGGTCCAGGTAAGTTAAGTTGGGGGGGGAAGAATTAATCCCAGGATAAGGCGAGGGAGAGTCGGGCATCGGGGGGAGGGGGTCGATTTTTGCTCCTCCTGGCCCCACAAAACCCATTTACAAACCTTTTTCCCCCTTTTTCTGAGTGGCTTGCAGTGGCCCTTTTAAGGACCGCTGATTAGGCCACACAATGCCAAGTAGCAATGGCCCATTGGCACTTCAAAATTGCCAATTCCCAGCAGGCAGCTTGGCTGCCCATTTCAAGGCACCAATCAAAATGTTCAAAATGAAGTCAGAGCAGTAGCCTGTGAAATTTCCAGCACCTTTCTTTAATTGTAAGCTTCTCAGTGAGGCCAAGACCACATCAGTCTGGTGAGCTGTTAGTCAGGATTAGCAACTTTCTCAGATGATGCAAACATTTATATTTGCTTATTCAGGGATCCCTCAGGAAAGTGTGCTGAATATTACTGTGTTTTTCATCTTCACCAATAATCTAATGGATATCATTAAAAGTGAAGTTGTGTTTGCTAATGATACCACCCTATCTAAGCAGCAACTGAATCACTGTAATGAGATATAGTGAGGGAAGGGAAAACAATTGATATGTTAACTTCAGTATTGCAAAGACCCAAACAATAACTAGGTCAAGAGATATTGACAGCCACATCTAAGTAGCAAAGCTGCTAAGCTCACCTCAGCTACAACACTCAACATCTTGCCTTGATAGTCATGTGAACTGCACTGGGGAAAAGAAATGATGACAGTGGCTGGAAAAGCGAATAGAAAAGTGAGAATTTTCAAGAAACCTTAGATTTTATTTTTTTTTATAAAGCCTATATCTGTTTAGCTATGGAATAATGTAATCCAATTTCAAGTAAAGCTAGCTTCCTGCACTCCGTACAGTTTAAAGATAAGCAAGTCAGTGGGCTTATCAGTGTGGCCAACTTCATGTTACAATTAATCCTCTACAACACTAGAGCACAATGGTTGGATGGACAAACCAGCAACAATTAGAAGGGAGCAGTGAAAGTACAAACAATGTGAGGTTTCTCAGAGTTCAGTACTCTTAATGCAACAAGTGAAGCAATATATTAACATTGCTGCAGAATGCACTTATACTGCATTGATCCAACCTGGTTTTATGAGGAATCTATAGTACAATTGTGATTTATGTTCAAATCAATTCATGCTTACATTGCTTATCAGAAGTGGCTTCAGACCAATTTTGGATAATCTTGTAGCATTACAGGTTTGCACCAGCTGCAATATAGAATCAAACAGCACAGAAAGAGGCCATACGGCCCATCATGCCTGTGCCAGCTCTTTGAAAGAGCTATCCAATTAGTCCCACTCCCCTGCTCTTTCCCCATAGCCCTGCAAATGTTTCCTTTTCGAGTATATATCCAATACTTCAATCAAATAACTTCAATCAGTGTAACATCAGCATTATTAGGAAGCCAGTGAGTGGAACTTTATGCATGTATACTTAAATATTCTTTACCTAATTAGAGAATTATACAGGTGAATGATATAACTTGGTGCTAGCTTTCAAAGTAGATACTGGTCTCAATCTGGTACCTGCAGTATAGCTGCAGAATTAGATTTAGTATTTGACAATCCATTAGTACTAATTAAAACTTTGAAATTGGTGAACATTTGGGACAAGTGATTATTGTATTGTTAGATTTGATATTGTAATAAGGCTGAAATTAACAATATGTATGTGAAAGACTTTAGTGGTGCTAACTTGAGAGTTACAAGATGAATTCTCTCAAGATTAAGTGAAAAGCTGAACTGAAAAGTAAAACTACAGAAGAAAAATTGAATTTTTTCAGGAGCACTTCAAGGCACAAGAAAAAAGTATATAATTGTGAGTAAAAATGGAAAAATATCAAGACTTGGAGCACAGTAGTTGAACAAGGAGGTCAAAATAACTTATGTGTTAAGCTGAATTAATTTGAAAGATATAAAAGAAAACAAAGCATAATGATCCTTGGATTTATAAAAAGTCAAGTCAGAATAACTAGAATGAGTTTTGGAAGAAGTAAGAGAACAATAGAAAAGCAAGAACTTGCTTTATATGCTGTATCAAACCTCCATGTGGGGGAACACCTGGCCAGCTTTGATCATAATATTATTAGGTTTAATCTTATTGGCCAATCTAATGCTGGCCTTAGATTTTGTGAGGGCTAACTTTACAAAAATAGCTGAAGATTTGGCAAAAGTTGACTGGGCAACCCTACTAGATAAGCAATTAAGTACGGAGGACAAAAAGGTTCAATTTAAAACCATTCTCAAACAGAATGAAGCCATGTATGACCCAGTGGTTAAAAGAAGGGCACATGGCAAAACAGAACCATTATGGTTGATGAGGAATGTGCAGAGGCAAATCAAATTGGAACAGAAGGCATTCTACACACTTAAGGAATTTAACTCACCGGAGAACAGGGACAAGTATTGCATGCAATTGAGGGAGACAAAGCAACAATAAGAGTAGCCAAGAGATCTCTGGAAAAGAAAATGGTATGCAATTGTGGTAGTAGCGGCAATTGCTTTTTCAGCTATGTCAGAAGACCATTAAGGACCATATAGGGCCACTAAAGGATACTGTAGGGTAGATTCAAACTGATTCTTAGGTTATACCAGAGCAGCTAAATGACTATTTTGCATCAGTCTATACTCCTGTAGGTGATATTCCAGATGGGGGTTGCTCTGTATTGAATAGTATTATCAATATTAAAATAGATAGAAATGTCATCTTTGATAGATTAGGAAAGCTCAAAATTGATAGGGCTTCAGGTCTGGACAATATCCATCCAAGGGTGATTAAAGAGATGGGACAGGTGCTCTGGGAGCCCCTTGCCCATATCTTCAATAGTTCAATAGAGTCAGGAATAGTTCCCTTAGACTGCAAGCTAGCTCATGTTCCTATTTGCAAAAAGAGGACAAATCGGAGCCAGGAAACTGCAGGCCTATCAGCCTGACATCCATTATTGGGAAGATACTAGAAGGGATCATAAGAGATGCCCTTTATGATCACTGCGAAAGGGAAGGGGCCATTAGAAATACACAGCACGGCTTCTGGAAAAACAGGTCATGCTGTACAAATTTGATAGAGCTTTTTGAGGAGGTCACTAGGGTTGTGGATGAGGAAAATCCAGTAGACATTGTCCACCTGAACTTTCAGAAAGCCTTTGATAGGGTAGCTCACACTAGGTTACTTCACAAGATAGAATCTTGTGGTATCAGTAGCAATTTGCTGGATTAGGAATTGGCTTCAATCCCACAGCCAAAAAGTATAGTTGACGATGTGGTGTCCCCCAGGCATCAGTCCTAGGCCCGCTATTGTTCACTATCTTTATTAATGACCTGGATGGTGGTATTGGATGTATCGTCAGTAAGTTTGCAGATGACACCAAAATCTGTGCAAGGGTAAGACAGTGGAGGAGTGCAATCAAATGCAAAAGGATTCAGATGTGCTAAGGGAGTGGGCCTCACAATGGCAAATGGCATTTAACTTAGATAAATGTAGTCTCATGCATGTTGGTAGGGCTAACACAGAATACACATTTCATTTGCAGGGAACAATACTGAGGGAGCTTGAGAAAGAAAAGAATCTAGGTGTTATTGTGCACAGATCACTGATGGTTCATGACCAAGCTGGAAAAGCTGTAGCTAAAGTTAAGATTATTGGGTTGTATTAATAGAACCATTCAGTATAAGTCAAAAGATACCATCTTGTCACTATACAGGTCACTGATTAGACAGGACCTAGAGTACTGTGCACAGTTTTGGTCCCACCACATGGTGGGTGATATAGTGGCCTTGGAAAAGGTCCAGAGGAGTGCTACGAGAATGATTCGTAGCGTAAATAACCTCAGCTACTTATTTACTTTAGTAAACAATTTTACAACACCAAGTTATAGTCCAACAATTTTATTTTAAAATCCACAAGCTTTCGGAGGCTTCCTCCTTCCTCAGGTGAATGTCAAGAAATCCTCGAACCTCTCGCATTTATAAATCACAGAACAATACCTGGTGATTACAGATAGTCTTTTCAACTGCCCGTTGCCAAGGCAACCAAAGTGTTCAGACAGCTAGGTCGGGCAGCCACCGACCTTCGGGTAAGCGTACTCCAAGGCGGCCTTCGAGACACACGACAACGCAAAATCGTCGAGCAGAAATTGATAGCCAAGTTCTGCACCCATGAGGACGGCCTCAACCGGAATCTTGGGTTCATGTCACGCTACACGTAACCCCACCAGCGAACAAAAATTTTCTGTTTTTAATATAACTGGTCAATTGCTGTCTTTTCCTTCCGGATGTTTCTGCCTCTCTCTCTCTTTTTTTTTGTTCTGGCCGTTTGCATATTCGGTGGCCCTGTAGGTAACACCTACCTAAAATAAAATTGTTGGACTATAACTTGGTGTTATAAAATTGTTTACAATTGTCAACCCCAGTCCATCACCGGCATCTCCACATCATATTTACTTTAGAGCAGCGTAGATTTAGAGGTGACCTGATAGAGGTCTATGAAATAATTAAAGGGCTGGTTGGCGTGCCTATTGATAGAATATTCCAGGTTAACAGATTGGGGAGGACCAAGGGATGTGAGTTTAAATTATGTAAGAGTAGGAATAGACTGGATGTTAGGTAGTTCTTCTTTTCTCAGAGAGTAGTGACCTCTAGAATACATTGCCGCCTGGTGTGGTGGGTGCTAACTCTTTGTATGCCTTCAAGAGGGAGCTGGGGCAGAGATTGCATCATATAGAAGGCAAGTGCCTTTATAGATAACACTTGGTCCATGTGATCTCCAGGACTGGTTTTTCTCACCTGAGAGGGTTGGAGAGGAATATTCCAGAGTATTTTTCCCTTATTGGCCCTGTTATTTTTCCTGTTTTTTTGCCTCTCCCAGTAGATTACATGGCTGCGGGAGGTGGGGGGGAGATGGATGCTGTTAAGGAAGTGTCTACTCATGATGCTCCAGCCATCATGGTGTGGGGCAGGCTTGATGGACCAGCTGCACTTCTCCTGCCTGTCAATTTCATATGTTCATATAGTACTTTATCATATACTCAGGACGTCCCAAAGTGCTTCATGGGTTAGTTTTGAAGTGTAATAGCTCTATCCAAATGAATGGTAACTATTCCTTATGAACATTGATAACATCCCATAAAATGCTCCCATTACCAATATTAATGGCAGAGGGATCTGGGGGTACAGATACACAAATCTCTAAAAGTAGTGACGCAGGTTAATAAGGCCATTAAAAAAAGGGATAGAATTGGAAACCAGCGAAGTTATGTTAAACTTGTAAAGAACCTTGGTTAGATCACATTTGGAGTACTGTGAACAGTTCTGGTCTCTATATTATAAAAAGGATATAGAGGCACTGGAGAAGGTGCAAAAAAATTTTACTACGATGATACCAGAACTGAGAGGTTATACCTATCAGGAAAGATTGAACAGGTCGGGGCTCTTATCTCTGGAAAAGAGAGGCCTGAGGGGTGACCCTGATAGAGGTCTTTAAGATCATGAACGGGTTTGATAGGGTCAACGTAGAGAAGATGTTTCCACTTTCGGGGGAGACTAGAACTAGGGGCCATAAATATAAGATAGTCACTAATAAAATAGGGAATTCAGAAGAAACTTCTTTACCCAGAGAGTGGTTAGAATGTGGAACTTGCCACCACAAGGAGTAGTAGAGGTTACTTAAGCATAGATGCATTTAAGGGGAAGCTAGATAAACACCTGAGGGAGAAAGGAATAGAAGGATATATGGATGGGGTTAGATGAAGTAGGGAGGGAGGAGGCTCGTGTGGAGCATAAACACCTGCATGGACCTGTTGAACCGAGTGACCTGCTTTAGTGCTGTACATTCTATGTAATGTTAGCCTAACTGGTCTGTAGTTCCCATTTTGCTTGATTCCCACTTTTTTGAGTATTGAGAAACCATTCACTATCCCATTGGAGCTCCTAAAGATATTAAGCAGAGTACCACCTATTTCCTTGCTCAATCCAGGTATCTGTAGATATCAGTACTGTGTTTTTTTTATCGATGCTTTCTTGATCTCAATATATGTTGCTGATTCGTAATGCGAAGAGAATAGGGCCTAGAAATTTGGTCGCACACCACCTGTTTTTCAGGCACGAAGCAGCCTTCTAAGCCTCCCATATGGCTGGCAAGATGCTCGTGCCCATTACGAACCGGAAGTGCACCACCTGCCATAAAATCTGCGTGCAGTTCCCACACCTAATACAGGTGTTAGGCCCCTTAGTTGCATATGCAAAGGGCCTAGCGCCTATTTGAGGCCGCCACTGTAAGATTGGTTTGTCCTGAGGCAGCCGGCGCCGGGTCCTTAAAGTGACCGCCTGATAGGCTGCAACCAACAAGGTATGGTTTTAAAATATACTTGCCTGAATGTGGAGCCGGGTGGAGTAGGAATACTAAAGGAAAAATCCTCCTTCGGTGCAGTAACAAGTGGAATAGCACAAGGATGTCTGTTCTCGGTCCCCTATTGTTCACACTATTCATAAATTATATGGAGGGAGATACTTCACATTGTCCAGTTGGGTGGGACTGCCCGTGCCTAGTTCCATTCCTACCCAGTCGTAGCCAGAGAATCCCCTGCAATGGCTTCTCTTCCTGCTTCCGCACCATTACCTCTGGAGTCCCCCAAGGATCTCCTATTTCTCATCTATATGCTGCCCCTCGGTGACATAATCCGAAAACACAATGTCAGATTCCACATGACACTACCTCTCTCCACCTTCACTGCCTCTGATTTGTTATGCTGCTTGTCTGACATCCAGTATTGGAAGAGCAGAAATTTCCTCCAATTAAATATTGGGAAGACCGAAGCCATAGTCTTCAGTCCCTGCCACAAACCTCCTTCCCTAGCCACCGACTCCATCCCTCTGGCCACTGGCCACTGTCTGAGGCTGAACCATACCGCTCTCAACCTTGGCGTCCTGAACTGAGCTGAGCTTCCGACCCTATATTCTCTCCATCACCAAGACCGCCAACTTCCACCTCCGTAATATCGCCTGTCTCTGCCCCTGCTGCAACCCAGCTGCTGCTGATACCTTCATCCACGTCTTTGTTACCTCCAGCCTCAACTATTCCATTGCTCTCCTGGCCGGCCTCCCACCTTGCACTCTCCGTAAACTTGAGCTCGTCCAAAACTCTGCTGCCCGTATCCTAAGTCACACCAAGTCCCGGTCACCCATCAATCCTCTGCTTGCTGACCTACATTGGCTCCCGGTCCGGCAATGCCTCGATTTTATAATTCTCATCTTTGCATTCAAATCCCTCCATGGCCTCGCCCTTCCCTATCTCTGTAACCTCCTCCAGCCCTACCACCCTCCGAGATCTCTACACCCCTCCAATTCTGGCCTCTTGCGCATCCCTGATACCCATTGCTCCACCATTGGCGGCCTTGCTTCAGCTGCCTAGGCCCTAGGCTGTGGAATTCCCTCCCTAAACCTCTCCACCTCTCCCCATTTAAGTCTCCTCTTAAAACCTGCCTCTTTGACCAAGCTTTTGGACACCTGTCCTAATATCTCTATGGGACTCGGTGTCAAATTTTGTCTGATAACGCTCTTGTGAAGCACACCGGAACATTTTACTACGTTAAAGGCACTATGTAAATGCAAGTTGTTGTCAGTATTACAAAATTTGCTGGCAAGACCAGGCTTTGTGGCTTCCTTTTCACAGGTTGTGGAGCAATGCTTCTGCTGCTGCTCATCACATTGATATGCATGCTGTTAGATAAATTGGACTTGTTGAGTAGTATGAGTAGCTGCTATGTACATATCAAACACTTAATTCTTCCTGGTCTGTGTCAAATTAACTAACCTCAGCAGTTGGGGTAAGTCCCTGCCTCCATTCTCACTTTCTCCTACCTGGCTCTGGTTTCCGTCGCCACCCCGACTCAATACATGTTGGCTGTATTCCTCAACTTTTTTTTAAAAAAAGCTGAAAGATACAATGTAAGTTAATCAGTAAAGGTACAAGTATGAAACTAGTAAAAACAAAAGAGTGGAAGACATATAGAAGCTAGAAAAGAGACAGGGAAACAGAGACATGCAGAAAGGGAGAGAAAGATGGAGAGTGGGAAACGGGTACGGAGACAACGATGAGAGAAAGTGTGTGAGAGGGACATAGAGAGAGTAAAAGAGGGAGACAGAGTGGGAAACAGAGTAAGGTAGGCAGAATGAATTATTGCAAGTGGAAAAGAAGTAGTCAGACAGTTATAGGAAGAGAGAAAAAACATTTTGTTTTTTAATTTTGTCTGTGAGCAATGACATGGAAGTTCATCAGTTTGGATAAAATAAGCTAATACATATTGGAATAGTAAACCTTGGGTTATATGGGCACAATTGAGGGAGATACCCGTTGCTATCAGCCTACTTGATAGTGTGCAGTTCATGCCCTCAAAATGCAGGGGCTTGTGATACAGGAAAATCACAATACCAGGGGTCAACACATGACTGCTTCACTTTTGACCACTTGTGTGTGTCTGATTTCTTTGAACAGGATGAATAATTTGCATAGCTGGCTGTTGGAAATCAATGGTACAAATATACAAAAAGCTATGGCCCTATACAACAACTCACAAATTTCAACAGAGCATAAGTATAAGCAGGCACAAAGAGTGATGAAATCATTTATAAAGCAAATGCTTACTGTACTAACCAATACCTTGATTGCTCAGGGAGAACTTTGCATTATTAGCCTATAAAGTCAGGAAAATATTTTTGTTGTGCTACAACATTCAGAGAATAATCCACCTAGACTTCATTGAGAATATTCCCATGTAACAGCTACAAATGACAAAGATTTTCAACAACCTATGTCTGGAAATGATGAACCAGCATCAAGAGGACAAATTTGTGAAAACCTCATTAAAAGCCAGTTCAATTCAGGAAATACTCAACTCTTGCTCCTCTGGGCCCGACTAAAATAATTCAAGACTTACCTTTAGAGGGCTTCTTCTCTTCCATTGGCCATGGAACTTGATCGGAGCCTGCACTGCTATCTAATATGAAAATCGGGGTCCTATTTACATCATAGGACCTCAAGTTCCATATTAAAAGGGGGCTACCATATGAAATAGGTAAGCGCTTTCGGCACCCAGCGATAGGTCAGTTTTAAAATGGAGCCAGTCGCATTACCGGTGTTAAAGGGGCGGTAAGGCTACTGACCCCATTTTGAGGCTGTTACTGCCCCGTTAACACCAGGCACGGGCACTCAGAATCGACCCTGTTATGCTAAATGTTATTTATTTAACTATATATTCGGTTGGATCAGATATCAAGATAGCAACAGAAGCCACTTGGTTGGCACCATAAGTTAAGAAAAAAGCAAATTTATTGATTGGTTTTTCTGTGGGTTTTTTATTCCTGATCGGTAGTTTTTTTACATGTCCACGCTTGAATGAATCATTATAGTTAATGTAACTGATTGGTTAAATCAGAAAAGGGTGATGGATTTTTTTGTGCTACAGACATATTTGAAGTGTGCACTATACACAGAAGTTTTAATTATATAGATGGAGCACTTGGTTGGTATGTGGCTTAACTGATATTTTAAATTGTGAATGTGTGTATTTGTGAGCATTTTTATTGTTTTATCCCACGTGACCTGCGTTCATCTTCTTACTAAGTGGCTAGCTGTTTCTAATTGCACCCCTTGTAATACTTTTGCAGCAGAAGTACCACAGGATGAAAGTTGATTCCAGTTGGGGATGTACAATTTTGGTGCAAGGGCAGTGGAGGAGACAACAGTACAGCTTGATATAAATGTATCAGGATGAGGAGTTCCTAAAACAGTTGCCGTGGAGGGCTCAATGTCATTGAGTGGGGTTTGAAAGGATATGTGGCTAACTTGAGACCCAACATCCAGATCCAAAATTTGGTATAAGTTGTTTTATAGCTGCTGAAGGTGGCCATTAATCTAGTTGAGGATAAGTCAATGAGTATCTGTAATATGAATCAGACCTTCCCTAGGGGCTGACTCTAATTTCTTTCCAAAATATGCAGATTTGTCCCATATGGTTGACTCACCAAGATCTCTTCATGCAATCTGTTCCTAAGATCATCCAGCCTAGAATGCAGAGCTGCTTGAACAGATAACCCATGTCAGACATAGTAACAGTCAGAACACTTTGAACTGATACCCTTATGAGTTTAGATCTGAGATTCATAATAACAGTGGTCCAATCCTGCAAATATCTCAGGGAAGAAAGCATGCATTTCTAAGAGAGAGCTGTCTGTGCTTACCAACCTGTAATCCTTGATCCTTATCTGTGACAACCTCACCAATACCATTGTCGATATCCTGGTATTAATCAAGCACTCTTATTTGAAGACTTGGCTTTCATGCCAGCCTGCTTCTCCAGTCCTGTCATGTTTTTGGCTACTAACTGGCCTGTCTAAATTTCCTTCAAGCAGTGGAAGTGCTATGTGTTTTCTAAGTAAATGAGGTGATGGTGGCCCATGTTTAGTGTAGGTGCCTCAGTCTCTCTAATACTGCCTGCGACAGTAATGCTTATGGTTTATGTGGCTAATGCTCCTGTGTGGTGGATCTCCGGATTCATCTGTGCAGGGAAGAAAGGTACAATTCGCCATGAATCATCGCCTATAAGGCTATATCAGGAATAAATTGTATATTTGTTGAGCAAATTGATATATAGGATAAATTGTGTGAAACCCTGTGCCACTGGTAGGGCATCGCACTCTGGCTTTGATGGTCTGTCATGCATCCAATTTGTTGCACACCTGATTTTACAAGGTGCAGTTTGGAGCCACATAATGAGGCCATGCTACCGGTGTGTGCGGCCTCATCTAAGCATTAAAATTCACTGCCAAACTTTAAGTCACAAATTTTACAAGTTTAGGCAAGGTTTAGCTAGACACAATAAGAACCTTGAAAGTTCAGCTGCTGAAGCAGAAGACCGCTTAAAGGGAGAAGGTAGGTTTTGTGTAGATTTTTTTGCTGCTTTTTTTATATTTGTTGGGCTGTGTTTTGCTCCATGTTTTAGTTATTTTTGCTGGGTAGGTCTCCATTTTTGCACTTTTGGGTTTCTTTCATCTCCAGTACTTTTCTTCATTATTCTTGTGTACTGCTGATTCTAAAGTCACACTTTACAAAAAAAAAGCCCTTTGGGGCTTCCGAATGTACTTCATAATTGAGATGAGGACGAGGAGTTAGTGAGACACCAACAAATGACGATGCAATGACCGATCAAACATTTTGGTCACACCTCAATATTCCAGGACCTGCGTCTGGGCATGTCAGAGGATTGCTGCCCTCACTGCCTCTACTTCTAAAGACAACCTGCCACAAGGTTGGTGCCATTTGCTGCACAATGGTCTGCAACAACATCTAGATCAGGATCAGAAGTGTAGGTTACCATGGCATGAAGCTTTCTTGCTACTGCATCCTTCCAAGCCACTCCAGGACACATCTGCTACATCCATAGCACTTGTGTATAAGCGAAGTGACAATCACTGTGTTTGTAAGGGCAGCCCCTTCATCACTTTTCTTGTGTAAAGGAGATATCAGTTGCGCAAGACACATGACTTTCGCCGGATGACGGGGTTCTCTCAAGTATAAAGAACTGCACATGGTATTCATGTGAGCATCAGGGCTTATCATAACCTTATGATCTTCATGAAGGGAGAGGATTTGTACTCATTGTTCAGGTGGTATCTAGGCACTGAAACATCATCATGCATGTCAGTGGCCATTATCCAGGAAGCAGCCATAATGATGCATAATGTCGCATTGCATAGTGCCCACATTATTTGAAAGAGAAGAAAGAGTGGGTGGATAGATATTAGAAGAATAGGGCTGTCCTCTGCATCCATGACTGTCGACCCCACTGAGAAACAGCAGAAAGAACCTTGACCCAGATACCTTAGTATCTGTTTACTGTTCCTCAGTTGCCAAATCTACCTTTAAGAGTGCCTTGTAGCTTATGGCAATATAAACTAAATGGTACAATTTTAGAGAGACCTGGGGTGTATGTACACAAGTCTTTGAAGGTGGCAGGATAAGTTGAGAAAGCTGTTAAAAAGGTATATGGGACCTTGGCTTGATAAATAGAGACATAAAGTAAAAAGCAAGGAAGTTATGCTAAATCTTAATACAACACTGATTAGGCCCCAGCTAGATTCTTGTGTCCAATTCTGGGCACCACACTTTAGGAAGGATGTCAAGGCCTTGAGAGGATGCAGAGGAGATTTACTAGAATGGTACCAGGGATGAAAGACTTCAGTTATGTGGAGAGACTAGAGAATCTGGGGTTGTTCTCCTTAAAGCAGAGAAGGTGAAGGGGAGATTTGATAGAGGTGTTCAAAATCATGAAGGGTTTTGATAGAGTAAATAATGAGAAACTGTTTCCAATTGCAGAAGGGTCAGTAACCAGAGGACACAGATTTAAGGTAATGGGCAAAAGAACCAGAGGCAACATGAGGAAAAATTATTTTATGCAACGAGTTGATATGATCTGGAGTGCACTGCCTGAAAGGGTGGTGGAAGCAGATTCAATAATAACTTTCAAAAGGGAATTGGATAAATACTTGAAACAGAAAAATTTGCAGGGCTATGGGGAAACAGCAGGGGAGTGGGACTAATTGGATTGCTCTTTCAAAGAGCTGGCACCGGCATGATGGACCGAATGGCCTCGTTCTGTGCTGTAACATTCTATGATTTTATGAAAGAGTGTGTTCAAAAACGCCCTTTTTGAACTCGTGCGCCAGGAGGAGCAGGAGTGCTCTACTACACACCTCAAGGAGTCCTTGGGCCTCCCCCTGATCACGCAACATGAGGGAATTCCCAGCCCTCCCCAATCCCACCGCAATTGCCCTGGAACCCCTACACCCACTGATTACCAGGGACAATATCTCCACTGTGCCACTGTGAACAAATTAATCTCTTTTTCTACCATTACCACAACTTCTCCTATTATGATGCACTGTAGCCGTTTACAAACTGCTGCCTTGTTGGATTTTATGCTCGCTAGCCAAGTGTGCTACAGGCCAAGTTCTCTGGACAAGCTTTTTCTGTGCCTATAGTCTGTTCAAAATAGCTAGTGGACCTTATATCACAAAATTCAGAGCAGCCCATACCATGGGCTTGCACAGCCCCAGTTTTGCTGAGATCACAAAATTGGGGCTTATATGAAAGTAATGATAATATCTACATTCATGCAGCGTAGTCTTTTTCAATCACCAAATCAAAATGTTATTGTATGCCACCAGGTGTGAGAAACAAAATCGGTCAGAGACGTACTAAATCTAGTAATGAAGGCTCCAATATCTGCCTCTTGGACCTCCTTCAAAGTTTCCAGGGTAAATAGATCAGTGTATTTCTCTTCTTGTATTGACATCTTTATTGGTTGGCATCATCCTCTGGTTGCTGTCCTTGTTTGTCAGTTGAACATAATCTTTTCCATTCAGGTTTTCATTTACTATTGAATCTTTTATGCATCTTATGACATTGCATTTATTTGTGGAAATTGCATTGAGCCACCATGCTATCTCTTCCCAAGCCTTCCTCCTAATGCAGGAGTTTGGAGATTTAAACTGGTAATACTCTGAAAATAATCCTGAAAACGTTCTGTGCTGGTTCTGACAAGTGTAGTTCGAATATGACACATCTATTCTGCTAGCTTCAGTAGTGCCAGTCTATTTTGCGACAGATACGGTTAGCAAAGTGATTGAAACAAAGAGTGTAGAATAGTTTTATAATATCTCTTAAGTCTTTTATTCAGTTTTCTCTTAAGTTCTTATGTTTAAATAAAATACACAAGGCTTAAATGGGAAGAAGGTGAAATTAGTATAAAGATCTTAAGGACTATGCCAGTAAATACTATTCTTTATTGTTTAATGGTGATTCTTGAAGCTTGAATGCAGCAACAGCATGATCAACATCATCTAAAGTTTATGCAGAAATAAAATGGTGTTTGGTGTGCTCTACAGGAACCCAAACAATGATAATGTATTTATTAAAAATATTGCACTCAACTTGTCACCTTGGAGGTGTGATTAATACAGTTCAAAAAGTTGCCTTTGTCATTATGAAACCACACATCATTTACATTTGTTTACTTGTCATATCTGTATTTCTTGTAAAGGACCAATAAAGTGCCATCAAAGTGTTGCTTTTTAGATGCACATGTTACATTGGCAAATGATTTAAAATTATATTTGAATTTGATTTGTACTAACATTTAAGTTAAATGCACATCTTTAGAAAAGTACAAAAACAAAATAAAATCTATTCTTTTTTGTAATAGGGTAATTTTTGTAGATTCAAACTCTGTTGCAGAGTTGCCATAGACCTTAACAGTTTATAGACAATACCCTTACTTTTTATGACATATGCGGAAGCTCTTATACTAATAGCCATTTTAGAGCTTGGGGATGATAATGCATGCAACACAGTGAGAAGATATCAAGGACTCCCTAGGCACATAGAGTGTAGATGTAGTGTAATGTACCCACTATACTGTCCAAACAATGTGCCTTAGCTTGTCACCTACTAATCTGGTGTGATATTTCCATTTCATCCTGCTTGAGTGACTGCCAATTTGATGCCAGATTGCGAGTAGTTTTCTGCTGTGGGCTCCAATCCATTTTAAATGGAATGAAACAGCCCAAATTCATTCCACTTTGGATCCTTTTAATCATGAGAGAGAAGGAACAGTTTCTTCTCATCAGATTAGTATGAATTTGAACCTTGCTACCAAAGATAAAAGCTTACCAGTCTAATTCCCTGCATCATTCGAACCTACTGATATTTAAAGCATATTGCATTTAATTTCCAATTCTAGTACAATATTATTTTTTTAATGTCTAATCTGTTTCTTGTTTAATTGTTGGTCACAGTGTGGGCTGGATTTTCCTCTGGGCCGGGTTCGCTGAGGAGGAGGATCGGGGCAGAATTTCTGCCCACCACCTAATCCTGCCGTGACCCTGACTCATTTTACTGGGTTGGGGCTGTTATAGCCTGCAGGGCACTCTCCCATCAGGGTTCCTGTAAGCAAGAAGGAGTCTTCCACTGCCAGAGGAGGAAGATACAGCTGTGCTGCAAAGGGACATCTGCAGCATCAGAAGGTAGAGCAGTGACATTTAAAGGGACAGAAGTGCCCCAAAGATTGGCACTTGGATGAAGCCAAGGGCTAGTAAAGGTAAGGTTGTGAGGTCAGATGAGCCGAAGTGGTGCCCACTACTGGGCTCTGTCCTTCTGCCACTGCACCAGGGTCTCCTGCCACCCCTCACATGCCGACCCTTAGGTAGTAGTGGTGGAAGGGAGGTAAATTGGGCCCTATATATCTAAAAAATTAGAGTAAAATTAAATTTTCAGTCCAAAGTTCTCCCATCCTAAAAAAAGAAATTGTTTGTAGCTTCTTCTACCTTCAAGGAAAAATTCTACATTTCTGGAACTGCAACACTTACTTTTTGGAGAACTGCATGTCAAGGATCCCAGCCAGAAAATAACCACCCCAATGATCTCTGGTGGGTCTGTCAGCAGCCAGCTCTCATTGGGGCAGAAATCGCTCCCGAAATAATGGACAGTTCAACAGCGCTCTCCGTTGGTAATGGCGAAATGGAGGAGCAAGTTCCGGCCTTCGCACATGCGCAGTGAAACGCAGAAATCTGGAACTTGCTCCTAGTGGTTCGCTGGCTTTGAATTAAAGGGACATCGCTTGCTGCAATCGGAGAAATCATTGAAACAGTGCAAACTTGCTTATCTGCCCAGCTGGAAAGTAACTAATTACCCCACAAAACAGGTACGCTTAAAAATACAGGTCTAAACTAAGATTTAACAATGCGATAAGTCTTAAAGACTGCCAAACAACTAAAAATTAACTTTTAAAAGTGTGGAGTCTCATTACTCCTTGTTTCAATAGATTTTGGTCATTAAAAAAAAAATTAAAATAAAAAATTAAAAAAAAATTTTTTTTTTTCACTTTTCCCTTCTGCCTCTCTTTTCACTGTCTATAACTGTTTTAACATTGATTTAACATGTTGTACCTTTCACTTCCTGGTTTAACGCTGCAAGCCTGCAGAGAGTGTTAACGCAGCTTGTCAAAAATGCTGCGATCTGATTGGTTGAGGGGAGAATCGCTCCTCTCGCTTCTCCCAGGGTCCTTCGCCCGAACTGATGCTGGGCTCTTCTCTGTTTCCTATTAGAGGAAGTGGCCGAAGAAAAGACCGTATAAGTTTGTGGGTTAGTATAAATCTATGGAGCGGCGAGGAGTGCTGGTTCGCCGCTGTGAGCGATTTCTACCCCATTGTGTTGAGTGAAGACCAGCATTCTTCCTTGTCCTAGAAAAGATCATAGATAGCACTTTGATGTAACTAAAAAAAAAATTGGAACTCAAGTACTCAGGATTAGGAAGGATGCTGATCTCTGCTTAACAACCAAAGTCTATACAAGTTGAAATAAATATGTCAAATTCTCTGTTGAGGGGATGTGTGACCATGTTACTGTGAAATAATTAAAGATGGGCTGCTTTCACATTGAGAATGATTGCTTTCTTGAAATATTGACTGCCTTGCCAAAGAGATTCAATGCTCATTGAGAAATTGTATTGCTTGCATTTTGTGGTCATGTGGATGACGGTACCACAGTGCTTGAAAATATGTTTGTATTAACCACTTTTGGGAGTACCTTGAGTTGATCTTTGTAAATAAACGGTCTCTCTATATGGGTTTAAAGCTTATTTATACTTTTGGAACTGATACGGGATCAACATAGACTGATGGTCCTTCGGGAAGATTTCACAGTACCTGGTTTGTGTGTACATAAAGGGCAATGCTTTGGTGCTCAAATGCACCGTAGTATGGATGGTAGGATAAAGATTGCACTCAATGATTCCTTTTATGACAAGTTCCTGGCCTTAAATGCAATATTGGGCGGAGAGAATAAAAACTTGATATTTTTTCACCTGGAGGGAGGAAAAGCAGGCAGGTAAATTCTACTCAGACGCCTCTCTTACTCTTGCTTGCAGCCAAGCCAAGGTAATGTTGGTAGGGACCAATGAGCAAACTAATTTTCTAATTTCTGTGATGAAGGATGGTCTGTGAGATGAATGAGCAAAATACATTTAAAACTGGGCTGGGTGGGAATTCAAATTGCTACATATATTTTGTACTGCATTTTTTTTTCAATATAAAACTTTGAATTTATTGTTTTTTTTCATGCTTTGGAACATCTATAGTTACACAGTAATGATTCATTATATTTTGAGTATCTGGGCAAAATTTTTATCCCCAAAGTAATACCACTCTGGCATAATATATTGTTCTTCCCACACTGTTGTATATTTTTTCAATTTCTGCTCTCATTTTGCTTTCATCCTCCTCTGAATCTTCCATTCATTAAGCACTACTAATAGAAAGTCCTAAATTATAAACTGTATCTATTTTTTGAAATGTCATCCCCCATCATATTCTGATTCTTAAAGTTTGGGGTGCTTCTTCCATTAATTTCATTTCTTTAACTACTTCACATATCTGCTATCACCTGGTTCAATGTCATCTTTCTATACAGACTGTGCTGGCAACATTTTTATCCATTGCTGTAACCTGGATATGGTAGGCCTTTCCAGAATTTTAGGGTAATTTTCTTGGCCAGAAGAAAAGGACAAAATTTGAAACTATTTTTCCATTACTAATTCTTTCTGGCCAAAACCTTAAGTCCATTACTGGTGAATCCTGTGTACCTTTGTGACCAAAATCCATTCCAACTTATCCTGCTGCTATTGCATTTCCAACAACAGTTTTAGTGTATGTATAAAATGCATTATAATTGTGTTTTAAATGCATACCATGAGAAACTGTCAGCACGGATTTAGAAGCAATCATCAACAAGTCAACTGGAATTATTTAGAAAGATGACTGAATTAATAAGCAAGGTTTAATCTGATTTTAAGAAGTAATTTTATAAAATTCTATCTGTGTGGCTAATAAAAAAAAGTCTAAGGTTCATGATTAAATTGCAAATTAACTGACTTGATGAAAAACAGACTTAGCAATAGAAAGTGGATGGTAAAGGTAAATGGAGCAAGCTCTGAAGAAGGAGCAGTGGCTAGTGAATTTACCAAAAGATCATTTCTGGGTCTCCTGTTGATTCAACTATTCATATTAAAAAAAAATGGAGGAGGGCATCGCCTGCAATATCCATGGGGGGTTCTATGGTCAAAAATCTGCGGAACCCCTGGAGAAAGAGTGCAAATGGCTAACAACATCTGTTTACATTATTTGTCCAAGGTTTCTGCTGAATTTACAGTGGGATATTGGAAGAAAATGGCAGAAATTCACCGCCTATGATTTTTAATGGTGTAAAATTTGTTGATGTCATACGATGTGGCTAGGTAATGAATATAAAGGAGACAGATAGTATTTAGAGATCCAGACTAATTAAATGGATGAGGTTAAGAATTGGAGATAGATTTTAATATGGATAAATGAACGGTTATGTATATTGGAAAGGAAACATGTAACTGTCTGCCAAAGGTAGAGAAGAGAAAGATTTGGGATAATTATTGACCATTCAGTGAAAGTATTCAGTCAGTTCAAAGCAATTATAAACAAAACATCAATACATCTCAAGGGCCTTTGATTAGAAATGAAAACAAATTATTTTAATTGATAAGACCATATTTGGAATATTGTGTTACGCTTTGGACACCCTGGCAAGGATTTCCCACCACTAAAATTAGTGGTCAGGAAATCATGGGTGGAGGGTTGTTGAATTGCCTGATATGTAAAGATAGTGTACTGAAATGAAAGATCGAGGCTGCCACTTCAGGAGGATTTTAACACACTCGAGAGAGTTCAGAGGACTGTAGTTAGAATTAATCTGTGAAGAGTAACTTCTAAGCTAAACATGTTTTTATTGTAGAAAAGAGGATTGAGAAACAGCATGATCTAGGTTTTTCAAATGCTGAGTCGAATAGCTGGTGTAGAGATATGTAGATTATTTGACTCGGTTTGTGAATGTAGAATTAGAGGGCATGAGTATTAAATTATCCCACCTCAAGCAACATTTGATATCAGAAGGAATTTCCTCTCCAGAGAGTCGTGATTATCTGGAGTAGACTCCAGCAAAAGTAGTTAATACTGTGTCGGTTAATGCCTTTAAAAACAAATTGGTTAAAATTCTCCTTACAAATGGTGTTGAAGGTCATAATGATGAGCGTTGAGAGAGAAGATTGTATGCTGTGTGGAACTTAATGGTTCTGACATTTGTAGGATCATGGAAATGTCACACCAAGGATAACAACAGATCAAGGATGAATAATATAGGATGTAAGTTTAGATACTATTGAGTTCTGCTTAATTTGATTCTTGAGGCAGAAGTGTGTAAAAGCTTGTTGAATCTTTCCTCAGGAGATGAAATGTTTTTTGGATAAAATCTATGACTGAATGGGTTATTTCTGGTCTGTAGAAGGAAAGGGCTTGATGGACCAAAGGACCTTTTCTCATTCCATATTTTCTTAAGTTCCTAGCAATGGTGAAACCAATTTGACCTTTCTATCCAGAATTAGTTACAAGTTATCGTGCTACTGATAGCAGTCTTGCTATATATTGTATTTATATTTTAAATTGACATTAAAATTCAACTTAAACTTTTAACTGATGGATTACAAAAGAAATGATTTCACTTTGCAGAACAGAAAGTCCTTTATTCAAAGCTGCAAGACAAAATGATGTTGAAACCTTGAAGAATTTAATACAGGAAAAAAATGTAGACCCTTATGAGAGAGGTGAGTAAAACGTAGCAGCAGGTAGCAATATATTGCATAAAATACTGCATGCCTCAAAACTGGCAAACCTTTTATACTGTAGCAAACTGGAAAATCTGTCAAGGGGCCTAAATTACAACATCATTACACTCTGGCTTATTCAGTGATGTGGTATATAGGTTTCTGTATCTACCCAAAGCAAAGATTGAGGATGAAAAAGCCAGACTTTCACCGTTGATCCAGTATCCCCCACCGAACAAATCTGCAGACTCTGATCTGCCTCAAAGCTCCTGTATAGGTAGAATTGAGTCAGAGTGATGGTGTTACTGGAAAATCATGACTAACAATCAAATACTTATGTGATGCCATTATTACAGTATTCCTGTATCTGTAAAGACACTGGAAAGTTTATATGTGTGTGAGTATGTGTGTGTGTGAGTGTGGAGATAGAGAGGCCCCTAGAATTACATTAATAGCCCATTCATAAGTTGTAGGAATTTTAAAACTGGTACACTGCAGGCTAGGTATTTGCCTCCCCCACAGTGATGTAACCAGATGCCATCAAATTACCAAGTTTCAATGCATTGGGCCCATTCCAGAAGTTGGTACGCCAACTTCAACCATATGTAACTACTACATTTCTTCACTATTTTAAAAATATAAGAAATGTTCCCGTTTTTCTTCATGCATTCTCTAAATTTTGTGGAAAAAAGAAAAATTGCAGTCTGTAGCAAAAGTCAAATTATGGTCTGGAGCATCACAAACCAATAGTCACTGAGTGCAACCTTTTTCCATCTAGAAAGCATTTACAGCCTTTTGCCCAGGACCCTGGGAAAGCCTGTTGAATCAAATTCCTTTTTGTTGACTTCTGTTCTTTGGGGATTGCTGGAAAGTAGGTGTGGACACCTGCATAATTGACCAATGGAACTGGAACTGGAACTGGCTAATGACGTGACATGAGACAAATTGGATACCTACAAAACTTCCAGTAGATAAATAGAATGAGACAGTGACATAGAAAATGACAAATGTAATCAAGTTTTACTGACGCTGGCAAGATAGTGCTTAATAATTCTAATAATCATCTCCTTACCAAGGCAAGATTGCCTGTGGAATTACTGATTAGACATTAAGCCTGCTTTAGAGTCAGTATATTTTCTTACCTCTTCTGCTCCATTTGCAATACATGTTGAGGCCATTTTGATCTATTTGTTGTGATTTTGAGTTACTTATCTAATTTTATTTTATCTAATTTGCTCATTGTTCAACCGGCTTTCACTTGACATTAATTGCACTAGTTATTTGCACTGACTCAAAAAAAGGGGGCAAGTAATTTGGAAAGCACACTTAACAGCAACTTTTTATCTCCGGATACATTAGTCAGAAAACTGTCAGCAACTTTAACATCAAAATAAAACTGTGAGGAAAAAAAACATGTAAAAGTGAGTCTATATTTGCAGAAATTGTATTTGCATTCTTGCACCAAGGTGAAAGTTGATTAACAGGAATGTACACTGCAGTCCTGCTGATCAAGTTTTCAGCTACTTTACAGTAGAGACTGCACACAATCAGTAACAGCAACAAAAAGAGAGCAGGGACATGGCAACATTTGAATTAAGTCCTCCAGAGAAACTTAATTCCAAAAAGCTAAGGGAAGCATTAAGTTCATTTAAAGATTTGAATGGTAGAGAAAAGGTTCCTGCTTTTACGAAAAGGATGAAGAGATTCAAATTTGCCCACTGTTATATGTGATATGGAAATAAGTAAAATATATTCTCTTCTCATTTACACTGGCAAAGAGAGACTGAGGAACTATAAGACAATTGTGGAAAGATTTGAATGACATTTCATGGCATATAAAAATGTAATCTTCAAGGGAGCAAAATTTGACTGAGGAAAACAAAAAGGTGAAACCTATTAAAAGTTTCATCACAGCTCCATAAAGAGTATTGTGACTATGCTGCACTACATAATGAAATGATTTGTGACTGCATTGTAGTTGGCATGTGAGATGGAAGACTGGCAGAAAGGCCTAAACTCAACCTTGACTTTACACTACAGAAGTCAATACAACAGACAAGACAGAGAGAAACTGTTAAAATGCATTGCGTGCTAATTAGAAACCTTCCAGATTGAAAAGCAAATATAGATCAGGTGAAGATACAGAGTAAATCTCAACAGCCAACAAGTATCCCAGCCAAAATATACTCTGAAGCAAAGCCACAAATGGAGAGAGAAACTCTGATAAACTGAAAGCCTGTGACAGGTGTTAATCTTGCTACCACGCCCCAGAAATATGAGCTTTGTTAGACACGTGAAGTGCCGCACATGTCAAATGAAAAGGCATCAGTGCACTTGAAACAAAAAGCCACTAATACCATTCGTCCAAGTGAACATGATTACATATCACAGAGTGAAGTACAACAAAAAGGTAGAAGCCTCTGGACAATGAGGCTGCTCCATAATAACGTCGCAATTGATTTGAAAAAGGAAATGGGCATGATGGTCAGTTCCTAGAAAAGCTATTGGTTGCTTTGCAGAAACTATCACAACAGAGGTTGACCAAAACCTTATATGTAGGATATAATTCCCTGCAGTTATATGGCAAATGTATAGGAAAGATACTTATATAAAGAAGATAAAGCAGTAGAACAAGAAATTGATATTTTGCAAGATCTCTAGCAATTCAAGCCTTCAGATTAGTGCCTAATATATACAGATTAAAAAAAACAACTCTTTAGCATCTGAGCAAGCTGTCAAGGGAGTACTGGATCAAACTGAAACAAATGCAAAGCCTTTTTCCATCTCTGTTCAAGGCTGCTGTTCCCTGGTTTATATGTATTTCAATTCTACTAAGGGCAAAAGAGGAAGTTACCAAAATGGAACGGTGAGATGTGATTTCTCAGGTGGAAGCGTCCACAGACTTATGTATTTGTTTCTTCTTAGCCCTGAAATCAAGTGAAGAAGTATGACTCTGTGGATTTGATTAAGCTAAATGCTATGAGAAATATGCACTATCATCAGCAGACCAGACTCCATCCCTGTCAGGAGAAACAAAAATGGTCTCCAAATAGGATGCTAATTCAGAATTTTGACAAATACCAGTTTCAAGAGAGTCGGCCCTACTAACAATATTTATCGCACTGGCTGGATGGTTCTGCTTCAAGACACTACAGTTCAGGATTTCCTCAACTCCATTTTGTTTTCAGATACAACTGTTAAAAGAATTGGAAGGAATTCTTAACCAAATGCAATCCTGTTATATGAGGACACCCAATCAGAACATGATCAACTCAAGGTGGTCCTTGGGAAGCTCCAACACAAACGAGCTACATTGAATGACAAGTGTAAATTCTGAAAGACAAGGATCAATTCTTAGGTTTGATTTGTCAGGAGTTCAAGAGGATCTTGAAAAGAATGCCCCCTACCAATGATTGTTTCTAAAGTTCGGTGATTTATAGATATGATGAGCCAGCTATGAAAGTTCACACCGTATCTAACAGAGCAAACAAAACCATTCTGTGATTAGGTGTGTAAAAACCTGGGGTTGGACTCGTGCTCAACGGCAAATATTTTGCAGGATAAAAACTAAACTGATACTTTAAGCCCTGAGAGGGAGGCCACAGGATTAGTATATGTTTCATCAAATGGCCTTGGTGGTATACTGTTGGAGAAAGTGCAGGAAGTACATTGGGGCTAGTGGATTAGTCCATGAACATTACAGAGTGAAGATATGCATAAATATGCTACATAAGCATCAGAAAGGTTTAGCAAATGTCTAATTAGAAAGATTCTCCAGATTAAGATTCTAAAAATGAATTGCCAGTATGAATTTAGAGATTTTGCTTATGCTTCATGAAGTTTTTGTGTTCAACTTCTCATTTTCCAGAGATGGACCTAATAATGCTTTATCACTAGCTTTATTGTTGGAAGTGACCAAGACATTTCAGAGCTTTTAAGATGATGTGGACCTGATTGTCCAGATCTTACCAGAACTTGAAAATCACCTCCATGAAATAAAGTCTCAGTTGCAGCGTATAAAGTATATAGCTTGATTCTAGCACGTTAGGACAGGCTGACCAGAAAAGAATGAACTGTACAGGAGATTGAAACCACGGCGGCCTGTGGAAAGTCAATTATCAATGCAAGCTGGACTGCTCCTAAAACGTACCCATCTAGTGATTCCTATGTTGGTGCAACCTGAGATTCTAGGGAAAGTACACACCCGACATTAAAGCATTGATAAGAGTAGTGAGCACGCTTGACAGGCCATATGATGACCTGGCTTAAGGAAACCACTTTAAGTGTATTCAGAACTGTTAGAACGTAAGTGTTAAGAGGAAAGGTCAAATCCAACGAAGTGCATGACATTGTCTGCTGTGCCTGAGCAACCTTGGCAGAAAGTTGGGACACATCTGTTTGAGTGGAAATTTATGACTTCTCTTTTGGTTATAGAGTACTTCTCCAGCTTCATGCTGCCAACATAGCTGATCTACACCATGTCACAAGATATTGTGGAACATTTGAAAGCAATATTTGCATATGAATGAATACCCAAAAGGTGATTTCAGATAATGGACTTTAATTTTGAGTTCTGAACTTTGATACATTCACAAAGTAATATGGATCTATTCACATTAAAGCAATGCCAACTATCTGAAAAATTATGTTCAGTTGGAGAGAGCAGTGCAGACACACCATAGTGCCTCACTGGCAAATAGATAGAGCCCTGAAGAACTGCTAAAAGGCACAGTTAAGAACAACACAGTGCTTCCAGGAAATGTCAACCCTAAATGGTCATACCTAACCAACTTCACAAAAAGGAAGAAAGCATGAAAAACATGTCAAGTGAAAGACTTCAGTCTACAACATGGAATGAGGACATACTGAAAATGAATAATAAGGATGACGTCTGCATAATAAATGCAAGAAAAAGTACAAGAATAATATGTGAGGCATCCACACCTTGATCATTTGTTGTTGAGATACCAAAAGTTTCAGTGTGGTCAAACAGACATCATCCTGTGCCAGCACTACAAGATACTGATGTGGCTAGAGAGTCCTAAACCGCTACTGCAAGATCTAAAACTCTTTGTAAAGGCACACAGAGGTCAACTTAGGCTGATAAGGTATAGCCAAAGTGCCTGATGGAAATATCCACATATGCTCTGGAAAACTGTGCATCTAAAGGACTGGACTTATAAAAGTAGTAAATTCCAACATAATTGCAAATAATGTGTGGACTTTGTATCAGTGACCTGTGTAAAATATGAGCTGTCTTAGAAATAAGTTTGAAAATGTACTGAATTTGGAATATTGAAAAGAAGTTTCTATACATCCCCACAACTTAAATTAGAAAGAAAATGTTAGATACTCTTTCAGATAAAGAAAGTGGAATTTAAGGATATCTAGGTGACAGGGCTATAATAGTACATTATGCTGGTTCAGGGCCAAAAGTAATAGAGCAGCTGTTTCTTTCAGGCAGTTATGAGTTAGGAACAGAGGGATGTAGCTAGAATCTTGAAGTTCGCACATATACCAGCCAATCCATTGCTCCTTCCCCACCCCTCACACTAGTGGCTCAGGGATGCAAACGATGACCCCAAACTTGTAGACATCGTCATATGTGCCACTTCCTATCCCATGGATCACCATGAAAACAAAATGATGTCATCAGCATGAGAACAAACAATGTTTCAAATCTATCCGATTCTTTTCTCTGCACCTTCCAGTGTACCTAGGAGCAGAAAGTCATGGGGTCTCATGTACTTTTGTATCATTAAAATTCACTTGTTTGTTACTCCACATGTCTGAGTCTGATTAAAGGAACCTACAACATTCTTGGGGCATTGGAGCAATTTCTGGAACAAGAAAAGGCTATACCGAAGGCACCGCCTTCACCTGAACGGAAACAGCAGCAATGTTCTTGTAGAGATGGCAACTAGAGCAGTGGGGAAGGATTTAATGCATTTTGATGGGGGGGTTGGAGAAAGTCAAGGTTTGAGACTAGAGAGGTAGAGCAGGATTACTAAAGCTATTGGGATGGAAGCAAAAGGCTTAGTTGAAATAAATAATGAGAAAAATTATCAGAGGAGAAGGGAAAAGGCTATTAAGTAGTGAGAGATAAAAACATTGTTATAGAAGGAGCAAGGTATATCAAAAAATTAAATTCAAGATTCTAGAACGGTCCCAATGGATTGGAACATAGCAAATGTAAACCTGCTATTCAAGAAAGGAGGGAGAGAGAAAACAGGGAACCACAGGCCAATTAGCCTGACATCAGTCTTCGGGAAAATGCTGGAATTCATTATTAAGGAAGTGGTAACAAGGCACTTGGATCATCATAATATGATTAGGCAGAGTCAACATGGTTTTATGAAAGGAAAATCGTGTTTGACAAATTTATTAGAGTTTTTTGAGGATGTAACTAGCAGAGTAGATAAAAGGGAACCAGTGAATGTAGTATATTTGGATTTTTTAAAGGCATTCGATAAGGTGCCACATAAAAGGTTGTTACGCAAGACAAGGGCTCATGGGGTTGGGGATAACACATTAGCATGGATAGAGGATTGGTTAATGAACAGAGAATAGGGATAAACGGGTCATTTTCAGGTTGGCAGGCTGTAACTGGTGGGTTACCGCAAGGATCGGTGCTTAGGCCTCAGCAATTTACAATCTATATTAGTGACTTAGATGAAGGGACCAAGTATAGTGTATCCAAGTCTGCTGACGATACAAAGGTAGGTGGGAAAGTAAGCTGTGAGGAGGATACAAAGAATCTGCAAAGGGATATAGGCAGGTCAAGTGAGTGGGCAAGAAGGTGGCAGATGGAGTATAATGTGTGGAAAGAATAGAAAACCAGAATATTTTTTAAATGGTGAGAAATTATTAAATGTTGGTGTCCAGAGAGACTTGGGTGTCCTGTTACAAGAAATACGAAAAGTTAGCATGCAGGTACAGCAAGCAAT
This sequence comes from Heptranchias perlo, assembly GCF_035084215.1. Classification (NCBI taxonomy): domain Eukaryota; kingdom Metazoa; phylum Chordata; class Chondrichthyes; order Hexanchiformes; family Hexanchidae; genus Heptranchias; species Heptranchias perlo. The sequence continues at coordinate 39,284,783 of NC_090337.1, forward strand.
TAGGAAGACAAATGATATATTGGCCTTTATTGTAAGGGGGTTGGAGTAAAAGAGTAAGGAAGTCTTACTACAATTGTACAGGACTTTGGTCTCACCTGGAGTACTGCATACAGTTTTAGTCTCCTTATCTAAGGAAGGATATACTTGCCTTAGAGGCAGTGCAACGAAGGTTCACTAAATTAATTCCTGGGATGAGAGGGTTGTCCTATGAGGAGAGGTTGAGTAGAATAGGCCTATACTCTCTGGAGTTTAGAAGAATGAGAGGTAATCTCATTGAAACATATAAGATTCTGAGGGGGCTTGAGAGGGTAGAGGCTGAGAGATTGTTTCCCCTGGCTGGAGAGTCTAGAACTAGAGGACATAGTTGCAGGATACGGGGTCAGCCATTTAAGACTGAGATGAGGGGGCATTTCTTCACTCAGAGGGTTGTGAATCTTTGGAATTCTCTACCCCAGAGGGCTGTGGATGCTCAGTCATTGAGTATATTCAAGGCTGAGATAGATACATTTTTGGACTCATGGGGAATCAAGGAATATGGGGATTGAGCAGGAAAGTGGAGTTGAGGTAAAAGATCAGCCATGATCATATTGAATGGCGGAGCAGGCTCAAAGGGCCATATGGCCTACTCCTGCTCCTATTTTTTATGTTCATAAATGAGAAAACCAGGAAAATGAATAAGGGTTAATTTATGGAGATAGCATTGAGAGGTATGTAGTCAGGATTGAGTGGTATACATGCATTAAGCATTCATAACACAATTGGAGAGTTAAAAGCACTCATAATAATGGAGGGATATAATATAGTAGCTATACTGAGGAGGTGGCTTAAGTTTGGACAGGACTGGACTATTCCTAGTGATAACTTTTTCAGGAAAGATAGGAAGGGCAAAAAGTGGTGGGGTGACAGTGTTAGTGGAGAATTCTATTGCAGTGCTGGAATGCAAGGATGTCCTAGGGGCTTCCTTAAGATAGAATCCATATGGATGGAGTTAAGAAAATGGTACAGTATTTGGTGTGCCAAGAATTACAGGCCACCAATCATTGGAATGAAATAGAGGGGGAAACCTACAGACAGTTCAGAGACATGTAAGAAAAACAGGGCAATAATATTATGTGATTTTACTATCCCAAGATAGACAGAAATAAAGGTAATGCATGTGGTTAAATTGGGATATGCCTTTTAGAATACATCAAAGACTACTTCTTGGATCAGTATGCTTCTAGCCCTACAAGGAAATAAGAAATGTTTGACAGGCTAAGTGAGTGGTTAAGAACATGGCAGATGGAATATAATGTGGAAAAATGTGAAGTTATCCACTTTGGTAGGAAAAACAGAAATGCTGAGTATTTTTTAATTGGTGAGAGATTGGGAAATGTTGATGTTCAAAGGGACCTGGGTGTCCTTGAACATGAGTCATTGAAAGCTAACATGCAGGTGCAGCAAGCCATTAGGAAGGCAAATGGAGTGTTGGCCTTTATTACAAGAGGATTTGAGTACAGGAGTAAAGATGTCTTACTGCAATTATATAGGGCCTTGGTGAGACCGCACCTGGAGTATTGTGTGCAATTTTGGTCTCCTTACCTAAGAAAGGATATACTTGCCATAGAGGGACTGCAATGAAGGTTCACCAGACTGATTCCTGGGATGGCAGGATTGTCGTATGAGGAGAGGTTGAGTAGACTAGGCCTGTATTCTCTAGAGTTTAGAAAAATGAGAGGTGATCTCATTGAAACATACAAAATTCTTACAGGGCTCGACAGGCAAGGAGGATGTTTCCCCGGGCTGGGGAGTCTAGATCCAGGGGACACAGTCTCAGAATAAGGGGTAGGCCATTGAGATGAGGAGAAATTTCTTCACTCAGAGGCTGGTGAATCTTTGGAATTCTCTACCCCAGAGGGCTGTGGAGGCTCAGAGATCGATAGATTTCTAGATATTAAAGGCATCAAGGGATATGGAGGTAGTGCAGGAAAATGGCGTTGAGGTAGAAGATCAGCCATGATCTTGTTGAATGGCGGAGCAGGCTCGAGGGGCCAGATGGCCGCCTACTGCTCCTATTTCTTATGTTCTTATTTAGTTCTAGGAAATGTAGTGACGAAAAGAACTGATGTGAGAGTAAAAGAACAATTAGGAAATAGTGACCGCAGGATAGGATCGATGTAAGAATGGAAAAGGATAATGCAAAGTCAAAGATAAGGATGTTGAATGGGAAAAATGCACTGTTCTGTGAGATTTAGAAAAGGGATCTGGCCCAAATTAACTGGAGAGAAAAGTTAGCAAACAGGTCAACAGATTAGCAGCAGAAAATTTTCAAATATGAGATGCATAGAGTATTATATAAATATATCTTTATAAGGTGAAATGGGGATGCATCAATGTTTAGAATTCCATGAATAAATTGACTAAAACTAAACAGAAACTTAAAAGAGAAGCATGTGATAAAGTTAGGGTTAACAATACTAAAGATAATCATGAGGGAGGTGGGGAGGTGAGAAGGGAAATTAGAAGTGCTAAAACGAAATATGAAAAAGACTAACAGATAATATAAAAGGACTTCTATAAGCATATAAAAAGTAAAAGAATAGTTAAAAAGAGGGTAGCACCATTCTGGAATGAAGGAGGGAGTCTGTGGAGGATAAAGGCATGGCAGAGATATTAATTGAATATTTTGCATTAGTTTTTACAAATGATGGTGTTTAACAAATTTAGTAGAGTTTTTTGAGGAAGTGACAGATTGGTAAGTTAAAGGGAATGCAGTAGATGTAGTGTAAATGGATTTTTAGAACGTGTCCAATAACGTGTCCAAGAGGTTTATTAGAAAAATTCAGGTATATGGTTGAGGAGGAAATGTAGCAGAATGAATAGAAAGTTGGTAGACAGGAGACAAAGAGTTTGGGTAAGTGGGTGTTGCTTGGAATTGAAGAAGAGTTGGAAGTGGTGTGCCTTGGGTCAGTTCTGGGTTCATGTTTGTTCTCCATGCTGTATATAGGATTTGGACTTGGGTATGGAGAATACAATCTCAAGATTTGTTGACAACACAAAGGTGGACGTTTGGCAAAGAGTGGGGAGGACTAGTGGAATGGATAGACAGATGTAATTTAATGTGGATAACTGTGCAGTAATATATTTTGGGAGAAAAAAAACAAGAAGTAGAGTATAGACTAAATGGAATGACACTAAAGCGTGTGGATGGCCAAAGAAACTTAGAGGTTCATATGTATCATTCCCTGAAAGTGCAAGTGCAGGTGGATTAATGCCATAATAAAGGCCAATAGACTTTTGAATGATTGAGGCAGAGAATATTGCATCTTTTAGGGGAACATCACATAAATATTTGAAGCAGAGGAAGATACCGGGCCAAGGGGAGAGAGAGCAGGGCAGTGGAATTAGTTTTGGAATGCTCTAGCAAAGAATTGGCAGATACAATGGACTGAATGTCCTCCTTCTGTGCTGATGGTTCATACACCACATTGTCCATGTTAGCCCAGATTGTGCAGGAACTGTAAAAGGAACAAATTTGATGGCGCAAATTACATTTTCTTGTCAGTGCTTTAAATGTTCTTCAGTGGTGAAGAAATATGCAGATCTGTTATTATTCAGGTTATTACCAGGGGAGAGAAATAACACAGAGCAAACAGTTATAGAGATGTAGGCCCCGATAATAACTGCAAGGGGGAAAGGATTTGTGGATGGGAAACCCGTGGGTTTCCCGCAGGACCTGCTGAATTTAACGGCGGGACCCGTTTTAAATTTTTTTAAGAGGTTTCCTGGCCGCAGCCAGCCAGATTGACAGTCTGGCTGGCTGTCGGGCGGGAAGGCAGGTGGGGAGTGGAGCAGAGTAAATCTGACATGACTGGTTGGGGGGAGGGGGGAGTCAGACATCGTGGGGTGGGGGGGGTAGTCGGACATCGCACGGGCGGAGGGAGTCAGCCGATTGAGTGGGGTCCGATCGTGTGGAGGTAAGCTTAGTGGGCCGGGGCGAAGCACTTCTGCTCTTCCTGGCCTGCAAGCAGTGCTGTAAAGGCACTGATGGTTCTGGCCCTTCACACCTCCCTTCAGCTGCCGGGTTTCCAAAGGCTCGGGAAACCTGGCCTGTAGGCGTTAAAACTAAAAGTTAAGTTAAATTGGAGGCACGCAGCCTCTTTAAAATATTATAGTGACCGGCCCACATCCTGAGAGTGGTTTGGTCGCCCACCTCCATTAAAACCGCAAGTGAGCAGGTGAGGGTCGGGTTGCCCATTTTAAATTTTTAACCCACCCCCCCCCCCCATTTCACCCCTGTCCCCCCCGCTGCCCTGGGGGTTTAACATTACAATCGTAATTATTCAGGAAACTGAAATTGGGCTTTTCCTCAGGTTGGACAAGCCATTTCTCCCGTTTTACACTAAGATGGATGTATATCTATGCTTTTAAATCTTGCTTTGTTATCTTATAGGTGCTGTTGGAGAAACTGTGTTGCATGTTGCAGCATTATATAACAGTAAGGAAGCTGCAATTATTTTGCTCAATGCATTCCCATTCTTAATTGATGAACCAATTGACTGCGAGATGTATAAGGGTAAGTTGCTGTAATCTTTGATTAAAATATTTAAAAGATATACCCATCCTTCAGAAAGTCACTTTTAAAATATATATTTTGGTTTTATTTCATTTTAAGCATTCTTCGTTATTACAAGCTCAACTTTATCAGTACATACTCATCTAAGATCAGGTACATTAATGGAATCAACAGCGAGCGTATCATGTATCATATGGTGTCTGGGGAAATGGGCCAGATATGCTCAACGTCAGATCCTGGATGAAATTTTAAGTGATGGCCCTGGGAGAAGAGTGCTTCTAGTTGTCACTGTTATCAAGAAAGGTCACTTTCTTTTCTTCTTCCTTTGTCCTCTCCGACCACTCTGACTTCCTGTTCCTCTCTAAGGTCCTGAAACATGTCAGCACTATCAAACTTTGTGCCCACCACTCTATGTTTGAATCCCTTCAAGCGGGTTTCCATTTGCTCACAGCACAAGATCACACCGGTAAAAGTTAACAATGATATTCTGTCTGACTGTGACTGTGGTTCATTTTCTTTTCTCACCCTCCTTGACCTCTCTGCGGCATTTGACATTGTCGACCACATTAGCGTTTCCAGCATCCCACCTCTGTAGTTCCGATCCTATCTATCCCTTTACTTTAGTCACCTTAGCCCCTGATGCCTTCCCTCTTCCTGGATGCCTGCTCAAGCTCTAATGGTGTGGAACCTTGGTGTCCTGTTTGACCCTAGTTTTAGCTTCAAACCCTACACTCAGTCGATTGGCAAGACTTTCATGCCATTGTTACTTTCAGAGTTGACTTTTCCAATCTTCTCCTCACTGGCCTCCCAAGTTCCACCCTACATAGACTCCAACTTATCCAGAATGCTGCCACCTGCATTCTATCCAACACAATGCCCTGTTCATCTATTATCTCTATCCTCCCCGATTTTCATTGGCTCCCCATTTCTTAATGCATTGATTTCAAAATCCTCGTGTTCAAAATCCTCATCTACAAATCCCATCACAGCCTTGCACCTCCCAGAATATGTAATTCTTCTGCTCTACCATTGGTGGCAAGGCCCTTATCACCACACTCTGGAACTCTCTTCGAAATGCCTTTGCTTGACTCTATCCATCCCCAACTTCAAAAGCTCCTTAAAGCCTGCCTCTTCGACCAAGCCTTCAGTAACCGCCTGTAATTTCCTCCATTTCCTATTTGGGTCCCAAACTATGAAACACCTTTGAGCGTTTTGCTGTGCTAAAGTTGCTATATAAATGGAACTTCTTGTTGGTATCAGAAAAGGATGTTAGTACTTGGAGGTGGAACGCTTTCCTATATTACCATCAAGTATTCTCAGGCTGGGTATAGCAGAGCTTTCTGCAGAGTAAAGTTTCCTTATCTTTGTCCCTGAGTTCTAGTGTTAGAAGAGAACCTCTACTGCACCAATGTGTCATTTCAAATTCCAATGGCAATCACCCTTGTGCCATTTCTGACTGAGATTGCCAATTCAGTAGCAATTAGTGCTGAATTATGGGCAGGTTTGTGCTGTGTAACCAGTCCTATTAGAATCTAGGTTGCCCTTTCCAAATGTATTTTGATATAGACATTAATAGCCAATAGAGAGTGAAAACTCATATTTCATCAATTTGGACTCAGTTTAAGTCCAGATCAGAGCAATGAAAGAACAGAGTGATATTACCACTCAAATAATTATCAGAAATGAATATCATGAAAATGTGACCTTAGATATGGTGATTGTACAATGAGTAGTATCGTTCTCATAAAATAATAACCCATATTAAGGTCAATAAATGAATGAATGATTAGTATTTCTTTACTTATTTCTGTTAATATATTTGTATAGTAAATAATTAAAGGATTTATTCAAGACTTATCTTTGCCTTTTTTTATTGAAGTGTATATCTGGGTTATGAGCAGACTGAGTAATGAAAATCATATTTTTAGATCAAAAAATTGCTCCCCTTTCCAGGCATGTGCATTTTTAGCCAGCAGTCTCTATCAGTGTCTTGAAGACTTCCTGCTTCCTGTGACTATTTCAAAGCTCTTACTACAATGAACACATAGTACAATTTGGTAATATAATACTGGATTAAAATAACTGTATCTACTGCAGAAAGGCAATCACATTTAATTGTTTCTTTTCAAATTATTAATTCAAACAGTGAAAATCACAGATCAGGTAAGTTGAAGGATACGCTCTGCATATGCTATTAAATGACGAGCTTTAATTTGCAATAATACATGAATAGCTGATCTGTCTTCAGGTGAAACTGCACTGCACATTGCTGTGGTGAATCAGAATGTGGATCTTATTAAGGAGCTGCTGGCACTAAATGCAGATATAAAACATTCTCGTGCTGTAGGGTCGTTTTTCACACCAGGAAAAGACTGTCGGTGTTATTATGGTACGGTAAGACTTTTTAACTGTATTTACAATAAAGCAGTGTTCTGTGCTGGTTTTGCTAATTGAGTAATGTATAATACCACTCTTAATTGATGGTATGGTGGTACAGATTTGATTACAATTCAGGTGAGCTCCCCATCTCATTGTTGGATCTATAGGGACTGAACAAAAACCGCTATGCTCCTGCAGGGGGAATGAAGATTGCACAGAGATTCTTTCTGGGCCACACTCATGAGCCTCTAACAGTTGCCAAAGAGCAGAATTGAGTACAGCCTGGGTGGAGAAAGCTTACTCACCCTCCTGCCTGTAGGCAGCTCATGACCTGGATGGACCTGCAAAGAAAGTAAACAGGGGGAGTAAAAGTGGCTGTGTCCCCTTGTATGAGAATACATATAGGGCTCGATGTTACCAGGCCTGCGGGTTTCCGGCGGGTTGGGTTTCGGGAGTGTGGTCAACACGCTCGGTGAAATTAGTGGGTTGCCCGCGCGATCGTAGCAGGCAACACACTAATAGGAATCAATTACCTGCTCCTCCGGGGTCCGCGCTGCTGGTCTGCGCGTCGGGCGGGCTGCGCATGCGCAGTACGATCTGTCAGCTGGAGGCGCTCTATTTAAAGGGGCAGTCCTCCACTGACAGATGCTGCAACCAATGGAACAAATTACAGCATGGAGCAGCCCAGGGGGAAGGCTGCTCCCAGTTTAATGATGCCTCACCCCAGGTATCATCAGATGGGGTGAGGAGGAGGGCGAAGACAGAGATCTTCCACCCGGCGGGCGGGAGGAAGTGGCCAGCCTCTGCCACCAAGAAGGCCTGGCTCGAGGTGGCAGAGGGGGTCACCTGCGCAACCAACATATCGCCCACCTGCATACAGTGCAGGAGGCGCTGCAATGACCTCAGTAGGTCAGCCACAGTGAGAACACAAAGTCTTTCCCCTACACTCCATCTGCCACAACACTGCCCCAACCCCACATCTCCTTCGGCACCGCCAACACTACTCTGTCACATCACCCCTCATACCCACTCAAACCCCATCCTCATCTTACCTCCAGTACTCATCCTGCCACTAACACGTGACCCAATCCTCATACAATCTCATGGCTCTATCCCATACTCACCCTCTCGTGCATCTCCCTCACGGCCAGCCTCACTCAAACTGCCACCACCTGTGCTGCAGCCACAGGGCATGCATCACATATGTGCAGTAGGCAGCGTAAGGCAAATGTGTCGTGAGCATGAAGGGGGTGCACAAGGGTGTCGGAGGGTTTGTCATGGGTGTTACCTATATTGAATTTCAGAGCAACAAACAGCACACATTTTATTGGCACCACCACTGCCATGTCTCCGCGAATCCTGTCTGTTGTGTCCAATAATGCCCGCTCCTGGGTATCACTATGAGGACCCACCACTGATGCCACCCATCGTGTTACTGCAGAGTAGGTGCAGGTGTATTTGCAGGGCTCTTCCGCGCAGACGACTGAGAGACATCGGCGGTGTAGCCGGCTGCACCCTGGAAGGATGCAGAGGAGAAGTTGTGGAGGGCAGTGGTGACTTTGACAGCGACAGGTAAGCAGTTGGTGCTGGGGCCAGCCAGGAGCAGCTCGGCATGAAAGAGGCTGCAGATCTCCACGACTACATGTCGAGCGAATCTGCGCCTCCCTGTGCACTGCTGCTCGGAGAGGTCCGGGGAGCTGCGCCTTGGTCTGTGGAGAGATGCGTCTCTCTCTGCGGTAGCCCTCCCTCCTGCTGTGCAGGTGGGCGTGCAACAACACCGTGTTGGGGGGCTCCACGTCTCTGCGGCGGACGGCGTGGACTGCGAGGCTGCTGGGGCTGGTCATGCTGTTCGTCCTCCGAGGGTGTCCACGCACCACCCATCTGGCAGGTGTTGGTCTGAGGGGTTGTGCAGGGTAGGTGGGTGGTTCCTGGGACTGGGGCTGCGGTTTCGTGTCGGTCTGTCCTCTGGCTTGGCGGGGGGGGGGGGTGGGGGGCAGGGGTTGCCCTGTGTGACGCGGTGGCCTCCTGCGTGGGCGAGGGCTCTCCCCCGTGGAGTGCACCTTGGCACCTGCCACAGGCTGCTGGCTGCAACACGCCTGGTTGGAGAGAGACTGTTTCCCCCAGTGTGTGAAACACTCTGCGATGCAGGTAAAATCCCACACTTCCTCTTTTGACAGCTGATTCAGCTCATTAACTGACCTCAATAAGCAAGGTAAGTACTCTCAAGTGGAACCCCGCTGGCTTTAATTGCCTGCGGGATTCCCACCAGTGGGGGCCACACACGCAGCCCCGCACGTCATCGGGGAACCCGGAAGTGGTCGGGATCGCAGCGCGATCCGGTCACGTGACCGCATATCGGGATTTTCGGGGCCCACTCGCTGGAAACCCGCAGGAAACCCGACCCTAAAATCGAGCCCATACTGTCAACAAAACAAATTCTATCAGTCGTATGACTGCAAAGCATTTTGAGATACTGCTAAGTTAGGAATTGGTCCTCATATGGACATTTCCATAACTTAACCATTTTTCTTTTAAGATCACAAGGATCTTCCAAAACAACAATTAAATTTAAAGTGCACAACTCTCACTAAGAGAAGTTTGAGGATGTGTCTTCAGAGTCTGTGAACTGCTTTTGGTTAGGAACAAACAAGAAGCATCACTGAGAGAACTTTCTGTGATTGTTCCATTCAGACTGATAAAGTAAATTATCAAGGATGTGGCTAAAATGTCTCATTTTAAGGTTTGGCTCTTTGCTCCTTGGATCTGCCATTTAACTGCCTTTAATTTTTTGTCACAGGGAATACCACACAAGACAATTTGTATTGAGATTGCTACATATATTTTTCTCATCATATTGTGGTTATTTATAGTATGTTACAGCACAGAAGGAGGCCATTCGGCCCATCGTGCCTGTGCTGGCTCTTTGAAAGAGCTATCCAATTAGTCCCAGTCCCCTGCTCTTTCCCCATAGCCCTGCAAATTTTTTCCCTTCAAGTATTTATCAAATTCCCTTTTGAAAGTTACTGTTGAATCTCCTTCCACCACCCTTGGGGGCAATAATGTTAAAAGACTGACACATATCAACATAAAATGGCTAAATACATTGACATAAAATGGCTGATATAATGTGTATTATGGGAAAGAGACATCACTACAGTGCCTAGCAATCAACCTCCCTGAGCCTTGCTCACTGTGGGCTGTTTAGTTCAGTGCTGTTACACGAAGGGAAATAGGAACAGGATTCGACCCGTGTGGAGCCCAGGATTAATGGGGAGAGGTACAGGATCAATTCATACCTTAGTGAGTAAGAAATGTCATTGTCCCAGACACTCAGTCCCTCAATATGTGTCTGGGGGTGAAGCTGATGGGTTCGTGTTATCTTCTTTAGGTGAATCTTTGTGCTCATCATGGTGATGGATATCAGTGCCGGGGATGGGACATTTTATCAGTCAGAGCACCTCTTGTCAGCATCTGGGACTCCCAGCTCAGGGACAGCAGTTTAGATACAGAGTAAAACTCCCTCCACACTGTCTCATCAAACACTGCTTTATTTGGCCCATTTGATCAACTGCATCATTAAATTATGGTTATTATGTTCAAAATTGCAGCGATTTGAACTGAGACTTCAACTTTCATTACTTATTTTTCAATGCTTAGTTTCCAGTGGTGATGGGAAGCATGTTTTATAGTTTAGGGAGCCCTGGTGATTCAGTGGCTAAATTCACTGCCCACTGCGTTTCTAAGCTATACAAATAAGAAGGTCCCAGGTTCAAGCTTTGATATGTGCCGAGTTAGTTGATTTTAGGCAGGACATGGTGGTAAGTGCTACAATTGGCCTCATTATCAGGGAGGCAATAAATCAACAGGATTCCGATTGCTACACAGTGATTTCTACTAGAAAGTGAGTGTCTGTGAATGGGTGAGATGTGATGACCCTCACAACCAAATCACCTGCTGATTGTAACTGTACAAGTTCACAACTGAATAGTGGCCACGTCAGCGAGAGTGCCGGTGTTTATGAAAATCTATATCGGCATTAGTACTGCTTTCAGGACAGAAGGAGAGAAAATTGAGAGTGTGGGGAGGGGTGGGAGGGAAGAAAAGTTTTATGTTGTGTATGTTCTGTGATCAGCCTTTCTTCCCCGAAACTATTTTGTCTCAGTGGGGTAGATATTGACTTCATGCTAAAGTTTAAAACAGGTGATAGCAAATGGGCAGCCCGTTTTACATCTCTCCTGATTTTTATTTCTATTGACTTCAGTGGAAATAAAAATCGGGAGAGATGTAAAACAGGCTGCCAATTTGCTATCACCCGTTTTACACTATCACACAGTCAAAATCTTCCCCAGTGTCTTGGCTGTAGTATTTTGATACTGGGATACTCATTATTATCCTTAGAGATTTTATATTGGTAAAAACATTAAAAAGAAGTCAGTGATGAGGAAGACCATTGAAACTCATCCATATTGTATCCTAACTTTCTCAATTTAGCATCTGACTGGATTTGAATAAGCCTAATGTTTTTATTTCTATTAACCTGTCATATTGTTCCAAATGTTTACCTTGGAGTAAAGACATTCTTTTCAATATCTGTTTTAAATCTACTCTTAACTAACTTAAATTTATATCCTATTGCCATATTGACTGGCTTAGTTTGAAGTAATATTCTGGGTTTAACTTTCCGTGCCATTTAATATTCTATATGCTTCAGTGAGTTCCCCCTTTAACCAGCTTCTTAATTTTTGTTACAGATTTGTAATGGAGCTTTTGCTTCAGTTCCACTGCAGGTCTTTGTGACATGCTGTGTTTTCCTATTCCCAATAATCTCCTCCAACCAGATTTGGATGGAGAGTAAGCTATATTTTTATGCAAACAAAAGGAGTTTATTTAAACACATGGAAACACGTTATTCATTTAATTCACAGAATAGGCATTACATGCCACACTGCCAACAAGTCATGGGTTTACAATGAAACCCATACCTTAAAGGAGCAGTAGCCTTTAATTTGGGCCTAAGTTTCAACAATTTCTGAAATATAGACTTGGTTGCTTTCCTTTACTCATTACATTTATAGCTATAGATTTGCTGATTAATTTTATTAATAAAGGTAGCAGGAGTTCTACAGCAACAGGGTACTGCTGTTGTTAGAATGACTGTCCTACTCCCCTGCGAAAACTAAATATGATGCAGGACCTCTGTTTGGATGCTATGCAAAAATTAGGCTTGATGTAGCAAGAATGGTGACAAAATATATTTTTTAAAGATCAGCATCTAAATAGCTAATGCGCCATAATTCAGATCTCAGCATACAAATAGCGGCAGAAATAAACCCAATCAAAGCCCATTCAAAATATGACTATTAAAAAATGTTTCACTGTAGCAAATATCTCATATGCTGTGGTGCAAACTTTCTGCAATATCCAACATGTCAGCTCTGCAGAAAGTTAATACAAAATACTGTTGCTACCCAATTCACACGGCATCCCCTTAAAATCAACCTCATTTTCAATTTAAATTTGTTTTGGATTTCTAATGTCATATTTTCACATTTGAATGAGAAAATCCTTGGCTAGTGGAAGCTCCTTAATAAAAAGACAGCACTAAAGGCTTTGTATCTGAATGCATGTAGCATTAGTAACAAAATGAATGAATTGACAGCTCAAATAGAAATAAATATGTACGATCTGATAGCCATTACAGTGACATGGCTGCAAGATGACAAAGGCTGGAACCTGAATATTCAAGGGTTCTTGACATTTCGGAAGGTCAGGAAGCTAGGAAAAGGTGGAGTGGTAGCTCTGTTAATTAAGGATGACGTGAGTATAATAGAGAAAAATGACCTTGGTTCTAAAGACCAAGATGTAGAATCAGTTTGGGTAGAGATAAGAAATAGTAACGGCAAGAAATCCCTTGGGGAAGTAGTTTGTGGGCCCCCTAATAGTAACCACACTGTAGGACAGGATGTACAGGAAGAAATAATGGGGGCTTGTGAGAAAGGAACAGCGATAATCATGGGTGAATTTAATCTACATATAGATTGGACGAATCTGATTGGCAAAGGTAGTCTGGAAGATGAGTTCATAGAGTGCTTTTGGGACGTTCTTAGAGCAGCACATTCTAGAGCCAACCAGCGAACTGGCTATTCTAGATCTGGTAATGTGTAATGAGGCAGGATTAATTAATGACCTCATTGTAAAAGAGCCTCTAGGTAGCAGTGATCACAGTATGATTGAATTTCGCATTCAGTTTGAGGGAGAGAAGAGTAAGTCTGAGACTAGTGTTTTAAACTTAAGTAAGGGCAGTTATGAGGGCATGAAGACAGCTGGCTAAAGTGAACTGGGAAATTAGGTTAAGGGATAGGTCAGTAGAGATGCAGTGGCAGACATTTAATGAGATATTTCATAACACTCAGCAAAGATACATTCCAATGAGAAAGAAAGACTCTAGGAGAAGGATGTACCATCTGTGGCTAACTAAGGAAGTTAAAGATAGTATCAAATTGAAAGAAAAAGCATACAATTCCGTGAAGATTAATGTCAGGTCAGAAGATTGGACAGAACATTAAAAACAGCAAAGAATGACTAAAAGAATAACAAGAAGGGAGAAATTAGAGTATGAGAGAAAGCTAGCTAGAAATATAAAAACAGATAGTAAGAGCTTCTACAGGTATTTAAAAAGGAAAAGAGTAAGTAAAGTGAGCATTGGTCCTCTAGAGAGAGAGTCTGGGGAATTAATAATGGAGAATAAAGAAATGGCGGATGAATTGAACAGATATTTTGCTTCCGTCTTCACTGTAGAGGATACAATAACATGCTAGAAATAATGGTGAATCAAGAGGTGAGAGGGATCGAGGAACTTAAAACATTTACAATCATCAGGGAAAGGATTCTGAAAAAAATATTAGAACTAAAAGCTGACATGTCCCTATGTCCTGACAGACTTCATCATAGGGTCTTAAAAGAAGTGGCTGCAGAGATAGTAAATGTATTGGTATTAATTTTCCAAAATTCTCTAGATTCTGGAAGGGTCCCATCAGATTGAAAAATAGCGAATGTAACTCTTCTATTCAAGAAAGGAGGGAGATGGAAAGCAGGAAACTACAGGCCAGTTAGCTTAACATCTGTCATAGGGAAAATGATAGAATCTATTATTAAGGAGGTTATAGCAGGGCACTTAGAAAATCTCAGTGAAATCAGACAGAGTCAACACGGCTATGTGAAAGGGAAATCGTGTTTGACTAATTTATTAGAGTTCTTTGAGGAAGTAACACACAACGTGGATAAAGGGGATCCTGTGGATATGGTGTACTTGGATTTCTAGAAGGCTTTTGACAAGGTGCCACATCAAAGGCTACTACACAAAATAAGAGTTCATGGAGTAGGGGGTAACATATTAGCATGGATATAACAGGAAACAGAGAGTAGGCATAAATGGATAATTTTCAGGTTGGCAAGATGTAATGAGTGGAGTGCCACAGGGATCAGTGCTTGGGCCTCAACTATTTAGTCTATATCAATGACTTGGATGAAGGGACCGAATGTATGGTTGCTAAATTGCAGGAGCCCTAGTAAAATTGAAGTCAGTGGGAATCAGGGGGAAAATTCTCCAGTGGCTGGAGTCATACCTAGCACAAAGGAAGATGTTAGTGGTTGTTGGAGGCCAATCATCTCAGCCCCAGGACATTGTTGCAGGAGTTCCCCAGGGCAGTGTCCTAGGTCCATTCATTTTCAGCTGCTTCATCAATGATCTTCCTTCCATCATAAGGTCAGAAATGGGGATGTTTGCTGATGATTGTACAATGTTCAGTTCCATTCGCAACCCCTCAGATAATGAAGCAGCCCATGCCTGCATGCAGCAAGACCTGCACAACATCCAGGCTTGGGCTGATAAGTGGCAAGTAACATTCGTGCCAGATAGGTGCCAGACAATGACCATCTCCAACAACAGAGTCTAACCACCTCCCCATGACATTCAACAGCATTACCATCACCGAATCCCCACCATCAACATCCTGGGGGTCACCATTGACCAGAAACTTAACTGGACTAGCCACATAAATACTGTGGCTGCAGGAGCAGGTCAGAGGCTGGGTATACTGCAGCGAGTGACTCACCTCCGAACTCCCCAAAGCCTTTCCAACATCTACAAGGCACAACTCATGCATGTGATGGAATACTTTCCACTTGCCTGGATGAGTGCAGCTCCAACAACACTCAAGAAGCTCGACACCATCCAGGACAAAGCAGCCCGCTTGATTGGCACCCCATCCACCACCCTAAACATTTACTCCCTTCACCACCGGTGCACTGTGGCTGCAGTTTGTACTATTCACAGGATGCACTGCAGCAACTCGCCAAGGCTTCTTTGACAGCACCTCCCAAACCTGCGACCTCCACACCTAGAAGGTCAAGGGCAGCAGTCACATGGGAACAACACCACCTGCACGTTTCCCTCCAAGTCACACACCATCCCGACTTGGAAATATATCGCCGTTCCTTCATCGTTGCTGGGTCAAAATCCTGGAACTCCCTACCTAACAGTACTGTGGGAGAATCTTCACCACACGGACTGCAGCAGTTCAAGAGACGGCTCACCACCACCTTCTCAAGGGCAATTAGGGATGGGCAATAAATGCTGGCCTTGCCAGCGATGCCCACGCCCCATGAACAAATAAAAAAAAATTTGCTGATGACACAAAGGTAGGCAGGAAAGTAAGTTGTGAAGAGGACATAAGGAGTCTGCAAAGGGATATAGATAGGTTAAGTGAGTGGGCAAAAATTTGGCAGATGGAGTATAATGTGGGAAAATGTGAACTTGTCCACTTTGGCAGGAGGAATAGAAAAGCAGTATATTATTTAAATGGAGAGAGATTGCAGAACTCTGAGGTACAGAGGGATCTGGGTATCCTAGTACATGAATCACAAAAAGTTAATATGCAGGTACAGCAAGTGATTAGGAAGGCAAATGAAATGTTGTCATTTATTGCAAGGGGAATGGAATATAAAAGTAGAGATGTTTTGCTACAGTTGTACAGGGCATTGGTGAGACCACATCGAGAATACTGTGTGCAGTTTTGGTCTCCTTATTTAGGAAAGGACATAATTGCTTTAGAGAAGTTTCACTCGACTGATTCCTGAGATGAGGGGGTTATCTTATGAGGAAAGGTTGAACAAGTTGGCCCTGTATACACTGGAGTTTAGAAGAATGAGAGGTGATCTTATTGAAACATAAGATCCTGAAGGGACTAGAAGGAGTAGATGCTGAGAGGATGTTTCCCCTTGTGGGAGAGACTAGAACTAGGGGCCACAGTTTAAAAATAAGGGATCTCCCATTTAAGACGGAGATGAGGAGAATTTTTTTCTCTAAGTTTCGTGAGTCTGTGGAACTCCCCCAGAGAGGTGGAGGCAGGTTCATTGACAATTTTTAAGACAGTATTAGATAGATTCCATATTAACAAGGGAGTCAAAGGTTATAGTAGGTGGACAGGAAAGTAGGGTTGAGGTCACAATCAGATCATCCATGATCTTATCAAATGGCAGAGGAGGCTCGAGGGGCCAAATGGCCTACTCCTGCTCTTAATCCGTATGTTCGTATGTCCTTCTGATATACAGGGTAGGCTTTCATTGCATATTGTTTTTATGTTCATCATAACCGTCTCCTTCCCCAATCCCTCCAAGTTTGGATGTAGTACAAACAAAAGCAGTTTATTTGAACACACAGAAAACAGGTTATTCAGAATTCAGGTTTCAGAACAGGTCACATCATGCTGTGTGTACATTGCAGGGCAACTACAGGTTGGATTCCACAACACTGGTGGCAACAGAAAACCAGCTGCAATTGCACATGCATACCTACATTTGAATTAGTTTTTAATTGTTATAACCACACCTTGTGCTTCGTTTAGTAGATCCCTGAGTAACTAGTCATTCAGATTTCATGCACATTTATGATTTGTATCAATATATGAGATGCATTCCTGTTCTGCAGTGAGTAGTGTTGAAGAAAAATGCAAGTCAGGCATTTTTCTGCAAAACAAGGGATCTTTGAAAATCGCTTCCATGTTTTTATAATTGTGGTAATTAATACTTCTTTCTTTTTATATGTTAGGAGAATATGTTTTATCCTTTGCAGCCTGCATAGGAAATGAACAAATAGTTAAAATGATTGTGGCACATGGGGCACCTTTAAATGCGCAAGATAAACAAGGTAGGATCTTTATTTATATCTCTTGATTTAATTCTTGTTCAAGCTTTTTTCATATTTTGTGGCATTCATTATTTCTGCATATTACAACAAAACATCTTAACTTAAATGCAGTTACAAGGTTTCCTAATATAGCAGTTATTCAAATAATATAAACAAGCTTTGCAATGTCAGTTCAAACCACTACTCATTCCCTCCGCTCTCTGAACAAAAATAAATGAAATTAGTGTTTCTTCGTTAATGCCAAAATACACCTAAAATGCATTTATTCAACACTTGCTTCCAAACCCTCCCTGATCTTCCACTTCACAGATCTTTTAAGTCCAGGTTCATTGTTTGTGATTGGTCCACAGCCCTTTCTAATATCTGCTTTCCACTTTGCCACATCCAGGTTCATTGTTTTAATGCTTACTCCACAGCCCTATGTTACTCTGTGTTCTCCAGCTGTGCTTAACTCAAGGTTCATTTTATTAAAGCAAGGAGACTGGACTTGGGTAAAGCTTGAGAGCAGAGATTTAGGGATTCTAAAGCGGTGTATTGGGTTCTCAGAGGTCCGAGCAGTGCATTAAGGGCAATCCTTCACTTTAATCAATGTTAATTCATTTTACCACTCAATTTAGAATCATAGAATCATAGAAAGGCTACAGCATGGAAGGAGGCCATTCGGCCCATCGAGTCCGTGCCGGCTCTATGCAAGAACAAATCAGCTAGTCTCACTCCCCTGTCCTATCCCTATAGCCCTGCAATTTTTTTTCCTTTTAAGTACTTATCCAGTTTCCTTTTGAAGGCCATGATTGAATCTGCCTCCACCACCCCCTCGGGCAGTGCATTCCAAATCCTAACCACTGGCTGTGTAAAAAAGTTTTTCCTCACGTCACCTTTGGTTCTTTCACCAGTCACCTTAAATCTATGTCCTCTGGTTCTTGACCCTTCCGCCAATGTGAACAGTCTTGATGCTAAGCCTACCATGTAGCACTTTATCAAACGCCTTTTGAATGTCCATATACACAACATCAACTGCATTGCCCTCATCTACCCTCTCTGTTACCTCATCAAAAAACTCTGTCATGTTAGTTAAACACGATTTGCCTTTAACAATTCCACATTCCTAATCAATTCCACATTCGTCCAAGTGACTGTTAATTCTGTCCCGGATTATCGTTTCTAAAAGTTTCCCCACCACTGAGATTAAACTGACTGGCCTGTAGTTGCTGGGTTTATCCTTACACCCTTTTTTGAACAAGGGTGTAACATTTGCAATTCTCCAGTCCTGTGGCACCACCCCCATATCTAAGGATCTAATTTTAATCCAAATTTGACCATTCTTGACAAAACAAAACAGAAAGCACCAAGAAATAATACAACTGGTGAATGACCAAAATAAAAATCCAAATGTGGTAAAAATAAACACCAGAAACTTGGAACACAAATTATACAATTGTATTTGATTTGTTTTACCTTAATCTTAGCATTTAGTCAGCTGAGTTTAATTTCTAAGGTACCTGTGCATTGAAGTGGAACTACTTTCAGTGAATTGTAACATGATCCTGAATATTAAGGAATTAAGGGAAATATCTATACCCATACTGGCATCTCTCAGTCACCCTTGTTACCATCTTTTATGATTTAAAACTGATGGCCAGAGATAGTCACAGAACAAACATTTTGATTAGAATGCTCTCTGCTGTGACCACATGATATTCTGGTTTGGTGGCCCCATGAATAGGGCAAGTGATATAATGTGGCGATACAATGTGAAAAATTCTGTACTTATAGCATGTAGTTGAGTAGGACAATTTTGCATAAAAAGTCAGGGATGTAGTGAAATGTGGACTTTTAAGCAGATCTGAGCGCTAATAAATCACACGCTGCAAAATATCCGTTGCCCTAATCATGAATGACTGGAAGCTGTGAGCCAGTTTGAAACTAACTGAGAGATATTAGCTATCTCCAAGTGTAACATATAGAAAAATTTGGAAATTAAAGTGAATATATTTCCCTTTTTAAATTATTGAGTTTTTAATCCACTGTCAGTGGTATCACAAAGAACTGAGCTATCTTTATCCTTACACTTCTAATTCCAACCTTGCCAGGATTGGAACTATAAGAATGCCCACAGTATGAATCATGTCCACTGTGGTGAACATGTTTTAGCAAGAATTAGAAAAGAAATAAAATAGTTGGGGTGAACTAAATTGTAAAATGATCAGTCAGAATCTACTATTGTCAGTCAAGCAGTAGAATTTCCGAACTACATTTTCGTATCAATTGAGTTCTTAATTTGTTAAAACATTATTGTAAACTGCATATGGAACTTATAATAATTGCTTAACCATTTAATGTAATGCTAAATGAAGAAATTGTTTAGTTGTTTAAATGCTGCAAAAATATTAAATTAAATGAAAATAGTATCAAGCTGTTGTAATGGCACTTTGTTTTGTTTACACTTTTGCGTATTGAATCTATAGATTTCTTAATTATTACACTTTTCTGCTTCAGAAGCTAATAGATATGGAGAGGATACTGATTGATCAGTTTACAATAACCACCTGTGATTATAAATGCCCAAACCTTTGTCAACTGTACGTACACTTTTGATTTCTTTAACTAGAGTGTCATTAGTGAATCAACATTAGTTTTAATTTGTGAGTGACATCATTGACCTTCAATCATATGGATAGAACAAGGATGCAAGTCTATTTACTGTGTTGTGATATTACAGGGTGCATCTTAGTTATTAACAACTTAGTTTTACAATTAATTAGGAATGTCAAGTGATTGAAAAAATTAATCGCGATTAATCATCACGGGATTAAAATTTTTAAATTTCAGTTCATCTTAGTTTTAATTGCATATAATACAATTACTGTATCCACCTTGGTCAAGTTTGTTTTATTACTGATTCTATTATTATTATCATTCAAAAACCCAGCATAAAAATCATGTTTTCCTATTTCTAGACTTGTATTGTTGGCTCCTCTTTGTAGTTTCATATTTATTTACACGGAATCATACATTCGTTCACCCAAAGTTATTTACAAATAAAACATATAACACTTTGCCATGTAAAATAGAATGTAGGTGTAGGTTGCTGTAAGGCTCTGTGTTTGTGAAATGAATGCTGGAATCAATTACTGCTCAGGCTGTAGACCAGAATCGTGGGTTTATTTGATTTGGTAGTCGCATTAACAAGTTGAAGACAGCAGAACTGGTATTTTCTTGGAGAGAGGGAGCTGAAAAACACATTTTAAAATTGCTTTGTATCTGTAAGAAAGAGACACAAGCACAGGCAGAAGGTTTATCCTAATTGTAAAAACCAGTGTTTATAAAGTTTAAACCTTCCTACGATTACACCTAGCTGGGAACTGTTCAATTGTTTTTAGTTTGTTTTTAGCTTACTTGGTCTGCTGCAGCTCGAGAGAAAATGGAAATCAGGCCAGGAGACAATCAAATATTAGTATCAGCCAATGAGAGGCAAATTAAAGAAATTTGGATAGATTGGAATAAATGTAGGGGTATTTGTATTTTCAGCAAGATTAAGAGTGACCTAGGATGGTGACAAAAGTGCACTCAAGTTTCTGTTGTCATTTTTTTGCATCAACTTTTTCCATTACAAATTTCTATGACCAAATATCCTGTTCAATTTTCCTATGTCGATGTCACAATTCAATTGCACACTGGGACCACTGGGATCTCTTTGGAGCAAATTATTTAGCTCTATCTCCAAAGCTCCGCCATTATCTTTTTCACCTTTTTACTCATACTGCATTCAACTGATTCCCTTTTTTAATCCTCAATACTTTTTCTCATTTACTGACAGTGTGACATCAAGCCCAAGCTGATGTAATGAGTTTCAACCTCTGCCTCTGCTATGCCCTACTTAGGCCACTGGTGGTGGGTATTTCCTCATTGCATCACTAATTTCTATAATAAAGTGCATGTATATGGTTAGTAAAATCCTGCCTCATTGTTGACTGTTTTAGTTCTCTTAGATTAATTGGTCCTGACTAAAGCCATCTCGCATGTTGGGCTCCATGTTAGACATAGCAGCAGTGAGAGTATTCTTCAGGTGGGAAAGGGCGGAACTTGGGTGGATTGCCCGCCGCCTGCCAGGAATTTAGGGAGGAACCCAGATCCACCAGGTGCCGCTCTATATAACCCAGATCCACCAGGTGCCGCTCTATATAACCAGCGCCCCAAATTTTATTTGGAAGGGTAAGTGGGCGAGTTTTCTGCCTGCAGGCCTTATCCAATTTCTACCCAAAAACTCTAGAAACAATGCTGTGATAGGGAGATGATCATGAAGCAAATTTTCCTCTTTTGCACTTGAGCGTTAAATATTCAGCTGGGAATAAGTACATAGAGAAAAATTGAGTGGGGATGATGATACAGCCATAACAGAGACTGCCTGATAGTCTGTTCATTAATTTAAATGGGAGTACAGTTTTCCCCACCTACGTGCTCCTCCCAGGCTTTTATTTAATGCCCAAGTACAAAAGAGGAAAATCCACTTCCTTAAGTTTCTGTGGAAGGATGAGCTGAATGTGTCTCCAATCATCTATGCTCATCTTTGTAAACTGGGTCTAGCTGCATTCAAAATGTGACCATTGCACTCGTCCAGAGGGGTCAAAAGCTTATCCATTTCCACAAAAGTGTGAATAAGCAGTAAGCAAGATGGCAACAGCAGGGTCTTGTATTTTTTGTGATTACACTCATGGAGAAGAGGAAAGGAAGCTAATAGTCAACTTTATGCCATACATGACTGCAGAGACTAATTCAATCAATGTGCAAAAGATCTCTGATCTTGTCTGTGAATGAACAGTACCCAGGATCAACACATCCTTAGCTAGTTTCTCATTATGGTATCTAAATGTGATGACTTACTGAAAAGCAAATTGTTGGTGGGTTTGGGTGATGGTCTAAAAACTTGGTGCTTGGTGCACAACAAAGCTACAGTCAGGCAAGCAAGACGGCACCTGTCATTGAACAAATATTAAGCATCTTCATGTAGAAATTGACTGGCTTGACCATTCAGTGACTGCTCATAAAATGCAGATTCAGTAACATCTGCTGAGATTAGTTTTTTCTACATCTATGCTGGTGCCTGGCATAGTGGTCATGCTTGTATGACTGGCTTGTGACGCAGTGTGTGGCATAGTACTTTTCCACAACTCAGATGATAGTTATTTTGCAGAGGTAGAAAAAAAAGACATTATTAGAGCACCATAAAGGTGACATATGGTCAAAACTATTATTCATCTGTTATTACTGAAAGGCCGATAGTGTTGTATACAGACCAAGCAATTATAGATAATATGTTTTTAAATTCTTATTGTGTCCTAACCTTCATATCAGTTATAGTGTCATGGATAATATCATAAGGAAGGAAAGGCACTTACGGGAATTCCTGAAGTACTGTGCCTTATTAATTTCCTCTAGAGTTCCCCCTTGACTTCTTGTTGTATGAAAGCTTTGATTTCCTTTGCCCACAACCAATTGGTCCTCCTTGTCTTCCATTGAAGCCATGTTTTTTTCTTGACCTCATGAAAATGTTTCCTAACCACCTGCCAGACTCTGCAAGTGGTAAAAATTGATTTGATGCTTTTAGTGATCTCCTCCTAGGCCTCTTTCATGGTATGTTGATTAGAGGATATGCTTTTGAACCAGATAGTGTCACCCTCTGGCCATTGCATTTAGCATGAGAAATGAAACTTTAGTACAGTATTACTGAAACACACCGTTTGCAATAATCTTTGAGCAATAGTTCTGAAGTTTCAGATCAGCATATCTGAGCTAGAAAATAGTTCTCTTTCAGCTTGAGGCTCATTTCCTGCTTGTTAAGTTGCTAAACATTGAAAATTGGATGGCTTAACTTCAAAAATGGCAGGTATCACAGCACCGCTTACAGGAAACTGCTGAATTCCTACATGTTTGTATGCTGTTTGGCATCTTGGTTGGCACCTGAAAATTTATGCCCATTGTGGCTTAATGCCATGTTATGCAAGATGTTACAGAACAGTGCAGTCTCAAATGGAGGAACAAAAGGACAGATGAAAGTGAACAAGAACACACAAAACAAGAACTGTCACAAATCTAAAAGCGACAGATTCAGAATTTAACACTGCAGAACCAAAAATACATACTGAGCTATGGTGTTCTTTTAACCTAGTATAGCTGCCCAGAATTTTAAACTTGGACATTCTGGAGTGAACCATTACCTTTGGGATGGAGCAAAATGAATATCCAATGATGACAAAATAGGATATAAACTACTCAAGGTAATAAAATATTCAGTCCACTAAGCCCTCTTACATGTCATTGAAAACCCTCCTCACAGAAATTATACAAATTACTGGACACAAAAACTTACAAAGTCTAAACTTGCACAGTACAATCAGTGACCCTCATTTTTAAAAAAAGATGTCAGGCATGGCTTCTGTCTCAAATAGGCCCATAATATTACAAATAACAATTCTACAAGATAGCACACTGAGCCTAACAAATATATTTCCAATTCTGTAATTATTGGTGGAATATTCAATTTTAAGACCAATCAAATGAATATTTCAGATCACTTGTCAAAATATAAAAGGAATAATAAATTCTAGACTCAGCAGAGAATGAGTACCACATAAACCAAAAACAACCCCAAAAATTACATT